>NC_079561.1:6773214-7084285 GCF_015846415.1 Triplophysa dalaica
AGGGATAGACTGCGTGGGTTGATGATGGCAGTAACCAGGTACTCAGAATAGTGAAAGAACGACAGCGAGCACATATACCTAGAACAAAACAAATCAGTTGCTTCATCACCAAAAACATTTGCTTGTAACTGCTATTAGCAAAACGTACATACAGTTTTGGTGTAAACTAACTTCAAATAGCTGTAACTCGATTTTAATAAACATTCCCAGCTAAAAAGTGTAATTACCATCCAAAGTGTGTCCATGTTGTATCTGCAAAACTTAAAGTGAGGCCACATCCAAAGGTAAATCCAAGAAAACAGGCCCTAACAGCCACCTGAACAGGAAAAAACACAGCACATGTGATATTTTTAGCAATCCATAATATTGCAAACCCAGCTAAACTGCAAGTCTTCTTGGAGAGCTATCCGTAATGAACCTTTCAAGATCCCATTAGGCTGGCAGTGCAATAGGATTATACTTGAACACAACACATTAGCAGTGATAGAGTTGCCTTTGTAGCTGCAGATCTAGATTTAGCTTTTATTGGTTTTACACGAACTAGATTTAGCTTTTATTGGTTTAGCACGGACAACCAAAGGCGGTTCAGTAATGTGGTAATTTCAGATCTTTCTCTTGAGTCTTACCTTGTATAAAGGTCCCTTGTAGAGGATTAGCAGGAAGCCATTGAGAACTGTGATATACACCGCTATGGCTATTTTCCCGTTTACATCCGTGAGGTAATCGAATATCCAGTCAATGTGAGAGCCAAAATTTACGAGTAAAGGTATTACGATGACGCCCAGACCTGAGATAAAGCTTATGACACTTATCCTTCCTTCTAGCACCAACTTGCTGCCTGCCATGTTGAAAACAGCAAGATCTCACCCGGAAATGTCGCGTGGTTTGAGAGCTCACGCGCCGACTCGCGGGTATGTTGGCGCTCATCGCAAACATTAAAGTATTGTAATATTATTAGTCATGAACTGTTGTTGCTTTTGTGTATTTCCTGTTTAAACTAGATAGTGGACGAAAGTGTTTTTTTATTTTATTATTATTTTAAGATAATAACCATTTTTATTTGTAACAAAACCATTTCACATAATTTGTAAGACACAATAAAGCACTGATGACAGCATACTTTTAATGCAATGAAAAAACACAAAATGTATTAATATTTAACATACTGTTTATAAACGATTTACAGCCGTAAGGTGCAATGTGTAGACTTGCCATGCTCAGAGAACAAACTGCATAATATAGCCTACTGCAAAACATTTAACAAACCCATGGCTCTGAATAGGCACGATGAAAAGCATTTCAGCACAGCACAACCCAGTTGGAATAATTCAAAAGGACGATTTAAAAGTTTAATAATGTATAATGGAAATGTCCCTGGTGCTTTTCTCCATGAAAGACCCTCAATTTATTACCCACAGCTCTGTTGTGATCATGTTTTTGTTTGTTCGTTGATAATAACACAAAAACAATAAACGCAACTTAACAATTAACCGTTAACGGAAGTATTATTGTCTGCAATACATTGATGTTACATTTGTTGCACATTTTGAACTTCAGTGACAGGTCATTGTATTTTCATTTCACAATAATACAGAACTTCAGTCATGCAATTCATTTGCATTCATCATTCATTTATTGGTCATGCAAGTACATGTCTGTGTGCATCTGTTTCTACAAATATATCTTGTTTTTCCCCAAAGTATTATTGTCAAAGTTTATAGAATTTTGGAAATTATATACTGTAGGCGATTAAAAGAAAATAATTGTGTATCGTAATTGTGTATTGTACAGTATAACATACATAACATGCACTTGAAAAACTTTATGACATCGATCTGCCTGATTTAAACAACAATGAACATGCCATGGTTTAAATTTACACCCTCAGGATCAACACACTGTCCCTTTTTGCCCTTGATGTGGTCATTTCTGTGTAATTTGGCAAAGCACCGAAGCCCTGTAAAAACATCATGAACATTTTCAAAGGATGAAAAATAATTAGTGCAGCCGCCCTTAAAAATTCTTAAAATTAAAGATCTTAATGTAGAGGTAAAATTCTTGCTCACCTTCCTCACACATGCAGTTGTCATAGCACTTGTTGTTGAGGCCCCGGTTGTGAATATCACACGTGTGATTTCTGAGATTGCAGCAGGAACCTGCGACAGTTAATAGAATGAAGGTAAAATGATGCATTCAAGGTATTATAAAAAGTGCTCATGGTGTTAAACCAAAGGAAAAAGTTACCTGGTTGGCAATCCAGGTGATGTTTACACTTTTCATTTGATGTAAAAGTCACATTTTCACTGCTTGTGCTCTTATTAGGCTGAACATCCGAGTCTGCAATCCACTTTGCTGCACAGTTTCCAAACAAAAAACATAACAGAAATTAAACACACAAAGACAAGAAAAACAACCAAAGAAAGTGCAAAATATTTTTTTTTATATACTTATGTATGTGAAATAATGATAATACTTCTCTTATTGAGCTGTTTTTCTGCAGGTCTCATATCTTCATAATCCGTCCAGTCAAACAACGCCATGTTTAAAGTGGGTGTCACATCTGTATCTGAATAACTTCTGACCTGGAATACAAAACATCTTCAGTATGCATGCGGTATTGAAATTCTATTGCAAATTGCTTTTTGCTGCTCCTTTTCTACAACAATAATCACTTCTTGCATCTGTCTGGTTAAATTAAGGTTTAATGTAACAAATAGCGGTTATATGGTGTTGAGCTGCTGAGCTAATAAACAAGAATGTTTTATTGTAATATTGACAGTTAAATGAATGGCATGAGCCTGTTAATCATAATATAGGTAATTTGACAAAATGTTATAAAGCCTGTTTCTAGACACTGATAGATGATGGCCAAAGATATTTTTAATCAGCCCAAACAGTTAGATGATCATCACCTGTGGTTTACTGGTGGGGGTCAATCTTGTGGAGGGCTCTCCATCAGCTGATGAAGTTACTGCTGATATGAAGGACCCAAAGGTGGTGGTAGGAAACACAGGCTCTGTCGGACTCTCATCATTCAGCCTTTTTACAAAAGAAATCGTCTGTTTCTTAACCGGTGCCCTACGTTCTACATGAAGAAAATGCTTTTATCATTGACATTATAGCGGTAAGGATGTTTTATGTCTTACATTCGAGCGGTTTTACCCTTATCATGACCGTCCATAATGACGTGTCCAACCAACACCTTGTGACCAGTAGGATGTCTCATCGGCTTCTTTGCGATCTCAGCACCTGGAGATATATTAATTTGCTCTGGAATTAAGGTCTCCAACCCCAGGAAGGTCCTAGCGCTCATCACCCATCTTTTCTCTCCTGGCTCTATCTCTAAGCGGACAGGACGGAGGCTCTCCAGCTCCGGACGCTCATTTTGGGTGTGGAACACAATGTGGGGCGTCTCTCTGAGCTGACCTGATCTTATCCTCTCTCTGTGATCTCGGTGTCTCCTGTGATGATGATGTTGATGTATGGATGCCTCTGGCCTGGGTGGGATAATGACATTTTGACTGAAGATATCCATGGCTGCACTTTGCCCCGTCTTAGTGCTTGATGTGATCATCACCAAGTCAATAAGGAGAAACGAGCCAAAACGCCAACATAAAGCGCTAGTCATTCTAGAAGAACCAAAACAATACATTAAACATTATTTTAATGTAAGATTTATTACATGACATTTCTTTTTTCCAGTTTTTTTATTATAACCAGGAAACTCTTTCATGGAGAAGATGTGATTTTCCAGGAGACTGCAATATAGTGCTTGTGTCTAAAAAACCTATTGTACTTATTTTAAGCAATGCACCAAATAGCTTCTTTTTGTTGGAGTTACTGGCTTTCAAGAAGATGAAGCAAAAAACTCCCACTATCCACACTTAACTGCTTTAGAGGTTCCAGAAACCAACTTGGTTTCATCACTAGTCTGTAGGGCTATGTAGCTCAATGCTTAACAGCAGGAAAAGAATGTTTTAAAGCCGAATCAGCTGGACATATCATTTGAAGTTCCGTTGCTCTTCTTTTGCAAACATGCTTTGGGAGTTAAAGTGCCAGACTCTATAGTGAGTCTTTGATCTTGGCATTGTACCACACTGTCTATAGTCTTTCAGTGCCGGCCAAAACAGCATTACTGCATAAGCAATAGTGTCTGGGGGGATGTTAGACCTTTTACAATATAAAATTCTGACACAGACTTGTAAGCACATTTGCTTTAACTGTAATTTGTGTAAGCATTTTAAAGACGAGTATGAAATAATCCAAACAGAGGGATTTTTATCCTCAGAAAGTGGATTAAACACAGTGAGGAGATGAGTGTGACTAATTTAACAAGTGAATTAAGCTTTGAACTGACAGACTGCAGATAAATCCGACATTCCTCAATCGCTGGATGAACATACAAATGACAAAAAAAACTTGAGAGATTTAAGCATGAGCTTACAATGTGGAAATTTAGATAAAGCCCAAGGATGCCCCATGTAGATTTACTGGAATGTTATTTAAGTTTAGTTTAGTTTAACTTTTTGAATGATGGAGTATGTGTTACATACTCAATAAATAGGCATATAACACATTACAGGCTTCATTTAATACAGATCAAATTCAACAGTAAATCCTTCAATATGGATCTCTAATATAGCTGAACATCAGACTGTAAACACAATTAATAGCCAAAACAAGTTTTCATATATCTTAAAATATACTGAAAGCTGTTGAAACACAATGGCAATTTCTTGTAAAAGTGAACCATCTATGTTGTGCTCCTCGTTATTCTAATGCATGCTGATCATATGTTTGCACGATCCCATGCTGTGCGCTCCAAAACTGGAGCCTAAAAATATCTAAGCTTTACTCCAATTTCTCATTAGTCTCTGTAAACGGTAACATTATTAATTCAACAGGAAATGGGGATTTTAAGGTTCTTTATCTACTTTCTCAAGACATTACAAAAAATAAAAGCTAACTAACTGCAATGTGTCAAAAATGTAACACAGCAACATTCTCTGGCAAAGCATGCCAATAATAGCCATTATCTTCTATTAAGTTGACATTATGACAAAAAACATCTATACAACCATACAACATGAAAGAAACATACTGTACTACTGTACTACTGTAACTGATACTGATCTTTAAAAAAATCAAAATCTAAATAAATACTCAATTCCTAATCAATTCTTAAGAACATTCAAAGCTCAAGTTCAGTAAAAGAAAATGAGGATTTGATCACCTCGTTTGTGGTCCGTTATAGCTGGTTGCAGTCCACATTGAGCGCGTGTAAGTTGTTGACGGGAGCGCGCGTCTGTGCTCGAGCAGTCAATGATGAAGACTGCGACTAGTCACGGGCGTCGCCTAACCTAAATACCTGAACAAAAGAAGCGCACTGAACCCACGCTGTATATGTGTTTTATATGTATATAAAATGTATAATATTGTTTATATGTATAATATTTAAAGATCAGTTGCGAATTTTGTTTAAAAAACAATGTTGATTCATATTGTAGTCTGTGCTATACGAGAAGGTTATTTTAATCTTGTAATTTAAATTATTAGACTGTTAGTTATAATGCAACGTTGCAATTGTCAGCCGTTCTTTATTTCACATTTGATTGTCTAGTTTATTACATTACTTGTTACATTACAACGCGAATTGTACTCACTAGTATATAGCCTATAGGCCTAGCATGAAAAAATGAGCAATGTGGACACATATAAAGTTTTAACAAATTAAACTTGCAATTGAATTGTGAAGTCTTAAAATGGGTCGCTGTAAAAATAAATGACATATAAGTGACACACAAGCAAATAATGTCACTGCGCATTCATGCGCTAAAAGACATTTCTGAACCACATACTGCTGTTCTGTTCGGACCAAGTGCATGATTAAACAGGGAGGGGTTCGTCTCCTATTGGGGTTTGATCACATAAAGAAACCAGGCCAGAAGCACAGAGAGTGATTGTTGGATGACAGCAGTAATGTGGAGTTGGTGCTTTTGGGGGTCCAGTGGAACAGCAGTGGAATTAGTTGCCCACCTCTCCTGGGGAACGCACTTGTGCTGCTCCTCTGCGTGAGGCAATAAATCACAGGCCCCCTCCTGTTCCTGTGTTTAATGTAAGTGTATTACACACACTGAGATGTACCAATTTGAGCTCGACACACTCTGAAACACAGTAATGTGTTTGTGCTTCGTGCTGTGTACATCTTGAGCATCAAACGGCAAGGTTTTTAAGTGCAAAAATGATATCGAGATTCGAGGCGGCGGAAAGAAACAATGCTTTTAGGTGAAGAATGATAAGAAGTTTTTATACAGTATCTTAAATGTATAGGATACACATTATGGCAACACCACAGGCAACCCAAACTCCGTTATATTAAACAATGGTAGTCATTGTATTGACTGGTTGGAACCGCTAGAGGGCAGTACAGAAACGCGTTTAGCCTCTATAACTACACATTTTAAAATATTGCTAGTGAGCATTTTTATGTGTCTGTGTGTATTACTTGTTGTGCTGTTACACAAAATTGTTGAGTGAAATTATTCACAGGATTCAATAAAAAAGGAAAAGGAAAAAAATTCGCACAAACAATTATTTTTATTTTATTTCGCACAAACATTTCAGAATATTAATCTATTCAGAAAGAATTCCCACTTTAACACAGGCTCCTGTCAAAACAGCAAACCAAACATTTCTTTTTAATAAAAGAAATACAGTTTTCATTTCAGATGAATCATTCAACATTCACAGATGCTTCACGTATCCATTGAACATATCGTTTCTCTTTATATTGCCTCAAAGCAATTACCTACAATTATTGTTGTTACAACAATTCTCAAAATAAGGTCCTTTTCTGGACAAGCAAACATTTCCCCACCAGTATAGCATTTAGTGTACGAGGTTGTCTTTACAAAAGACTGCATGATTATACTGGTGGAAGAAATATAAAAAAGAGAATAACATCTCCATTTCAAGTACACAGGATGAGTTTCGCTTCAGCACTTCCAGCAGACCCTGATTTAAAATTCTACCTGGTGACCTCTTCTATGGTGCTGAATCTCGAAGACGTCTGAATAAAGCATCATTGTTATATGCACAGCGGAGCCACATCTTCAGCCGAGGCTGGGAACAGACGAAGTGTCTCTCTCGAATATTTGGAGTATCCATTGTGAAAGATCAAGGTCTTCCTTGGTGTAAAGAGGGACACAGTCTTTTCCCAAATGTCAGTTGGAGAGACGTTCTTCTGTCTGTGCTCGAGAACACTCTTAAGATGCTCCAAACCGTCGGAGCATTTCCTTTCCAGGCACACAATTTTACCCCTGAGAGAAAAGCAAATATTCACATGAGAAACTAAGGTCTATTTTGAACATACATATAAACTATTTGAACATATTTACATTTGAAAAACAACAGCATAATTTCAGAACAACTTACATCTTCTGCAGATCTCTCATGGTGATGGACTGGTTTGTTCCTCTGTGTTCAGTGTCAAGGAATGATGTGCAGTGAATCCTCCCTGGCATTTTGGTCTTATTTATATACAGCCTGGTTGAATTTAATGAGATTTGAGTTCTCACACTTTTGAACCAATCAGGAATCTACTATATGACAATAGGGCTGGATTGTTTAAATAAATATATGCAATACTGCAAAGGCCCTGAGAACTCAACAAGCAGGTGGGAGGGAGGGAGCAGTCTTTTATTTTGTATGCCAGTCAAGGGATTCAGACATTCAACATGTGAATTGGCATTGACCTACTTTATGTTGTCCTCGTCCAATATTATGTGGTGGGAATGTGCAACATCTGTCCAGAAATACTCCAGACGATAAAATTATGAAGGACTACGAAAAACATAAATGTTATGTTAAGTTACATAATAAAGATGCATTTAATGTTTTCATTTAAGCATATTTGTTAATATTACAAATGTAAGTTGGTTAATTGGTTGGTCCTGCTGCCACTAGTTTAAATTATTTTACATGAATTCATCATTAAATTTTCAATAGTAACTTTACCTTTAGATAAACCAATTCAGCCAAATATTAAATATACAAACACACAAGAGTTGTATTTTAATAATGAAACAGCAACTAAACTAAAAAATATATGACGTGTGATGTGATAAATGCACATGAATGAATGACTAAAATGTAGGTTGTGATTCCTTAAAGTGTGCCAGAAAGTGCAGATGATGTCATCTGATCTTTCTATAGAGCACACACTGCGGAATGGGTTGTTGTTAATGGGTGATAATTGAAGGATGCCTCCAGATGGTTAGCCCGGCGGCATGGGAAGCTTGAGAACAGTGAGCTGTGGGAAGTGGGAGGCAGGGTCACTTTGACTTTGTGTAATGGGCCACGCTTCTTTTATCTGCAGGATCAGAGTCTTTCTTGAATAAGTGTGGGAAGCCTCACCTCACCGGAGCGTTCCCAGGTTCTCACTGCTGAGAGTGGAGCGTGTGACCGAGAGCCGGACAGCAGGCCAGCCAGCTGTGGGCATGTGTCTGAAGAGTGTGCATTGTGTGCAGTGTGTGCCAAATCAGAAGTGTGTTGTTAGGACCTCCTTAAACTAAACGGCGACTTAAACTGAACACTTAACATATACTTTTATATTTTATATTTTATATTTTTATATTTTTTTATTTTATATTTTATATTTTATATTTTATATTTTATATTTTATATTTTATATTTTATATTTTATATTTTATATTTTATATTTTATATTTTATATTTTATATTTTATTTTTTATTTCATATTTCGAAAAGCAACAGTATAAAGTAACACCATATAATAATAAAAATATTATTTATTTTATTTTTGTACGCTTTATTGTTACATTATTTTGTTATCTACTGCACTTCTTATAATTTTATAAATGTGCTTTATGTATTTTTCCTCTTTTTATGTTTCCTTTTCTAGTTTTATTCTCTTTTGCCTACAGTTTTTAAAGTTAAATTTAGATATATTTACCTCAACCACACTTTGTCACTTTTTTATGAAGATATATTCAGAATTAGGATTATTGTTATAATATTACGGATTTATAAAAAGAAAATCATAGATGGTCATTTGTGGGAAAAAAATATAATCTTCATTTGGAAATTTGCTAAATATCCAGCACGGCCCTTGTGTCTTTACGCCTAACTCCTCAAAGACAATAGGACAATTTTGGACCTTGTGTGAAAAACACAATGGTGCTTTAAAGATCGAAGCGACTTGTCATTGTGTGGTCACTTAGATCACTTTACGAGGTCACGAAATTCCCACATTTTCAGACCACTAGCCGAATCAGTCTCATTGCTCTCCAAACGCCCCTCCACCTGCTCCCCTGAGACACGCTTATTGTATTTGAGCAATAAGAGCTTCACTAACCATTTGGCAGCTTGAACGCACCCATTGGCTGTAGACTGTGAGAACCTCCAGCACACTCCAGACTCACACATTCATATGGAGATTTGGGAGTATAAATAGAGGAGAGAGACTGAGAGAGTTCAGCTCAGATCTGATCCTGATGAACTGAAGAGAACAAACACAGTCATGGCACCTACAGTCAGTGCAGCGATGATCAACACTGAAGGACACATTTCACTCACAAATAAGGTAAAAATTTGACTACTTTATTTAACTTTAAACTTATATGTATTAGTTTAGCTTATATGAGAAATATACATAAAGGATGAGTTTTTCTAAATGTGTTTTTATTCTTTCCTCAGCTGAGAAAGCCAGTAGTGGAGAAGATCCGTAGAGAACGTATCAACAGCAGCATCGAGAAGCTCAAGTCTCTTCTGAGTGAAGAGTTCCTGAAGCAACAGCCCGACTCCAGACAGGAGAAAGCTGAAATCCTGGAGATGACGCTTGATTTCTTGAGACGACAGCAGCAGAAGTCAAACAATCTGTCCACCTGCTCTTCTACTGCTAGTGAGGGTTACTCCAGATGTGTTCAGGAGAGCGTCAACTTTCTGTCTCAGTGTCAAGTGCAGACTCAGTCCCACAGAAGACTGCTGAAGCTCTTCCTCAACATGCAGCCGTCCACAGAGAAGAACACACGTGTCTCGTCTCAACTCAATTCACAAGCCTGTCAGACCAACAGCACAGAGAAAACTCCAGCCTGCTGTCAACTCTGGAGACCCTGGTAGCCACAAGGACACTTTAAGATTTATCAAACAGAATTCAAGATGTCACTCTGAGATTGACATGTGCTGTAATTCTAATGTAGAAATTTATTTCCACCTCTGCTGCATTGGCAGAATGTTTACATACTTTCTGAGAAAGTATGCTTTATTGAAACCGTGTATGAACATTTGTACAAACGTTCAGAATCATTTGCTATGTAAATGATTATTACCTTCATGGAAAATATGGAATCCAGTGTTCGGTCATAGAAAAGTTACAGTCTGATTTAGACATTTCAGCTTTATCAAGCGTTTCACCCATATTGGGTTTAAACTGCTTTTATTCATTTAAAGCATTTGGTTTATATTTCTATTCTTTGAAATGCATGCTATTCTCACGTTATAGGAGATATGTTTCTTTTTTGGAAAGGTGTTAAATTGTGCATAAAATGTACAAATGTCGCTTTTTATGATTCATGTGTTGACATGAATTGGACTTTTCCCCTTTAGAGGGCAGTAATGTAAAATCATCACTTGTAGTGATTTGGATTTTTCCTTGAATGGAATCTGATTTACCTTTAGTGAAGGTGCATTGTATATTAAATGTCTATGACATTTAAACATTTTGCCAGTTTAATTGTGCAAATATAATTACATGAGTTCTTCATGGTTGTGAAAACATGTATTTACATGTGTGGAGTAAGTCAATTTTAACTGATGTTCCTCTATGATGTTTGCTGAGCAAATATGTTAATTAATTTCACTTTAAGATTTATCAAACAGAATTCAAGATGTCACTGAGATTGACATTTGCTGTAATTAGGAATTTATTTCCACCTATGCTGCATTGGAAGACTGTTTACATACTTTCTGAGAAAGTATGATTTTCTGTAACTGTGATTGAACAGTTATGTTTTATCGAATGTACAGAATCATTTGCAATGTGAAATGATTATTACATTCAAGAAATGCAGATCAAAGTATTTGGTCATAGGAAAGTTAAAGTCTGATTTAGACATTTGAGCTTTATCAAACGTAACACCCATATTGGGTTTATTTTTTTACACTTAAGAATGTTTATACTCCTTTCACATGTAAATAATTTGTATGTATCTCTATTGTTTGAAATACTTTCAGTGCTCTTCTTAATATGTAAGAAATATTTCTTCATTTGAAGATGTTTATTGTGTGTAAAAAGAATAAATTATTCTTTACAATATTTGAATGTATTGACGTGTGTATCGGACCCTGTAAAGGTCTGCTATATACATTCACATGATTTAGTTTGTATGCCTCATGCATACTCATGTTGTCACCTTCTTCGAAGGTGCTTTTGCTTTCATATTTGAAGCAAAATTGAAAAATAAAATTGAAAAATATTTGAATTCCGTTGTTGGATTCTTTAATAATAATCGGACGCACGTGTCTGGTTCCGAAGTTAACTTGACTTCAGACCATATACAGTATTTCATTTATATAGGTATTTTATTGTATACTGTATTAATTGTATTGAATTACATTAAAACTACTCAACAGTTATTGATTCTTTGAAAAGGTTTGCCGGAAGTTAAGTTTGGGCCACATAGCGTTTGTTTATGCTGTTGCTGCTGAAACGTCTACATTTCATCACAGATTTCATCATAGTGCATAACGTTAAATGGCATTGGTTCATTCTTCAACGGACTAACAAGCTAGTAGATTTACACACCATGAAAAGAATCATAACGTCATGTTAATAGAAGTCATGTTCAGTATTAGACTTTTGAACAATAGTATGAAACTGAACCAACTGTATTTGAACTGACTGTATAAAACTGATTTTAGCTTCATGAACAAATTCTCTCAAGAAAACAGCTTCAGCAAATCAGCGTTCCGTATACGGGACACCTAAGTTTGCGTCAATATTGTGCATGAAATTTCTAATCGAATCATGAAAAACTATATATCATTGGAAACATCTAAGACTCTATACCTAACAACATTTTGTTGTTGTTTCAAAAATCAGCTACGTTTCTTCTTTCAAACGAGACCGACCATAAGTCTGTCCAAAGAATTCCAAAGAATTCATGAGTTACAGCCATTTTAGTTCCAGCATGCGTTTTCATGTGTAGGCTCAAAAATGGCTCCAACAGTTAACAGGTTTTACGGTTCACTGCTCAACAAGTTGACAATTATCTTTTCTTTTAAGTTGAACGTCTTTTAGATTGAAAGGAAATATTCCGGTATGACATCAGTGACCCTAAAAACAGACTTTAGACATTTATGAATTTAATTTGAAAAACGCATTCATATGAATGACTTTAACATACATTAAAGTTTAATACATTAACAAATAAGTAACACAAAGCTGAACTGGGCTGTAGTTGGAACTGAGTAAATAGGAAATTAAACCTTTTTGCAAATATGGAATATTTGTCTTAAATGGGATTGATGAGAAATTCAATGATTTATTCCAAACATTTATTTTCAAATTGCACATCAATATGAAGTAATGCACACACAAAATACCTTCACAGAAGGTCATTCAAATCACTGCCAGTGAGTTCATACAACTGCTCTTTATAGGGGAATGTTCAATTCACGTTAACACATGAAAACAATGAAACAATGCATTCGTGCAACACACTTTAAAAGATCTTTCAAAAGAAGAAATATGTGTGTGCTTGTACAATAAAAGGAGCATTGGATTCATTTCACACAATAGAAATATAAATAAATGCTTTCATTAAATAAAAGCAGTTTATACATCTTTAGATATAAAGAAATAATACCCAATATGGGGAAACGCTTGATAAAGTTCAAATGTCAAAATCAGACTTTAACTTTCCTATGACCAAATAGTTTGATCTGTATTTCTTAAATGTAATAATCATTTAACATGGCAAATGATTCTGTACATTCTGACGTAACATGCTGTACAATTACAGATACAGTAAAGCATACTTTCTCAAAAAGTATGTAAACATTCTGCCAATGCAGCAGAGGTGGTAATAAATTCTGTAACTTTTCTATGACCGAACACTGGATCCATATTTTCGATGAAGGTAATAATCATTTACATAGCAAATGATTCTGAACGTTTGTACAAATGTTCATACACGGTTTCAATAAAGCATACTTTCTCAGAAAGTATGTAAACATTCTGCCAATGCAGCAGAGGTGGAAATAAATTCCTACATTAGAATTACAGCACATGTCAATCTCAGAGTGACATCTTGAATTCTGTTTGATAAATCTTAAAGTGTCCTTGTGGCTACCAGGGTCTCCAGAGTTGACAGCAGGCTGGAGTTTTCTCTGTGCTGTTGGTCTGACAGGCTGGTGAATTCTTCTCTGTGGACGTCTGCATGTTGAGGAAGAGCTTCAGCAGTCTTCTGTGGGACTGAGTCTGCACTTGACACTGAGACAGAAAGTTGACGCTCTCCTGAACACATCTGGAGTAACCCTCACTAGCAGTAGGAGAGCAGGTGGACAGATTGTTTGTCTTCTGCTGCTGTCGTCTCAAGAAATCAAGCGTCATCTCCAGGATTTCAGCTTTCTCCTGTCTGGAGTCGGGCTGTTGCTTCAGGAACTCTTCACTCAGAAGAGACTTGAGCTTCTCGATGCTGCTGTTGATACGTTCTCTGCGGATCTTCTCCACTACTGGCTTTCTCAGCTGAGGAAAGAATAAAAACACATTTAGAAAAACTCATCCTTTATGTATATTTCTCATATATGCTAAACTAATACATATAAGTTTAAAGTTAAATAAAATAGTCACAATTTTACCTTATTTGTGAGTGAAATTTGTCCTTCAGTGTTGATCATCGCTGCACTGACTGTAGGTGCCATGACTGTGTTTGTTCTCTTCAGTTCATCAGGATCAGATCTGAGCTGAACTCTCTCAGTCTCTCTCCTCTATTTATACTCCCAAATCTCCATATGAATGTGTGAGTCTGGAGTGTGCTGGAGGTTCTCACAGTCTACAGCCAATGGAAACAGACTACTGCAACAAGGAGCAGAGGGACGCCACATGCTAAATGACATGCTTATTGCTCAGGAAACAATGAGCACATCTCCTGGGAGCAGGTGGAGGGCTGGGTGTTGGGGATAGAGAGTGTGTGAGAAAGTGGAGACCCCTCTTTCAAAGCTTTGTTTGTTGTCCGACACTGAGGTCATTTATTGACAAAGCACGTGCCGTTTATACTGGAAACTTCACAGCACACGTTACATCTCAAGAAAATTCAGTTCATATCTCATGGAAAGATCTAAATTGATTTCATCTTGAGGCATCATCTCTGGTGGATGTAGCTCATAGTCGTAGATAAAGAGCTCTCTAGGGAAATTTGGGCATGGCGGTGGTGACAACAGAATGCTGACGTGTGGTCAGGTTGTGCTTAGCTGTACATTAACATCAATTTACAATAACAACAGCTTTAAGACAAATATAAAATCCTTCTTCTTATTACATGATTTTAGAAGAGAATAATATAGAATGCTTCTAAATCTTTAGCTATGCATTTAAACATTATTTAACCTATTTGATAAAATAACATGAAACTGAACACTGTGTTGTTTTTTATTCGAAACACCCACATCCGTGTAAGAAACATTATTTAACTTTTTATTGTTTTTATCTCCATGGATTTACAAATTGAGAATTTTCTCTGTACTGTATTAACAAATTTTGGGTGATTTTAAAACCAATATCCTTAAATAATGCAAAACTTCATGTTAACCCTAGCACTACATATTGTGTTTAATGGCTATTTATTTACTAGACCCACAGCTTGTGATTAAATGAATAGGCCGCCTTTAAAACAGCGACTTGCATCTTTAAAAAGTAACCTCCAAATACATCTTTATTATGCATAATGGCACAGATTCTTTACCATCTCTCCTGGGAACGTCAGCTGAAGGTCTTTTGGCCATGTTCTGAATTGCTCTTAATGAAGCATAATGTTGTTTAGATGTCTGTGAATGGGCAGAGTGTGGGAAAACTCTAGGGACTAAAGTCTCAGTAAAGCATTACTTCATCAGTCAAGACTTTATTCAATAAGTCTACTATTGTCCCATTACTAATGAATTCTTAATGTGCAGGGTTTGGGGGAATTTTGTGATACAAAGTGTAGCACTTTTAGGCAATATTTTGTTGTGTATGTTGTGGAATCTCTATTTAAAAAACATAACTTCACTCATTGCGTAAAGAATACCTGCCTGTGGGGAAATCTATTTTCTTGACAAGCAGTTATTGTATATTTTGCCATTTTATCAGCAGATCAAGTCAAGTTCATTAATTTGACTTCTCCAATTTGAACATCTATAACAGTCAAAATCTGATGATGAAAAAAAATCTTTAACGATTAGGAAACTTATTGTGTTTTTTGAGTTGTAATAGCCCTACCATTATAAATTGACAATATAACATTTACATAAAACTGAGAATACATAATTATTTCTAATAACACAACATCCTTTTTCATTATGTCAAAAAAATTGCATTCCCTATTAAAATTAAATATTTTTATAGTATGTACTAGTATATGCTTTGTAGCTCCTGTGGGAAGAGCATTGCGTTAACAAGGCAAGGTTGTGGGTTTGATCCCAGGGGATTGCATATACCCAAGTATAAATGTATAGGATAATGCAATGCAAGTCGCTTTGAGTCTGCCAAATGCATAAATTTAAATGTACTCACCCAAAAAATATTCCCCGTTGACTTTCCATTGTAGGAATAAAAATTATTATGTTCACGGTGAGCTGACAGGTTGTACCTGATTACATCCTCTGGAAAAGCTAACAAAAGTATAAAATGAAATGATTTGTGACTAGACTAGACTACTATTTTGAGTTAAACATTTGTTATGTTGGTACTGTAAAAACACAATATGAGTCGGGATATTGATTGTACAATTTAATTAGTCATGGTACTTTAATTGTTGTTCTTCACATATGAGTGAAATAATGATCATATTTGCTCAGCAAACATCAAAGAGATCAGTTAAAAGTGACTTACTCCATGTTTCCACAACCATGAAGAATTCATGTAATAATATTTGCACCTTCAAACTGGCAAAATTTAAAGTGTCATAGACATTTAATATACAATGCACCTTCACTAAAGGTAAATCTGATTCCATTCAAAGAAAAATCCAAATCACTACAAGTGATGATTTTACATTACTGCCCTCTAAAGGGGAAAAGTCCAATTCATGTCAACACATGAAATCCGCGATATTTGTACATTTTATGCACAATTTAACATCTTGCATTAAAGAAACATATCTCCTATAACGTGAGAATAGCATGCATTTCAGAGAATAGAAATATAAACCAAATGCTTTAAATAAGTAAAAGCAGTTTAAACCCAATATGGGTGAAATGCTTGATAAAGCTCAAATGTCTAAATCAGACTGTAACTTTTCTATGACCGAACACTGGATCCATATTTTCCATGAAGGTAATAATCATTTACATAGCAAATGATTCTGAACGTTTGTACAAATGTTCATACACGGTTTCAATAAAGCATACTTTCTCAAAAGTATGTAAACATTCTGCCAATGCAGCAGAGGTGGAAATAAATTCCTACATTAGAATTACAGCACATGTCAATCTCAGAGTGACATCTTGAATTCTGTTTGATAAATCTTAAAGTGTCCTTGTGGCTACCAGGGTCTCCAGAGTTGACAGCAGGCTGTAGTTTTCTCTGTGCTGTTGGTCTGACAGGCTGGTGAATTCTTCTCTGTGGACGGCTGCATGTTGAGGAAGAGCTTCAGCAGTCTTCTGTGGGACTGAGTCTGCACTTGACACTGAGACAGAAAGTTGACGCTCTCCTGAACACATCTGGAGTAACCCTCACTAGCAGTAGAAGAGCAGGTGGACAGATTGTTTGACTTCTGCTGCTGTCGTCTCAAGAAATCAAGCGTCATCTCCAGGATTTCAGCTTTCTCCTGTCTGGAGTCGGGCTGTTGCTTCAGGAACTCTTCACTCAGAAGAGACTTGAGCTTCTCGATGCTGCTGTTGATACGTTCTCTACGGATCTTCTCCACTACTGGCTTTCTCAGCTGAGGAAAGAATAAAAACACATTTAGAAAAACTCATCCTTTATGTATATTTTTCATATATGCTAAACTAATACATATAAGTTTAAAGTTAAATAAAATGTTCAAATTTTTACCTTATTTGTGAGTGAAATGTGTCCTTCAGTGTTGATCATCGCTGCACTGACTGTAGGTGCCATGACTGTGTTTGTTCTCTTCAGTTCATCATGATCAGAGCTGAACTCTCTCAGTCTCTCTCCTCTATTTATACTCCCAAATCTCCATATGAATGTGTGAGTCTGGAGTGTGCTGGAGGTTCCCACAGTCTGCAGCCAATGAGGGTGTTAGAACGACTCAAAGGAGCAGAGGCCTGCCACATGCTCGGTGAGGCATTTATTGCACAGGAAACAATGAGCTTGCCTCTGGCAGGCAGGTGGAGAGATGGATTACAGACACGAAGTTTGTGAGAAAGTGGAGACCTTATTTGAAGTCTTATGTGACATCAAGAAACAACCTGACGCCCATGGAGCATATGGCACATTTAGTATCATACTTTAGTAGTAAGTTTGTTCAAAACCTGATGCCTTTTTTTTCCAGCATGATTTGAAACGTCTTTCCTTAAAGCAAGCGAGAACATTTCGAAGAGTTAATTTTGAAATTGAGATAGCTTCAAATTTATCATGTTTTTTATTGTGCATTCCAATTAATATCAATCAAACTGCAGTTGGTTTGTTTTGATTTAAGCCACAATAACTCAAAAAAACACAGCTAACTAATAATAAATTATAATATGAGATTAATATGCACGTGCATTGCTTGTTTCTGTTGCAAATAATATATTCCAAATAAAACTTTCTTGCAGATCTGCCAAAAATACATAACTGCTAGTAAGGTGCCTACCACAAAATTAAAAGAAACACAATGAAGTGCTACAGGTTTTACACTTGTTTCTGGATTAGTTATGATGGAAACTTTCAGAATGAAAGGCTGGACTTGTAATGCAGAACTGGGAGTGCAGACACCAGAGCTTTCCCACAGTCTATTCATTCACACACAGACGGCTGAATAGAAGTGTGCCTCATAGAAGGCAATTAGGCATGTGTTAAGGGGACTCTGACGAAACCCCAAAGGGATGTTTACAGCACACTGTCCATAATTGAGATGGGTATTTGTTTGCATGATTGGGTTTGTTAAATTACACTTTTTCCACTATGTTGTCCCTACTGTGAGCAGCCTCACTTATTTTAATAGAGACACTTTTATTAATGGTGTCTGAAAAGATTTTCCATGAAATACTATTTCAAAGTGTTAAATTACGAACCACACGCTTTTTATTTTATAGGTTTTTGTCTGTTTATTTTTTGTTTTACATTCAGATAACTAATAAATTATAAATATATTTTTTAAAAGTAATCGAGGCAAATTTACTATGATTTCATAATGCTCAGCGCAGGTCTGCTGTATAACCGGCACGTGCCTAAACGCATAATTAATCCCAGTAACACGGTTGCATTGAATAAAAGGTTTACACTTAATCTCGCACGCATGCACACACACACAATTTATTATTTTATTGGCCAGCCCTCCACCTGCTCCCCTGAGACACGCTTATTGTGTATGAGCAATAAGAGCTTCACTAACCATGTGGCAGCTTGAACGCACCCATTGGCTGTAGACTGTGAGAACCTCCAGCACACTCCAGACTCACACATTCATATGGAGATTTGGGAGTATAAATAGAGGAGAGAGACTGAGAGAGTTCAGCTCAGATCTGATCCTGATGAACTGAAGAGAACAAACACAGTCATGGCACCTACAGTCAGTGCAGCGATGATCAACACCGAAGGACAAATTTCACTCACAAATAAGGTAAATGTTTGAACATTTTATTTTATTTGGCATTTAAATGTACAGCTGATATGAAAAAAAAATATGTATAGTGTTTCTAAATATGTTTTTATTCTTTCCTCAGCTGAGAAAGCCAATAATACAGAAGGTCCGCAGAGAACGTATCAACAGCAGCATCGAGAAGCTCAAGTCTCTTCTGAGTGAAGAGTTCCTGAAGCAACAGCCCGACTCCAGACAGGAGAAAGCTGAAATCCTGGAGATGACGCTTGATTTCTTGAGACGACAGCAGCAGAAGTCAAACAATCTTTCCACCTGCTCTCCTACTGCTAGTGAGGGTTACTCCAGATGTGTTCAGGAGAGCGTCAACTTTCTGTCTCAGTGTCAAGTGCAGACTCAGTCCCACAGAAGACTGCTGAAGCTCTTCCTCAACATGCAGACGTCCACAAAGAAGAACACACGTGTCTCGTCTCAACTCAATTCACAAGCCTGTCAGACCAACAGCACAGACAAACCTACAGCCTGCTGTCAACTATGGAGACCCTGGCAGAAGCCACTTTGTTTTTAATAGACAACAATGTAAACATCCATGTGCAACTCTGTTATAAGAGGACATTGTAGATCTCTTTCAAGAGAGATTATTCATAAGTATTCCTACATTAGGAAAAAAATTGTTTTTGCAATGAGTAAATCATGCTTCCATAGGGAAGCCTTCTGAATATGTGCTATGTTAGCAATGCTTAGAGGTTATTAAATATCTCATAATGAGACGCAATATTTGTATTTTATAAATACACACGTTTTCTATGAAGATTCACTGGATCTTGTTTTTTGTAAAATGGTTCTTCTTTGAAGATTTTGTTGTAGATTTAATATAATCAATTATGGCTAATATAAATGCTTTTATAAAGACTAATTAAGTCAATTTGTGTTTTAAACAACTGTGAGATTTGTCAGAATAATCATGCACAACTGTAGTTAATATGACAGTAAGCCTAAATGAAGATGCTGATATCTGCACATTGTATGTGAAGAAAATAAAAATCAACTTTAATTCAAATGCTTTCACTGTGGTTTTGTGCATATTCTTAAAGATTAAAATGTGCAACTACACGGTTCAATATCACTTCCAATTAAATATAAAACTATCATTTAAATATTAAATAATAAATATATATCATGGTGTTAACACAAAAATGAAATAGTTGGGGGCATGTCTGTGAAAATATACATTCTATAGATACATTTACACATTCATCTGCTGTCAAACCCTGTGAACTTCCAGAAAAAAACATTATTAAATTATAATAAATTGATTGTTTTAAAGTTCTTTTAACAACACATATTCGTGTAATGCTGCTGCTTCTCTTTGATGATAACACAAACATGATCTGAATTACTTAAGGTTGAACTATGTGTCATTGTTAAAACGTTTAAAGGTTTTTAAAAACCTCCCAACTAAGCGCAACATAGCCAGACCACAACAGGAACTTCAACACTTTAAAAAGATTCAAGAGTTGCCACATTAAAAATTTCTAGGATTTATTTCTAGGGCACTGGCTTGTTGGCTCCTGGGAAAATCCCAAAAGTGTGTGGACAGCATCTACATCCAGATGGTCTTGCTATGTCTAAAGTCTCTCCTCTAATAAAGAGAGATCAAACACCGTGACTAATGTGATGTGTAACAAGACACACGTCTTTTGTGTCCTTAATGTGGGCAGTCAATGAACAGGCTGTGGGAAAGAACTCATGGGAACCTCAGTAAAACTCCAGTGCCTTGTGTCACAAAGACAATGTCTTACCAGAGAGGCCTGCTACAGGTGGTTTGGCATTATGGACTTCCCTATAGAGCCACAATCACACAACTCAAATTGGACAGATTGGACAGATGTGGTCAACAACATTCAATAAAAACGTCACTATACTTTTTTTTAAGAAATAGGTTTGAAAAATGTATATTCTTTTTTTCTCATATTGCACGATCCAAAACTTGAATTGCTTGTTTGCTATACAACAAAGATGTGATTTACATTAGAAATGAGTGTCGTTTGCATTTATTTAACAGATATGAGAGAACGGGATGGTGAGAACGAACCAGTAACAGTATTACAGAGTATAGGCACCATAGGATGTCAAATATTATCATGTAAATAGAAATACATATAAACAGTCAATTTGTTTTACAAAAAGTGGAAAAGTGCACTTGCCTGCTTGCATACATGTGGCTTTCCCACACATGAGACAATAAACCTCATGAGACTCGACTCAACACTTGTCTGCTGGTGGTGTGATGGAAACAGTCAAATCCGCAATAGTAGCAATAACAGCAAACCTACGTCATTGATCTCCCACCACAAGCGCATGGTGGGCACGAGGTAGGCCTATTCATAAAGTAAATTCACCTCCATAAAGGCACATTACGTTTTGTCATTTTTATATTAAATACTATTACAGCACTGATGTCGTGACACATGAACTTCATCTACTTGTTAAGAAATGTGATGTTTGTTGCATGTACCATCAAACGCGTGCCAACTCCATCCACACAGTAGCTACGTGAGCGTGTCCGTATTTGACATGTGGACGTGACAGTTCTCACCAACATCAATCGAGCTGCCTCGTGTTGTTAACTGTTATCAAAGGCGAATAAACCTGCCCGAAAGCGTCCTAAAAGTGTCGCTGGCGCTTTTGAAGTAGGGAATTTAACCACGTGTCGTTGTCGCGAGTAGGTGCTGGTCACGCGCCGGCCGACCGGCGTCCGTCATCAAAGTACCGTGAACTACATAAACAACCTTTGTGTAAAACAAATGCGTTCTTTGAAAACTGTTTTGTATGTTTAAAGGTTTTTATTTAAGGTTTTTGTTTTATTTATTTTTTATTCAAAGCAATGCACAGTAGCCTACATTAAAAAAACAGACCATTGTATTAGTTTGTGCATAACCATTGCATTGCCAACAGCTAAGCTACAGGAACCAACTGTGGTTTTGCTTTATGTCAAATACTCTTTATTTTTATAAGCATTCAACAAGTTGTATTTTACACAATTTATAGACGACTTACATACATATTTTGAATAGGCTATAAGAAAGAAAGTTCTGTTTTATTATTCAAATTGTCTAACGGAGGGCAAAGCCTTCATTAAACACGATCATTCCTATAGTGAAAGTGGCTTCCCCCTCATGCTAGATGCCTTGGGAAACATTCCTTCAGTGGAAGGCGAGCAGCCAGTTGACCACAAAATTAATGTCCTCTATTGTTGTAAAGATCCCAGTCCTCTGTTCTGAGTGTGGGAACAGTAGCACAGCACAGGCCACATGGCTTTGTAATGGTAATGACAGCGTATAAATACAGGTTGCTGCCTCTCAGAGAGGTTCACAACTCTTTTTGCTGCAGAGGGAAGACAAATCGTTCCTGCAAGACCATGGCTCCCCATTCAAATACACTCTCCACTTTTGACCGTCTACGTTTCACTGACAGGGACCAAATTAAGGTGCGTTTACGTTCCACGCTAACTTCATTTTTTTCCTGAAAAGTTAATCAAAACTTGTGAATGCATCTCAAAACATGTTCTGCGTTCTCGTTTCCTTCCAGCTGAGGAAACCAATTGTAGAGAAGATGCGCAGGGACCGCATCAACAGCTGCATCGACCAGCTAAAAGGTCTCCTGGAGAAGGAGTTCCACAGTCGAGACCCTAACACCAAACTCGAGAAGGCTGATATCCTGGAGATGACAGTCAGCTTTCTAAGACAGCAGCTCTCGGGAGAGCCTGCACAGAAGGATTATAATGAAGGTTTCTCTAACTGCTGGAGAGCATCTATCCACTTTCTCAGTCTTCACTCTCCTGGAGGAGGATCTGGCCGGGAGCTCCAGCATTTCCACAACCCCCAGCAAGCGAGATCAGCTATGAGCTCCACTCCTCCAGCATCCTCTAAAGCCGATCCACAACAGGCTGAGTCCAGGAGTCCCGTCTGGAGACCCTGGTAGAGATGTTAAGACAGAGTTGTAAACCTGAGGGGCAGTTGCATTAATTTCCCTCTTAATAGTAGGAGATGTTATTTCCAAAATGTATGTTGAGTCATCATATTGATAGACAGATACTTTAGACAAATATGTGTTTGTCAGTGGAAAGAGGTAGTTCTCATGTATGGCCTCTTGTTCTGTATTAATAGCTCTTAATGTGATTTTTACCAGATATATTATTCTTATAAATGTTATTATATTGTCAATGGATTTCATATTTTGATGTATGCATATTTAATTGAGGTTTGACTCCAGTGGAGTATGGGTTTATGTATCAGATCTTTGAACTGGTGTTGTGCTTAAAGTTTTTTTCAGAGTATATTTCGGTTTGTGCTGAGAATTCTGTATTGTTTGTTAGATAACACATGTTGTACCTTTGATAAAGGACCCCATTGGTTGTGTTTACAATGATGATTAAGTATTTTATGTTTTGCAAATGTAAGCTCTTATGTCAACTATATTCTCTAAATAAAATGCGATGTGATCAAATAATGGATTTGGGAGGTTTTCATAAATTTTTATGCTTCAGACTCAAAGCTGAGAGAATAAGTTATTTACTGAGGTCATAAATAGAAAATAATTAATAATGGAAATATAGGATTTGTTTACTACATGTTACTTTATTTCATATGACTTTATATCAGCTTTATTTTGGTTAATCTACAAACTGTGGAATAACAGAGGTAAATATTACCTTTTTTTATTAATTTTGTAATCATAAACACATACTTTACACATACATGCATATATTTAAAAAATATACAATATAACAATTAATAAACATTTATAAACAATTTCAATTAGTGATAAATGTAAATAATGTTTCCAAAATACATACTGTATACATGTATGTGTATGTTTTTATAAATACAAAATCAACATGCACAGTACACAGACATATATAATGTATACACATTTAAACACAAAATTCAACACGATTAATTGCTTGACAGCACTTTTGTTTAAAATAAAATTTTAATAGTGCATTTTTATTGCTATTTTCGAAGCACAACTGTACAATTCAAACTCTCTAATAACTCTAGATCTATATAAGATATACCAGCACAGATGCTGCATTAAACGATGTCAAGCAAACACAATTACGCCCCCCCCCGACACACAGGCACACGTCTTTTGTTAAGTCTCCTGAGAATATCACACTCACAATGGGACAGTACTGTGGGAAACACTTCACTGCACCCAGCTCACACGTTGTGAGGTCAATGGAGATGACCCACCTAACAACGCTTTCATCCCGTTTTATTTTCCCAGGGGCGATAAAAGTCTATGTCATTGAACATTAACAGATTATTACATGAGACGCATACACGGATATCTGATACGAGACTTTTCTTAAACTGCATATTTACTATATTATTTACGGACAAACAGGACATTTGAAGCCATCTGCAAGACTGTGATTTAAATCAGCTGCCCAATTAAACCTTTTATCCAAGTTCTTCAAATGAAACTTGGCACCGCTCGGCACTTAACAGATGTTTGCCCATGGTTGCCAGATTTGTTGCTCTGCGCTTTGCGGTAGCTAACACAATTATGCTTTTACAGTCATTCACCCACTAGCTAAGCATATGTCAAGCAGTCACGGTGAAAAGAGAATCAGAGTATCTCTGTTTCTAGACTTACACTATAGGATTATGTTGCGCTTTATTGTGCGTGAGCTTAAATGGATTACAGCTAATGTTGAAAGAGACAGTGTTTGAAAAGTGAAAGAGATTAACCCTAGAGGAAGATTTCACTGTTTGGCCATGGTGTACATCTGAATACAGTTTTGAAAGTGCGCGGTTGTATTCATTTGGGGCTTTATCAAGATGATATACACCTTTGGCAAAAAGTAGCCCCCGTGTATCCCAAGCACACTGGTGAGAATGGCACCAACATAGAGGGCCATAGAAAAGCTCCCTCTAGAAACGCAGTAAGCCGTGAAGAACGTGATCCAAGAAATCATATATATCATGAGACTAAATGTAATGCATTTGGCTTCGTTGTAATTGGCCGGCAGATCTTTTCCCATGTAGCTCATGCAGAAACATACTAAGCTTAAGACAGCCACAAAAATGAGCTCGGCAAATGCCCCGACAGATAGAGTCTTACTGCACTCGAGAACAACGCTGTCATGGTAGAAATCAAAGTCCTGAGATGGAAAAGGAGGGTCTATGACCATGCGAAGAAACGAGATGAAGAACTCCAACAGTGAGGAGATGAAGATGAACATCTCTGGGCCACGGTTCTTAGCCCAGGTCTCGTAGTATCTCGGCAGCTTGGAGGACCATTTAAAGATACAGACCACCTTAAATAAAGGGATTGTGTGAGATCATGAGGGTTTTAATACATGCGAACTGTTGAGTATGAATATTGTTTTATAATATTAAATCAACTTATGGTTATAATTAAATATGCTTATAATATAACATAAATCATTAACATACCAAACAGAAAATAAAAGGGATATCCTTGGAAAAATAAATATACTTTAAATTCATTTTAAGTATACATAAGTAAATTTCATGTATATATTTTAAGTACACTTCGTAGTTAGAATCAATTACTAGTGGTATACTTGTAAATATACTTCAATATTTAAATACAACTTGGGCTAAATTTTTAGGTTATATGATTTTTAAGTGCACCTCAAGTGAAAGTACACAACTAGTTTTTGTGTGTACTGTTTGTACTGCACTCTTAATCAAAAGAGTAAATGTATACAGGTCAAGTACACTTTGAATACTCATAACTATTATACTTGTATATCTCGTACAAGTAAAGACCAAACATGTTTTTAAGTATATATATTTTTAAAAATACATAGTTTATTTCTAAGAAGTGCATAAAAAGTCAACTGAAAGTATAAAGAAGTGTAAAAGTACTAATAGTGTACTTTTTATTTTAAAATTATAGTTAATATTATACAGAAATACGTATTTACATGATCTATACTTAAAACTACAGCTCTAATTCTATGTCCTCTCTATATAGCCCTGTGTACCTGAAAGGAGCGCACAGTCACACATGCCAGGCAAACGGTGATGCTGATGATGAAGAGTGGCTGTTTCAGGAGACAACCAATTTGAGAGGGTCTACCAAAGTGGCAGAATGTGCTGCTGGAGGCCACGGTTAGAGACGCCAGCATCAGCAGACAGATCTTCCCTCCAGCTGACTTCACCACAGGAGTATTAAGGTTCAACAGGAAGATGAGAGCTGTACTTATGGTGAGAAACAGGGTCACAGCCAGATATGCGAGCAGAGATATAGAGAGCAGAGAGTCCCATGGCAGGTACAGCTCTGTTCTCTGGAGACATGTCTCGCTCTCTGATTCAGACCACTCTTCTATGGCACAGGGTTGGCAGCTAGTGTAGCCTAAAAAGATACACAAATTCAGGCAAGCACATTAATAACCTTAAAATAAGGAAGTTGCAGTGATTTGATAGTGCCATAGCTTACAATCTTTATAACACTGACTATAAATAGTTCTTTTTGCATACTTAACCCCAACTTTCCATTGCATGGACACAAAACCACTGAGACATTTCTTAAAATATCTTCTTTGTGTTGCACAAAAGAAAAGGTCATAAACAGGTTTTGATTTACATGAGGGAGAATAAATGAAGACAAAATGTTTATTTCGGGGTGAACTAATCCTTTGAAGTACAGAGGAAACGATTTCAAAATTAACCAAAAAATAGTTTTTACTCCCTTTCGTGTCATTCCAAACCTGTATGACTTTATTTCTTCTGCAGAACACCAAAGAAGATATTTTGAAGAATGTTGCTAACCAAACAACATGTTCCCACATTGATTTCCATTGTATTGGATACAAGACCCGAGTCATTTCTCAAAATATCTTTTTTGCTGTTTCATGGAAGATTTTGAATGACATGAGGGAGAATAAATGCGAATTATTTTTCCAGGTGAACTGTCCTTCTAATGTTCTTAAAAATTACAAAGCAACTTTAGAGGATACAAGCTTAAACGTATAAGTATCAAAAATGAATGATGTGCGCCCTCTTCTGGTCACAGTGTATCAACATCTTTCAATATCTATCCTCCGATTCAACTGAACACTTAAACTTTTTTTGTTACTACATGATTTTGCAGTTGTTTGTACCCGATTTGTTGAGGAAGGTAAAAGCAGGGCATGCCATGCAGTCAAAGCAGCATCTATGCTGTCCTGTCTGGAGCTGTCTGTTTCCGAACGGACACTCTGGAGAACACAGGGATTCAGGAACCTGAACAGGGCAAAACATTCCATAATTAAATTACATAAAACATTATATACATTTCGATTTCGATTTTTGGTAAATTGACATGGAAACAAACATCTGCTAAAAAAGTAATATAATGAGTATAACCAGTCCCGGTCAGAATGAAAACTAGTTTATATTGTGACAAACAATGAATATGCCAGCAAATGTAGATATATATGGATATACAAAGTCTTACACTGCTCACAGGTGACACCGGTCCTCTCCATTGTATCTGGGAAGCGTCTAACTGAAGCTCAATTGGATCTGGACTGTAACTTCCAATTACTTTATATGACCACTGGTCTTCTTTCCAAATCCACGTCACTATATCATACCCTGTGATAGGGTCTCCATTTTTATCAAAATAAAACAATGCGTCTTGAATTGTGAATCGAACCTCTTTCAGTTGTTGATTGACCTGAGGGAAGAAACAAAGAAGACATCAGAAATTCTCTCCTAAACAAGACAGCTTTAACCAGCCTAAGCTCGCTGATCTTAGTTAAATTCCTGTAAAACACACTATGATTTTGATATTTTCCTTGATTGTTATTTGAAAGCTTTTACCTCCCACGGCTCCACTTTAGATTTCTGACATCGTTCAGAGTTGCAGTTCAAAACCTTGTGCAGTGCATGAGCCACTGCATATACAGCCTTGTACACATTAAAAGAGGACACAACGTCATATGGCTCCAAAGAAAAGCCTTGTATTGCCATTTGGTACAGGTCTGTGTTTTGCAGACACGGGACATCAAAGTTGACGGTACCATTTGAAGGCCCAGCGTCTACAAGCCCGGGCACGGAAAGCCTTTCAAAATCTTCAAACCCCTTAAATTCAGTATATTTGACTGAGACACCGATGACGGTCCCTATCGTACTGATTCCTGGGATATTACGTATTATTGACGCCACTGACCAATCCTCTGTTCCAATCCACACTTTCCCCGTCACGTTTTGTTCAATGACGAAGGGAAAGAACCCACTAGCCCTTCTCTTGTTTGAAAAGACAACTATGGTGTTGACTTTGGTTTTTATGATGTTTTTGACCATGTCTTGCATGTATTGTTTGGTCTTGTCGGTTACAGCCGGTATTATACCTTGGTATGCTATGCATATATCGTGAAGTGAAGCTTGCTGGGAAAGAGTTTGCATTCCTTGCAAACCATAAGAATTGTCACTGCCGAGAAGGGCAATCCAGGTCCAGTTAAATCGATTGAGGATATGTATCATCGCATCCACCTGGTTCTTGTCACTGGGGATGGTGCGGAAGAACGACGGATAGATAAGCTTATTGCTCAGCAATTCATTTGAGGCCTCGTAAGAGATCTGCATAGCAAAGAGAAAGATTATTATATATAGAAAATGTAATTGCAGAAATGGAGTTAATGGGTTTAAATATATTAGTTTGAATGGAAGCTCTGTTGGTTTCTATTCTAAAGGCTGGAAATCATTAGAATACCATAACATCCTATTTTAATGAAAAACACTATAAAATTGGTTTTAAACAGTTATCTATAATGGCAGTCAAAAACATGATATGAATTCAATTAACATACAACATTATCATTATTAAAATATACATATTCACGGGGTACCTGAGGCATAAGGACTGCACCCAGAGCAGCGGCAGGTGTAAAGGAGTAAGTACTGCTGTCAGGTCCGATGACGGCCACGGCGAGGTTCTCCACACCTGTTCTATCGCGCTGTTTATTAAGCAGGTCAAGGGTTGCCAGATTACTGGCTGGAAGGGAGCATAAATCATAAGTCTGGTAGCCAAGCGTGAGCCCAGGTAGAAGCATCTTATCTGAAATGTTGTTGTTGATCTCTTCCACCGCATATCTGAGGGCTTGCACCAAATGATATCCATGCTTGTTGGTCAGTCCTCTAAAGACAACAATTGAAGTGGTGTTTACATTTATTTATTACTGACGAATATCTAAATAAGAATCAGAATAAGCTTTATTCGCTAAGTGTCCACACGCACACAAGGAATTTGTAGCTCTATTGTCTTATACACACACAGTATATACATAACACAAAAAATGGGAAATAAAGTAAAAATATATAAATAAGGTTAAACTGTGAAATGAAAATACAAATGTAAAGATGGAAGACTGCATTTTACATTTCTTGTACAATCTTGTCTTTGATTTTAAGTAATGTATCAAATATTGTTGCAAATTCTGCAAATTTCAATGACAAGTCATAAGTATAATGTAGTTATTCATAGATTTTTATAGATTTAGTAATGTTGTGCTATGGTTTTTCAGCCAGTTTGGATACAGTTTCAAAAGTAAGTTATATTACAGCTGTGTAACTTCAAACTATAATGGCTAAAAATCTATCTGTGTAACATTTGAGGAATATAAAAAATACATAACTAACCAATAAAGTTTTGGTTAGCTAAGTCAGTGAAAATGTAAAATAATGAATACATCGACAGCATTTATTAATCTTAGTTTTCAGCGTTTACGAATACATTTTTAAATACAAAGTTGTTACTAATAACATTAGTTATTGCACCATGAATTTACATGAATAAATGTATTTACATTAACTAAGATTAACACTGATTAATAAATGATGAAAAACAATATTGCTCATTGTAAGTTCATGTTAGTTATTAATATATAACTTTTATTAACCAGTACAAGCATTACCAAACATAAATTCAGCATTAATACGACAAAGCAAATATTTCTAAGATGATTGTTCTTACTGTTTACAGTCAGTCACATGAGGTGTAGATGGGACTGTAGAATCTGAATTATGAAGAGGGAACCATCCAGATATGATATAATCTCCTGCAAGGTTGAGCCCTGCATCACAGAACCTGAAACGACAGAGTAAGAACACAAAGCACAGCAGCATCTCACCCATACTTCCTCTAATGAGCGCTTCAGACAGCCATGGACTTATATGTGCTTTCTGTTTACACCAATCCACTGTTTTCCATGCTCTGATGGTGCCAAACATTTGCATGGATAATCTGTAATTGTCACAGTCAGATTCATTTGCCTGGGGTAATGTGTTTGTCACCACTAAATAATCTTATCAAACTAAAAAGAACGTTTCCCGAGGGAAAAAATGTGACTTCTGTATCAACAACTAAACCACAATGGATGGATTTGCCTGCCTGTCGCGCCAGCTTCATCCCACAGACCACAGTTTTCATTTGTCTTCTGGACTGATTGTAAACCACCTCGGTACCCAGACGGCAGGCAAATTCATGTAAAGAGGGTGAGATTTACTCAATTATGCAAAACCATCATTTCCATGTGAAATCATCTGGAAAAATACAAACAATATGCAAAGTCACAAAATAGTGTTATAAAACACATTGTAGATGCATGGACGAGTAATACTTGCATTGTTTGTACTAACATGTTAAAATTACACACGAAAAAACTGACATCAAGCTCTGCATATTATTCCCCTTCTGATTGGAATGTTCACCCTGAAATAAGAGAACGTTTTGGTTTTGTATTGTATGAAGTTGTAGTTTTCGTACAGCTGCTTTGAAAAGTGATGGATTCTGAAAAGCGCAATTAAAAATACATGGGAATAAAATTTACACGCATTCATAAATTAAAGGTTTGGGTTAAAAGCATGTAGTCATAGTCAAACATTGATTAGGCAAAGTGTTTTTTTATTTAAAACCAGCATAAAACAAGACTTGCATAGTCCTTCAGATTTCCAGACATTCGCACACAAAATATAACTCAGAATGATTCAATTCAATGATTAAAAAAGGAATAACTGCAAATCTCTAGATTACCTAGATAGTTTTCCTCCCATAATCAATAATTACATGTGATTAAATGAATAAAAGTTAATAAAAAAATTAAACCAATGCCATTCATTATACACTCAAACACAACTGTCGAATACAAAAAGCCAAAAACATATTTGGGGGGTAAGAAAGTGGAGAGGACATTCTTAGGAGCCATTTTTGAATTTTCATCCTGTCTCTTCACTTTCTTTATAGTTATATTTTTTGCCACATGCTTTTTCATTTCCTTTGCAATCCTGTGACAATCCCCTCATTAAAAACCTATTGATCTTTTTGACATGAAATTTGTGTGAAATAGAGATCAAATTTCTAACAGGAATAAATATTATTCTAGGCACAGGATACAAATATGTACTGATTGTAAATGATGGGATTGCGGTGCAGTGATCTTCAAGCCTGTACCATATAAACATTTCTAATGTAACCGGGTTGACAAAACATTTAAAGAGAAACATCATGAATTTTATTTTGTTATGATAACATATTTTAATGTAGTTACAATATTTTTAAGGCACACCAAACCTGAGTGGTACTATCGAATTGTGTAGTTACCGTAGATATATCAATAAACTGGGATTTGGACTGGGATTTAATACTCGATGATAAGGGGTAACAGAATTTAAATCACATATTGATCGAGCACACCACAACAGTGGTTATATTCAGCATTTTTCTTTCAATTTCTAGCACAAATGGTGCTGCTTCTTCAGAATGACCTATATGCAGAAAGCAAAATATTCAGTAGCAAATTTGCCAAAACCTGAGGACAGATATGGGTATGGCTTCCAGATCTTGAGATCTTCAAAACAGATCTAATTTCACACCATTTTACTCATAAATGAAATGCGTTTGATAGCTGTGATTAAGGGCTCCTGTCTAATTCCCATGGTTTATAATAAAACAAAACATATATTCAAATGTTTAAGAGAACAGATAATAAGGCGACTGAGATACAGTATACAGCATATTATAGGCACATGGGTTTGACTGTTGCTTTGAAATCTATTCTCCAAACACTTGCCCAATAAAAAAGAAATATGGTGAAAAACTGCACTCATGGATACTAAAACATTTTCCAGTAAAGAGAATAACTGAACATGAAGTTAGCACAGGTTAAATTATTGCATAGTTCTCAGTGCACAGTGGTTTTGAGCAAAAGTTGAACATTGTTAAAACATGTGAACAGATATTTTTAGAAAGCCTAATGTACGGCTGATCTACGGTGACAGTAAAACTTAAACTTATTCCAGAGCTTGTTATAGAGTAACACATTCCTCCATAGTGTCTTTAAAACTGTCATTTAAAGTCAACAGGAAATCAAAACTGACCTTATTAATGTTCCATAAGTGCATGTTATTCTAAACACAATTTTTAAACTTTGTACTCCTTATTAAAAATATAACAACATGCACTTACTATAAAGTGACTTATCTTTCATTATATAACTTAGGCTTCACGGTATAGTGGATAAAGTTACCAAACAGCATAAAAGCTATGTAGGCTTAGGTTTACAAAACTTGCATTCATGTTAACAATGCAAGTCCTGCTCCAGTTTTCTTATCATTAAATATGAGTTAAAATATGTCAGATTGGGTTAAACAAAGTTTCAAAACGGATTTTACATCGACTTCAAACAGAAAGTCGAATTCTTGAATATATGTTATTTTATAAGGAAGAAGAGCTGTTGATTTCTGTCTTTCATTTAAAGACAACCTGCCTTGATTCATGTAAACAAGTGAGCATGATTACAGAAACTATGCACGTTAATGTACAATATTTGCAAATGTATCTTGATATTCATAGGACTGTTAAGAAGATTGTGACTTGTAGTTGTAAATAAAGCTAGTGAGGAAGACTGTGGCGGCATGCCTTGGCAGTGCTGATGAGGAGAGAACAGCTGCAGTTCGGCTGGTCCCGCTCTAAGACAGCATATAAAGCACCAATACTTGCTCTTTGGAAAAATTGACACTCATCCAAATTCTGTAAAAACCAGAGACCAGAGACCTAAAAGAGTGCCTGGTCCACAGAGAATGCCGATCATCAACTAATGTCTCCGTTCACCTCCACCGGCCCTTCCTTTTCTCCATCTCTCGCTCCATCGTGCTCCAGCTCATCCTGAATATCATCCGTGTTTCCAGAATCACTGCTGGCCACAGAGCTGACCGAGGGAGATTGTCTGCATTACAAAATACAAGACATACGTTTTTGCTAAATGCTCAAGAAACTATTATTAGAAACATCTCTTTAGCCTACAGTCGCACAAGCAGCACATTACTTTGTTCTCGGTGATCACAGACAATAGTCAAACCAACCTGCCGGGGGTGGCAGAGCTCTGGATAAGCCTCCGACAGGTCTCCATCTGCACATCCAACCCCCTCTTCATACTGCACATCTCCATGTACTCGTGCAGATGCCTGTTCATGTCATTCTTGGCCGTGGCCAGTTCCAACTATGGAAGAAAGATGTGGATTAACAACAAAACAACCAAAATGGATCGAGAATATTGGGTGAAACGTCACAAGTGTTTTCTCACTTCAATCTCTCCTATGGTGTCCTGATACTCCTGCTCTCTGGTTCTAAAGAGTGATTCGGTTTTATCTATTAGACTGCCAAGACTTCCATCCTATTTGGAAAATATGTATTTAATGCATTAACATGCGTTCACCAAATTTATAGTCAATAATATTAAGGCATCTAGCCATGAGGAACATTTGATGTGGAAAGTTGTGTTCAGTCATTTATAAGGTACCTGCTCGTGGGTTTCTCGATGGGAGTCAGAGGAGCAGGTCACCGTGGTAACCGAGCCAGTAGCAGCAGTGGTGTTAGGGGCGGTGGTCAAGTTCAGACTGTGGTAGTTCCTGAAATCCTCCCACAGCAAAAGAGTGTCTTCCGTCTCTTCCCACGCCAGACTGTCACAGTCGTCGTCAAACTCAAACGTTTCCCGCCTGCCAACAAACCAATAAGCTGAGAAACTTCTGCATATGCGTGGATAGCAGACAGAAAGCGAGGAAATAAGAGAGGAAACACGCGAAGTAGAAAAGGAAAATCAACAGATCAAATGCTATATTGGAGAGAGATTAAAACAAAACAGGTAGGGGGCAGACGGACATGTACAATAAACAAAGGACAGGGATGCTTAGTAAGAGAACAGATAAATTAAAGATCTCAAACCAAGTTTGCTTCAACTAGAACTATTAAACCTTTCTGTTAGTTGAAATCAAATAAATATTGGCATAAATATTACTTGATAAATCTACACTAAACAAAATTAGAATAAGGTCGGTGCACTAAAATATTAACTGAAAATAAATTGTATTAAACTCATTTAGCAATATAGAAATAAACCGTAAAAAATAAGATGACAAAAGCACAGAACAAAATCTAAACATAAGATGTAAAAATGTGACGCTAAATGACCCATTTCACGTTGGGAACACTAGGTGGCAGTAAGTCTTCATAAAACAAGACAAAGTTTTTTTTAAAGGGCCAAACAATAAACTCAAGGCTGCTGAAACAATTCTGTTAAAGGCACTTTATCTTATAAACTTCTATGTAAATGACATCTGTAATGATTGACAGGCTGCCAAGTTGCGATATAAATAAGTGTTTAAAGGGATAGTTCATCCAAAAATGCGAATTCTGTCATCATTTACTCACCCTCAGATTGTTCCGAATCTGTAAAAATTTCTTTGTTCTTCTAAACACAAAGATATTTGGAAGAATGTCAAACCCAAAAATAATAATAACACATCCCCCATTCACTGCCATAGTAGGGAAAAAATAAGTAAATGACAGATTTTCGTTTTGGGTTGAACTACCCCCTTTATCAGGCACCCATTCCCTTGCATTGGTTTTGTGTTCATCCAAAAGAAGCGAATGGGTGCCTGCGCTGTTCAGTAACCAACTTTCTTCAAAATATCTTTGTGTTCTACAGAAGAAAGAAAGTCATACAGGTTTAAAATGATAAGAGGGCAGAATTTTCATGTAGTAGTGGAATTTCAGTATGTCTTGCAGCTTTGTGTCTCTATTTATGGTTGTGGATAGGGGAGGGAGCTTTGTCTGCATTTTTTTTTTAAAAAATATGCAAGACATGGCCTCTTAAAAACAACAAATGAACCAACAAACACAGAAAAACTGTTGTTCACACACATTAAAGCACATCAGAATGATCAAGGGCAGAAAGAGAGACTCACAGCTGGTTGAGCATGCGTTTCATCTCATCAGTGATGTTGAGAGATCCAGGCATCTCCTCCTCAGATGGACCTGATTCCACCTCTGTCTCCACATGCTCTTCCGGCACACCCTTACTCTCTTTCTTCCTGCATACCACCACCTCCAACACCCACACATATACAGACTTGTTTAGATTGCACAATCTGTGATCTAGAAAGACTTGACAGTACCCAAGATTAACACAATATTGAATGATCGGAAGCTGTGCATCATTGGAAGTGTAAGTTCTCATACCCCCTTCTGCTCTGGAGGAGCTCTGGAAGGGCTGCTGTGTAATATCTTGGTCACGTCCTCAGAGTTCCTCTGCTGTGCTACGTCACAGAGCTTGGCTGTGATGTCGATGCGTCTACAGATGTCCATGTCAACCTTCATGGCTTTCTCCTGGATTTTAGAGTCCAAGTCAGACACGGCCTTTAAAAGGGTGAAATCATGACAATGTCACTAAGTAGAACGCCCAACTGAGTAACAAATGGCTAAATGGATATTAAAGGCATAGTCCACCCCAAAATTAAAATTCCTTCATCATTAACTCACCCTCACATGCCAAACCTGTATGACTTACTTTATACTGCAAAATATATACTGTTTTTAAGAACATTGGTAACCAAACAACAGTGGCCCCCGATGACTTCCATCATATGGACACAAAACCGTTTCTCAAAATATCTTCTTTTGTGTTACACAGTAGAAAGAGACCTCGATTGTGGCCCACATCCTTTTCCCCCACCGCATGTGATATAGATCTGTTCTTCGATGGACAAAACAACCCAATAAATACGATTTTGCGATGTGGCTTCAATGTGAACAGTTCAGAATGTGCATTTAATCCGGAATAATTAATACAGTTCATTTGCATAAATATGTATACAAAGAAAATCACACAGTAAGTACTGTCTATATTTTTCTCTTTGTTTTAACGGATGTAAAAGACCGTCAAGAAATAAAACAATTCAGTATCCGGCCACTGCCAATGACCATTAAGAAACTTAGTCTTAATGTTGCTTGAAACCACAATATTTGGTTTATATTATATTAATATTTAACCAAGCTCATTTAAAATCACTATAGTGACGGTAGTACATAGCAGAATATGCAAATAAAACATTTGCAGCCGAAAAGTTTCAAGGGAAAAATCGTGTACCCTGTTCAAGAAGCCAATTTAATGATTTCAAGACAAATAAAGACTACGCACTCACTCTATAAATGATAAATTACGATTTGTCCTTAAGGGAACACAAGGACAACCTTGTGTTGTCTCTTTTATTTATTTAAACTACCAGTGTGTAATTTCTTTGCAGGTTCTTCGACAGAAATGCAGTATAATATACACAACTATGTCTTCAGAGGTAAAGAGCTTACATAATGTAGTGTTATGTATTTATTAACTAAGAATGAACTATTTCAATCTACATACATCGCGAGTCCTCTTACATGGAATGATGTTGCCATGCTCCCTTTGACTTCCATCATATGGACACAAAACCATTTCTCAAAATATCTTACACACCAGAAAGAGACGTACAGGTTTTGAACAACATGAAGGTGACTAAATGAAGACAGAATTTTTAAATTCAGGTGATCTCTTTAACATTTCCTAACATCAAGACTGACTATGTCAAATTTCTTCATATCATATTTCATATGGCCAATTCCAGCGTTATGGATGTGACATTTTGTATTATGGACGTCATATAAATTGAAATTGTTATGATTATTTTGAACCATCCGTTTATATTTTACTGAACCCTTGTTGATGTTGAATGTGAAATACTGTTACTTCATGAACGAGAGACTCCAGTTACTGCTGAAAGCCGGTCAATGAGGCAGCAGAGGACATTAATTTGGTTGATGAATATGCATAACATTACGCAGCTTGTTTCCAGTTTAGCAAGCCTCAAAAACCTCCAAAGGCTGATCAAATATGACCGGTTCATTTGTCTAGAACAGATGGTAGAGATTTCTTTTGAGAATCATAGCAGCGGTGAGCATTCACACAGGAACATATCCAGGGAGGCGGCATTCGGCTGTGTTTTATTACTGAGGCTGAGCAGAGTCCACTCAATACCAGAGAACAATATGCTTCTGTTTCTAGAGCCTGGCTGATCCTCATCTCACTTGTCCTCACAGATATATATACACCCAGTCAACCTGATGCCAGCTTCATTTCCCTGACCGAGTCAGTCTTGTGATCTTTATTAGTGGACGTTTGGAATAAATAGCTGTTTCATACGTGCAGCCAAATGACACTTTTGCATCATCTATCCTACTGTTCAGTGTTGTAAAATAGGTGCTTATGAAAACTTGTGTAAATAGATATTTGCATGTCTTGCATAAGGTGGTGTGTGTTGAAGCTGGAACAGACAGAGTAAACGCTTCATATATGTGACCCTGTATCACAAAACCAGTCTTAAGTAGCACGGGAACAATTTTAATAAAAGACAATAATACATTGTATGGGTCAAAATTATCGATTTTTCTTTTATGCCAAAAATCATTAGGATATTAAGAAAGGATCATGAAGATATTTAGTAAACATCCTACCTTAAATATATAAAAATCATATTTTTTGAGTGGATGGCCTGCTACAGTGCCTCTGATTAACAACTTTAAAGCCAATTTTCTAAATATTTAGATTTTTGGCACCCTCAGAGTTTTAAACTGTCGTATCTCCTTGAGATCTTGTCCTATCCTTACAACACATAAATCAATAGAAAGCTGATTTATTCAACTTTCAAATGTTGTAAAAATGTAAAATTCGAAAAATTGATCCATAAGACATGTGGTCACATGTGGTGTAACTTACATCATTAGGCATGAGGCTCTTGAAGACCACCAGCTCTGATTTAAGGCGTTCCATCTTCTCATTCAGCTCTCCCTGCACATCTTCAGATGACTGAACATTCTGTATGAAGAAGAATCAGAGCTTCATACACATGCGCTAGCATTACTCAACATTAAAACACACGCTGCTTTATGGATATTGCATCAAACCTCCTGTAAGGTCTCCACCAAGACCTCCATTTGCTGACGTTTGGACGCCTCCTCCTCCCATCTGGAACACAAACACAATAACAGCACAGATGGGAATGGATTGTACTTGGAAATGGGCAAGGCATGTCAAAGGTGACAGCGTATCCGATTGTGGCGCAAATCCTTTTCCTCCCTTGCATTTGATGTAGATCTGTTCTTCGATGGACCAAAAAATAAATATACGATTTTGCAATGTGGCTTCAATGTGAACAGTTCAGAATGTGCATTTAATCTGGCATTTTAATACAGTACATTTGCATAAATACAGTATGAATACAAATCACTTAATTAAAATTAAACAATTAATTATGGTCTATATTTTTCTCTTTGTTTTAAAGGACGTAAAAGACCTTTGAGAAATAAAATTATTCAGTATCCGGTCACTGGCAATGACCATTAAGAAACTGAGTGTTTTAATGTTGCTTGAAGCCACAATAACAAGCTCATTTAAAATCACTATAGTGACGGTAGTACATAGCAGAATATGCAAATAAAACATTAGCAGCGAAAAAGATCAAAGGCAAAAATAGTGTACCCTGTTCCAGAAGCCAGTGTAATGGTTTCAAGACGAATAAAGACTATGCACTCACTCTATAAATTGTTGGTAAGCAATACGATCTGTCCCCAAGCAAACACAAGGACAACCTTGTGTCGTCTCTTTTAATTACTTAAAGGACCAGTGTATAACTTTTTGGAGGATCTATCGACAGAAATGCAATATAATTTACCCCTTTAGATGATTCCCAGAAATCTAAATTTTTCAGAAATGAGGTTTTTATCAATAGGTGTAGCAAAATAAAAATATATAAGTTAAGTCAAAAATAAAACCATGCAAATAAAAAGCCATCAGCCTTTCAAATTTCCTTCCCCTCGATCGTGACCCATGAGGTGATTATGTCCCATTAACAACATTAGCAACCGCATTAGGTTAGGGGCAGCACCACGTTAACAATCCACATATGTGCACACAAATTATTTTAAAGTAGTTTAGGAAATTTTATTTCCAGCGGAGGAGAAATTTGCATAAAGATGACATCCATCAGCATTCGAATCAGTTTAATGAAATTTGACCATCTGTAGTAATAGTTCATGGTTTATTTATAACAAATTAATGAGTAAATGACTACAACATAATATTACGTTAGAATATGTTCGTTTGTGTTCTCATTGTGTGTGTGGGCACGTTTCGTACGTTATATCCTTTGGGAAAAAGTGAAAATGTGACGACTTAATCCTCTCTTAGGCTCCGTAGAGCTTCATAATGGAGGGGGGAGTGATCCGTTGGTTGCAATTCGCAATTCGCAACCACAGCCGCTAGATGCAACTAAAAATTGGTCCTTTAACACAAAATCAATTCTCATTTATTATGATTTACTTAATGGGACCCATAGTGCTTGATTTATATATTAGTAGTGGCCAAAAGTCAACCTATTTTGAAAAATGAATGTCTTCACCAATTATTCAAATATATAATATTAACAATGTATTTAAAAAGATTGTTGACATGTTGCATAGTTGTGTTTGTATTGTAAACTGAACCTCAGAATTGAGAAATAAAGGAGGGTTTGAATTACATTTGTAGCTTTGTACATGTACATAGCTTACAGAGTAAACGCCCAGGAAAAATAGGATATTTAATGATATGGATCCAAAAATATAAATAAATCACAAAATTGCAGTCAATGCTTTATTCCAGTGAGCATGTTTTCCTCTGCATTTTTTGCATATTCCAATTAAATCCACACTCTTTAATATACCTAATAATATTGTCCAATTAACATCATAAAGTTTAGTTCTTTGTGTACCATAGAGCTCATATTTTGATGTTTTCAAGTAACTTGAGGGGGCATTAATAGCAAATATTGTACAAATAGGCCTCCAGGAATCACTTTTGGCCACTTCTGTATAGACCGTTTCAAAGCTAAAACATAATCAAGCGTTACTTCGCATTCACACTTCTGTGGCCCAAACCTAATTTATGGTACACTTCCACAAAGAATATAGTCCCTGTAGATAACTTCTTATATAAATTACATTAGCTAGCAAGTTAAAAGTATTTCTAGCCAGCACTATTATTTTGGGATACCAGTAGAAGAACCCTTACTTGGCTAAACTTAAATGTGACAAAGTTACACAACCTATTCAACAAACTTCTTTCAGATTTAAAGAGTACCTAGCATATGTTTTTTTAGGCCCTACTTTGGTTTATGGAGTGTCCAACAACAAGTTTATGTAAATACAATATGTGTAAATAGACCCTTGTTTCTCCCATGCTCAAGTGATTATAGACTCCATTTGTCTGCACTTATATTGGCTGACAGACTGCCTGGGTCCAGCCATCAAGACACCTGCCAAGAACTGGAGGGCAAGCGCTGACTCAAGACAACATCCAGCCATGATCATCTGCTCAGAACAAAGAGAATCTCTTATTTTGATAAGAAGACCTGTTGGCCAGGAATGAAAAGAATGTGCATCTTTAAGGGAAACAAAGAGGTATTAATAAAAAGTAAAACTCAAACAAATAATACTACACTGGGTCTACACATGCTTGACAATGACCAAGTTAAGTGGTAACACTTTCTTTAAGTAGTCCAGACATTCTACTTACCTACTAAATTATAATTCAAGCATTGAGAATAGATAGACATTGGTGTAGACAAATGTCATGGATGTGGCTGACAATGCACGGACAATGTGAAGCGATCTGAATGTTAGTGAGATCTTGTGGAGCTGACTAAACATCCCCTGAAGGTCATGACAATCACACGCCTCTTGTTTCCTCTGCCTCTTGTCTCTTTGAGAGTCCCAAATCATCTCTGCACATGAGAGCTTTCATTTAATCCAAAAGATATTGGATACAATGCAGTGAAACTCGCTTACCGAAAAATGGTGTATGTGGAAATGAAGAAAGTTCTCAAATTCCCAAATATAAGGGTCTGTTCACACTGGATGTATTTGTGTGCTCATCTACGCAATTCAGTTTTTCTGCATTCATGTGCAAGTAGTATTTAAAGGATTGGTAAATGAAAACTCTTGTATTATTTACTTACACAATTTATTCGTATGCCTTATGGAGATGACCTGATGCTTGAAGGTAACATTCACATAGTACACAGCCAGTTACATACACTTTTTTACTTTAATTTTTATGTTATACTTCTATTTTATAAACTGTATATAATGTTTACCCAATTTCATTGTAAATTGGTTTGGATATTTAAGAATCAAACAAATACGCCTTGAAAATGCAAAGCAGGACACTGAGAAACCAGCGAGACAACAAAGATAGTCTAGCACATGTTTACACATGAAATAATAATAATATCCCAGACATTGTGTTCTATTGACATCTGTTCATTTTTGTTGCTATAGATCCCAATTATGATAGACATTACACAATGAGGAAGAAACGCTTTCATTGTTTTCCACCTTATGCCATCACTGTCAACATGGTTTTTGTCAGCCAGATTCAATCAATTTCGAGACATTATTCAGTTTATGGGAGAGTTCAAATAACATTGGCTGCCGATGTCTCAAAGAGCCATTGTAGGTGAAGAAAGAGCGGGACATGTATAGACAAAACTGTTATAGGTCAACAGTTCTGCCGGTGACATTGTTATTGTAAACCACATCAAAAGAGTAGAACTGAACAGGGCGAAAAAGATCAAGCAGGCTGACCGTAAAGGCCTGTGTAGACCTTCAAAGTATTACGTCCCCAAAGAGACAAATCAAGTCGCACCCATAGTCTGGTTGATCCTGTATATTGACACAGTTACTTACTCATAAACTGAAGCTACACATCTGAATCTAGAGAAAATTTCACTAGAGATGTCTAGAGAACTTCACTTCATGGTTATCTTGGCCAAATAATTCCCAGTAACTATATTAGCACGGTATCCATAATTTTTTATGACATAATAATGCAATCGGTCAGGTTCGCTTAGTTTTTTGGTCAAATCATGTCCCATTAAAACGTAACGGTATGCCACGCTAAAGGCGTGCCACTACACCTTCACATTCTTATAGCAATTTCTGGAGTGACAGAAATACAGTATGTGATTTTATGATCCAGTAAGTTTCCAGCCCTCTCAAACAAAAATGTATAAAAAAGTAAAGGGCTGAAGAACAGATGTCCCCTATAATCATGGAGTTCAGTGGTATGTTAGGCATTTAAATGATCACTCTTGCATTCCATATATATAATCTGTTTTTAACTTGCTGAATGTGCAACATTCATGAGCAAATGGGTGCAGTTTTTGTTATTAAAGATATGCTTCATGTCACATTTTTGTAAGTTTAATGACTCAAGATCTAGCATGAGCACTCCTGGGATCATGTTATCACTTCCACAGAAGTGTTTGATCAAAGAGGTTTAATAACTGTAGATTTGCTATGGTTCAATAAATCAATGAAATTACAGTGTGCAGTGCATGTGTGAGTCAGTCAGGTTTGGGGGATGGCGAAAATGAGATAATAATATAACGATAAATATACTGTGCAATCAATGCCAAATAATAAGAGTGACTGAATATATATTTGAGACACCTATCAGGACCCCTTGAAAATGAGATGGGGGATCTTAATGGGTTTATCCAATAAATACATTTGAATATATATTATCAGCACATCTGTCATTTGTATGAATGTTGGTTTTACTTGTATGTAATTGTGGCGCTTTAAACCAGAGGCCGTGAAGCCCCAGGGTATTGCTTTTTTATACAACTTCCATTATGATCTTACTTTGATAGTCAGAAAGAATTAGAAGAGCTCAAAGGAGTCTGTTTTTTAAGGAGTATCCTGCAAAAGGCGCCCATGTACTGGGATTAAAGAGCTAATCCATTTAATAAACCACACTAAAAATCTAAAAATCTAAATGCAGTATTATATAAAATGCCCTAGAAAAGAATAGCATTCAAATAATACAATTGAACTTTTCTGGTGATTCCTTTGGCAAGATATTTTTTCAAATATAGTAAATAAACTGTCTTTCAATCTGCAAAATCAATTGAATTTTCTGTTAATAAGTATATATTAATACTGTAACAGCTGGAGACAGAGAGAAATGATTGAGGTTTGCTTCTTATTCCAAAATCTAGTTCTTGGCAACATTGCTCCGTCCCAACCCTTTTAACCAAACGCTAGAGCCAATGATGCGAAATGCATCTAGCTTTACAGTATTAAACACAGATGGCTAGACACAGAAGGATAGAGAGGCAAACATGTATTTCTACAAGCTTGAACTCAGTCTTTCCTTATCATATACACCTCAAGACAGACATAAATATCACCCCGTCCATTAATACTCGTATTCTTTTTCAAAAGATTGAAATGTGATTGTTTACTATTGCTACAGCTAATCTGGCAATGAACAGAGCTGCTTTCATTCAACACATTTAAGAGAACAAATCCAAATAAAAAAATCCTCTCATTTTTGGCACAGATGACCTATATATTGATCTATTTCCAGACAGTCTACGTCTGGTTCCCAGTAGTGCACATCTGTGTCCGCACTCAGACAGAAGATGAGCGTGTTGCATTTCAGATCAATATTCAGACATGCTGTCCTCAAGAACCCCCACCACACACAGATGTAAACCCCTCCTTTCGTTCTGTAGCATAGAGTTCTCTACAGACTTAAATCAGGAAAAAAGAGGCGAATACAGATAGAGAGCCAAAACGATTTCATAGATCAAATACAGTATATGCCAGGGTTTTAAAAAAGCATTTGCGTCACCGGGGCAGATTTTGAAAGCATGAAGTCTTTCTGCTCTATCTTTGTGTATGACATTTGCAAAGAGTTCCACACAAATAACCCAGACATTCAGTTATGCATCTATTTAGCAAACTTGCTTTGTTCTAAATCAATCTGTGTATCTGCTGAAAGTACAGTCTTTTCAAGAAATTCGATCATGTGCATAATCGTAAAATAACTTGGTGGGTCACAGAGGAAAAAAAGCAGAATAACATCTTTCAGGGAAACTGGTGAGCCTGAATAATCTGGAAAAGTCATTAGCCCATTGATTTTCACAATGTGAAATACAATGCTATTAATGTTAAACCTGTGATCAAAAGGTGGAACAATTCCACAATTCCTAGGAACTGACGGCAGGTTATCACAAAATATGGGCATGTCGATTTCTACAGAACTGTAAAGACCAAAGTTCAACACATGCTACGCCCCTTGCGTATTTGCATGTTAGATTTTATACAGTTTTATTGCGCTTTACAAGTGTAGTATAAAGAGATTTTTTTATATTCCCCCAAAGTAGCACTGAAATGCAATTATACATGGAATGTGCTGATGTCCACATTATGCACGTCTTTTATTTACAATCAAATTGATGTTGTCTAATATGAAGCTTTATCTGCAACCAGTTTCTTAGATCTGTAAAAATGTTCAGACCTCTAGAAAAGTTCTCATGATCTCGGACCCCCTGCATGAGTGCTTTCCTGTAGCTCAGTGGTAAGAGCATTGCGTTAACAATGCAAGGTTGTGGGTTCGATCCCAGGGGATTGCAAATATAAATGTATAAGATAATACAATGTAAGCTGCTTAATGCATAAATGTAGATGAGTGTGGGACACAGCCCTTTTCCTGTCTAGCACGCGAGTGGTACTTAATCATTCCCTATAGAGATGATGTCACTGCTGCAGGCGTGTCTCCTAGCTACATACCATTGATCGGCCACACAAAACATCACCTCAGAAGCAATAAGATGTGTAGATACAACCTCATGTCCCTCCCAGAACATCTTTCATATGGTATATTAAAGAAGGGTTGCATTTTAGTCACAAAGCCACAGTCAATTCTAACGCACAGAAATGGCCATCAATTTTCAAATGGTGCAAAATATAAAGCAAACTGTAATGTTCTGGAGTTACTAGATCTACTTAACACAAAAGTTACAAATTTATATTTCAACAAAGCCGTGAACTATTTATAAACCTGAATCACTATCAAAACCATTCCAAAGCAGGCTGGAATTCCCACCAAGATTTAATCAGCCTGACAAAGCATTCCACATAACACAAGAAATGGGAGGAACGTTGGGAGATTCTCAAGAGTTTTTAAGAGATTTTTAAGCTCTTAAAAACGTTCAGTCAGTAACAGGCTGTTTTTACAGTGTTATCACTTTTGTCTTCTTGGGGCGATTCCATGTGAATGTCAACATTTAGATGAAAAACATTAAGCTTTTACCATAGATTTTCACAATACTGATATGTCAGATGTCAATATTTGGTGGTATAAATACCCATTGGATGAAAGTCAAATTTGTGACAGAAGCCATAAGTAAAAACCTGCTGTTTGCGCGAATCACTTCAACCTGGGACAGTACACGCAGGATTAGCTTCAAAATTGTTCCTCAAGAGGGATGGAGAACAACTGAACGAGACAAAGCTGCCGATGGAAGTAATATTTATCAACAGTCTAAATCGACGTACGTGTACTGTAAATATAGGAGGATAACGTTAGCATATGATAGCGAAGGGAGATAAGTCAGTCACGGGCTAAATAGAACATTCAAAGCCAGTGTTAAACTTACTCTACATTTTTTTATAGTCATTGGCAAATGGGCACTTGCAATTTAGCTGTATTAGGTCCCTGTAAACTGTTTAGGGGTTGGGTGGGCCGTAACTCATTATCATTTAAAGAGACATGCCCCAAAACGGGTTGCTGTGAGCATAGCGGTTTTTGACGAGGCAAAAAGGGTTTTGTTTACACAGCCATTGAGTGTTTTTCAACTAAATATGTTCCAGATATTTCACGAAGACCCTAATAAATCATATCAACTTGTTGAAAGTGCTCATGCAATGAGTTCATTAAAGCACTTTTTTGTTTTCAACGCATAGTTTTCCCATAGTCAGGTCAGGTAAGCGAATTGTCACATCCATAGCGGGCCATGTGAACTTTTTTGTCACATCAATGAAATTAAATTGTATCTTTTTTAAAATAAAATAACATGTACTTGAATTGATATTTTTCTGATTTCTGGACTCTATCATCAGGGATTCAGTAAAACTTATATAAAAAGATGATTCAATATATTGGTAATAAATACGTTCTCTTCGAATTGAATGATCAACTTTTGACTAAAAATGTCACATCCATAATTCTGGAATTGCCTCTCTTCATTTAAAAAATAAGCTTAGTAACTTTGTTCTCCCATTAAGATTTAACAATGAAAAGGTTTTTAGTGAATGTTAGTGTATTTGGACTTTTGATATTAACAAATGCAACACATTAACAATGAATTAAACTGAAAATTAGAAATGATTTTGTTTCTGCACTAAAGCATCTTTATTTGGAAAGAAGTACATAAAATACTTTAATGAACAAACTAGTCAGTTGCCGAACATATGACTAATGTATAAACCTTGTGTATTATTTTTATTTGAGCCTGACGTCACACTTTCCACCTGTCTCAGATTACATTTAATACAACAGACCACCAGCATCCACCCCAACTCCCCGGCTGCTACTGGGACACTCTATCTAAAGACAGAACAAACATGAGACGACAGTGGAGCAGGCGGCAATGCCAAAATTAAAGCATTATACCATAAAACATTTATGTTTATGTACTATAACTATTTATACATTTAATTTCCAGTTACATAGTCATGATCTCATATAATGTATAAGCTCCTTGTGTGGTTAAGCACATGGTCTAAAAGTTTTGTTTATTTGAGGATATTTAGAAATAGCTCATTACTAACAGCACAGCTATTGTGAGCACTGAATAATCAAAGGATACAGTAACTCAATAGTACAGCTACTTGATAAAAGTGGGGTTTCCATCCCACTCAAGACCTGGAAGTGATTCATTGTGTGGATCATTTGTCTGTTTCTTCCCACAGACATTTAACAACTGTTTTCCTTCAAAAGAAGAGGCCTGATTAATTCACTCCATGACTACTAGGCTGTTTCAGGACTGCACTGAACGCCTCTGCATTCTTTATTTGTCTTGGGGTTCTTGACGGCAGGAAATGCCTTAAAATGACTGTTAATCATCTGCAATGAAAGAGCTCCAACAGTGGACTGCATTCCATTCATATGCCGGTCAGAAATTGAAGCAAATCATTTGTGTTCATTATTTTATCAGCAGCAGACACATTCAATAACACATGTTAACCATGAATCTGAACGGGGGACTTTCCTTCGTATTTTGGGTGGAAATGCATTGCGTGAACTAATAATAAATATTGAACCCCATAGATAAAAAAGAAAGAAATTCTACAGAAGCTCAAGGGCAGTTCCCACCAACTTCTATTCAATCAGTGGAAAGGCTTTGCATGCGATGGCTTTTGGTGTCACATTTGGAAAATAGAACAAGCTAATGGTTTCTGACGGATACAATGTCCCTCATGCTTTCTTGGGTTTCAAATCCAAACAGGACACTTTGAAACTGGACACTGTAGAACACATAGGGGTTACTGATAGAGACTTACTGTTAAGGTGCTATAAAGGATCACACCTCAGGGACAGCTGCATACATTATAAAGCATACACACTTTTGTGTGTACATACTATAGTATAAACTCTAAGGGGTCATAGATCTTCTTTAATGTTACACTCTTGGAAGCTGTGGCCCGTGACACAATATTTTGAGATGACAGAAGCAACAATTAATACCAATTAACCTGTTTTGTTTAGGTAACATAGGCCCTTGCTATGGTTATATTGAGCAGGGGTTTTCACACTTTATGATGAAAATAAGGAGCCCTGAATATGTGGAACCTTTGCTGAGGGACCCACTTCTTTGTATTTTATGTAAACTATGTTGGAAAAATAGTTGGTTGGAAATTAAACTGCAAATTGTTTACAAACTTATTGTTGAATGTATAACCCTAGAGGCACTTTTTTAATTCAAATGTATTTGTACTGTAACAATGGCCACCAGAAAACATGTTTTCTATCCACTGATCTATATACATGACTGGACTATATAGCGCCTGGAATGCTAAACCAACGGGAGGAGGTAAAGCCCCCATAAGCAATCGTGCCGCCATCTTGGTATGCCCAACTCACATAGAGCGCTATTGACTTACAATCAAAATGATGATCTAAAATAACCTGTATTTCAGCTTAATAGTTTTTAGTTCAAATGTGTGTTTAAATTGTTACTTCTGATGATTTTCGTGTTTATGTTAGCTTGGACAGAATAGCGACGTATAGAAACAAGTGTATAGAAGGTGTATTTCACACTGTTGTAATGGCACATGTGAATGTTTAGAAATAAAGCTTCATGACCTTCTACAGCCTGTATTTATCTGTATTTAGATCTGTATTTAGTCTGCTGATCTGATATGTTCGCTACTGTAATGAAGATGAACGTAACTCACTCTATATCTAATAACCCGACTTTAAATAATTTACATCAACATGCTAAAGGGATACTTCACCCAAAAATTTAAATTCTGTCATCATTTACTCACCTTCGAGTTGTTCCAAATCTATATACATTTCTTTGTGCTGATGAACACAAAAAGATTTTTGGAAGAAGGCTTATAACCAGACAGATTTTGACCCCCCCATTGACTACCATAGTAGGAAAAATCACAATGGTTTGAAAAATTGACCCAGAACCGTTTGCTGTACTACATTCTTCAAAATGTCTTCTTTTGTGTTCAACAGAAGTAACTTTTCCTACTATGGGAGTCAAACAGGGGCAAAATCTGTTTGGTAATAAGCATTATTCCAAATATCTTTCATCAGAACAAAATGTATACAGATTTGGAAGATTTCAAAGGTGATTAAATGATGACAGAATTTTCATTTTTGTGTCAAGTATCCCTTCAAAACATCTGCGTTGTAAGGATGTACTGTGAGACGTTAGATATACAAACAGGGACTGGTTACTGTTTTATCTTTAATATGTGATAACTTCCTATTAATTCAATATAATGTTTGGGCATACCAACATGACAGTAGCAATCCAGTCATTTATATAGATCAGTGTTTATATAAAATTTTCAAACCCTCTAAACCAGTTGTTCTCAGCAGGGGGGGATTTGGCCTTCCTAAGGGGACCTTAAGATAACCAATAATTATTTTAGACATAATTATAATAACTACATAAAAAAACAAGATATGTCTTATTATTTACTTTTTATAATGAATAATGCTTTGCAGTTAATGTCAAGCTCTGTAATATTAATGGGTAGAAATTGTGAGTGGGTCACCGAATATTGAACACAATAGGGGTGCCCACGTTTAAAGATACAAAACGATTAAAAACCGAACTGCAAAATATTTGTGTAGCAAGAAGGGGGATCTAAACAATTAAATATGAACACAGAAATGAAAGCATCATCATTTACAAATTTGCCTTTATATTTTTTCCCCTGAAATTGAATGGGGCCCCCGTAGAAGCTTTTAGGGGGGGGGGGGCTAGTTTGAAACATAGCTTGCACATTTATTTTAAAATAAATATTTTCCATACATGAAGAACAATAAAGAAAAAACAAATCTTCCTACTTTTGTAGGTAAACACAAGATCATAATGAAGACATGTGATGAAAGCTTGAAATGAACTATGCTGAACTTACTTTCTCCTGTACTCGTCTCTCTCTCGCTTGACTTTGGCCAAAACATTATACAAGGCCCTGAGCTCAGGTGTGATGGTGTCGACCTGAACCCCGACACTTTCTGGATAAACCAAAGACACTCCAGGCCGTTGAAGGGTCTCGAACCGTCCTCCGTATCTGGCGGTGTGTGAGACACTCCAGATCCGACCGGGCAGTCTAGACTGACACAGTTTGTCGGCAAAAGGCAACTCGAGGTTCGTCTGGACCGCTTGCTCCCGGGAAAACAGCAGTCTGTATTGTGACTTCTCCTGTGCGTGCTGCAGCTGGATCTCTAATAACTTATTTCTGCGCTCTAGTTCGTGGACTTTAGAAAGGAAACAGCGGAAGCGGAGATTTAGCGTCTTTAACACATGAATGTTGGAGCCCAGATCGTTTCTCAACGCGCTGGTTGCCATGGAGCCGGTCGCAGACGTTTCATTCATACCGTGGGATATCGGGTTGAGAACGGGGTCCGGAAAACGACGAGGTAAATCCATATTGTCCCCGAGCGTTAGCTCACCGGATTAAACTAGATGCTGTAAAGCAGTATACATCACCGCCATGCTCCGGGACGCAAGGTGCACTCCCTTATCTAACGTTAATGTCACACAAATAACAGGCCATGCTCGCGCTTCCAGGTAAAACGAAGTTGCCGTTACGCATTCCCTGAAGTTACAGCTTTCCTTAAACCATCCAGCTAGTGATTCATCCACTACGGGCTGGTTACTGGTATGACTTGCGGTAGAGACTCGGGTTTCAGGATCAGCCCGATCCGAGTCTGATTACATTCAAGGGAAAACGGGAGGAGAACAAATCATTTCTGCTCCGCCCTACTATAACAGTCGCATTGAGCGCTGTGCCTTTAAGACACGCCCTCTCATTAGCATATTATGTAAAACAAAGGCGTGAGCATCGTTGTAACCCATGTAGCGCTACAACGTATTGATAATTCACAATAATATATTCCGGTTTTGGCAAACCAGAAATATATATATATATATATATAAGGATTTGATATAAATAAAAATATTTTGCTGTCGTTCCACATTTTAGATGACACATTGAGTCACATGGTATTCTTACACCTTTATTAAGTTGCGCTAAATTAAAAAGCAGACATTCAGTAACAGTTGAACATTGTAGCAGCGGGAATAGGCGAATAAACACTAACTGGGTTCTTCTCTTCTTTTGTAATATTTTCACACCATGCATTCAGTTGAAGAACCCCCTGTCAGAGGCGCGCCTTTATATTTAAGAACTGAACTTAAAATCACAGAGACATGTCCCAGTGGAATCTTGCTTACCAGGTGGCAAAACTTGCGTTTAATTTGACGAATATAACTAGGGTCACATGGAAGACTAAACAAAAAGAAATGGATATCGTTACTAAGAAAAACAACACCCCAAGCATAAAAGAAAAGTGAAAAGGCTCTCAAAATAAATATGCAGGCCCTTTTTATTCTTTTAATCTTTGTGTTTCATTGTTGATGCAGGTAAAACCCTTTACAAATTAGAAAGTAGTTTCATTTCACGGGAGTAACACAATCATCTCACTCTTTTACCATTTACACAAGAAAATCTATCTTCACACATTTGCATCACATCACACAACCAGCGTCAGGCCTTGCCATTCTCACAAACTGCAATCGATTTATAGAACACCACTGCAAAATAAAAATCGAGAAACATTGAACGTCACAACAGGAGGGTCAGAAAAGCTGTTACTATTTGCCAATTTAGAACTCGAGGCAAAGAACACACAAAAAAGGGGGAAAAGAAATAAAACCCATCAAAGTTGTTTATGAAATAATTAGAATCCCAAACAGATCACCTGCAACATGTTGGATCAAAACAGCATGGTGTGTTTCTGAGTAATAGATGTTACGAAACCATTTTAGATTAAATGTGCATTAACTCGTCAGGCTACGCGTCACTTCTTGGTTTAGGAGAGTTATAACCAAATAAACCCAAGCGGAGATCAGGAGCAGAAGTGAAGCTGAATGAGAATGGGTGAGCTGATAGAAGTTTTGGGGGCCTGGGCCCCGATTGAAAGTGTCTCCGTAGAGTTGCGAATAGCTGAGTCTGGGTAGCAAACAGACTATGGTTAGGGAACACTTGCATTGGACAGAGCGGTCACAAGTCCATGAGTGAGGTGCATAATTGTGTGCCATCAGGGCACAGAGTTCAACAGGTCCTGCAGGAAGGCATCAGGGTCTGGGATGTCTGTAAGGAGCCCTGGAGAGAGCGTGCAAGACAAGAGTCAGTTTTTTCATATCTTCAATTTTTTTAAACCAGCAGATTGCAGGCAATTATTTTAGAATTACTGACCTACGACATCCAGGAACTCTGAGAAGGATTCAGCAGGCATGAGCTCATCCTGAAAGGCCCTCAACACTCTTTCTGACGCCTCATAGATGGGCATGTCATTATGCCTTATGTACTCTGCGAGCGAAAAGGACCAGCCTCCCTCTGTGTTACTGGTGGGCACTTTCTATAGTAGGAACATGGCAAAAAGATTATTTTATTAAAACACAATTATAGTTCACACAAATATAACTATCTAAAATATTGCAATTAAATCAACAGATTCATTTTGAGTGATAGCCAATCAGAGCACTCTCGTACCCTGAACGTGTCGTAGATGAGATCCACCAGACCCCAGAAGAGAAGAGGTGAGCGGTACACAGCATACTCCTTTACTGTTTTGTCTGTAAGTCTGAAATGAGAAACATCAAATCAGCCATTAAGACAAATGCATATAACACAGTAAAACAAAACATAGTTTTGAAATATAGAAAATATATTTGAAAACAATCCAAACATATCCGAAAACAGACGAAACTTCATTACATATTTATGTTACTCCAAACATCATAACCATTAGACCGCAAGCAAAACTACAAAAAGTACTTATGTAATTCTTCTAGATACAAGCAAGCATTATTCCTCCAGATGTACTACAGTCTTGCCTAAAGCCGAAATATCCTCTTGAGTAATCACAAAGCATTGGCAACCAAAACAGTAACCAAAAATAGCAATCCTAAGCACATTTACAGGTACACGCTCAGACATGTGCAGAGTCATGCATTGCTCCCTTACTTGTTAGCGCCCCCTGGTGAGACCTTGCGGGCATGAGCGGCCACCAGCAGCCTGCGCAGAAAGTCAAGACGTGTAGTCTTCCAGCATTCGGGAGGAAAGATGTGCATGGCCAATATTGTGAAGTAGTGCGGTCCGTCCACCTCGTATGAACTCTCAACCCACTTCTCACAAGGCTGGTCCAAGAAGCTCTGAAGGTTTTTCTCCTCCCGGGATGTGGCCCTTGTTCTGAAGATCAGGAAATAAACACAAATGATCAAAATCTTCCATATAAATAGACCAATAGCAATGTGTAATTCAAACCGATCAATGGTAAAAGCTATTCTGAGCAACACGGAGTGGTTGTGACCAAGTCAAAGCTGAATACGAACGTGTTGAGGACGTAAAGAACTGTGTGAATGATGTAGGGAATGAGGTGGATGTTGCTTTCGCGGCCTCCGCCCCCTGTATCCACACTGAAGGATTGCTCCATGGCAAACCGTAGGAACAGCAGCTTGGTATCATGAATGTTGAGCTGGTACGTGGGTTCCCTCTGCCCTGTGCACTCTTGTAGATATGTGTTGTGCCTATGAGACAGAATAAAAAATGTTACAATCCAGAACAATGCATTTATAAAGAGGGCCAAACCACATGTCAACCACATGGGGGAACCCGTGAGCAAAAGTTTTATAGTGTTGCTTTAAGACCCCGTGCACCTTTTTCCCCTCTAAGATTGCTCACTTATGTCAACCTAGTATCTTTATAATACACAGTAAGAGTTATCAGTTATTGTTAATCATACACAAACAAATTCATTACCTTGCCAGGCAGGTGGCGAAAGCAGATTCGGGTACGTGTGGCCCCCACACAGGCAGGAGCCCATTGCACTTTGTGTTAGCATTCTGTAATGCGGCACTCTCCCATTCTTCACGCCCTCGAGCAAGCCTGATCAAAATAGAGAAAAAAATCGAGACAAGTAAGACTACAGAACCTTCCCTTCATTGTATTTACAGAGACACTGTGATTTTACGCACCTGACAGCAGCAAGGTGACAGTCGTAATGGACTATGTTAAAGTGTGAGACAGTGCTGTAGCCCTGCTGTTTACGGGGTTTGCTCTCAAGCTCTTCAAGGTTTACACGCTTTGTAAATGTATAGATGCCCAGAACTTTGGTAGGCTGTGGGGAACAAAATGTATTCATCATCATAACAAAATGCAGGTCACGTTTTCTACTACTATTTCTGCTTCCACAACATAAACACAGAAAATATATAATTAAAGATTAGCATATTAAAAACCTATGTGTAAAAGCATAATAAAAACTGACTTCATTAAAAATATAATATGTAGATGATTGAATCTACAATATAATGTAATATCAAATGTACCTGGAACTTGTAGCCCTCTCTACAAATACAGCAGGTCAACCCTGGTTCTTCTATAAGCTCCTCCATCTGTTTCAGCAGGGATGTCTTTGTCACCACCTGACCCTTCTCATTGGTCTGGAACAAAGCAAACAAAATCAGTAAATTTATTTCGCATAATAAAACTGAGAATACATAAAACAGATTAAAGCTTTAATATATGCTGACAGTCATTCCCAGCGTCCCGAGAGCTTTCTGCCTCATCGCCATGGCCATGCGCTTCTTCTCCGCCCGAGTTTCCCTTCGAGCAGCGTCGATCTTCAGGTTAACCTCTGCGTGCTCCCTTAGTGCGTCCAGAAGATTCTCTGCTAAAGTGCCGATACCCTCGTCGCTGGACACCTGCTCCAGCTTGTGCAAATTGGTTATGGAATCCGTTCCGATAAGCATCTATAATGCACAGAGAAGAGATGGTTCAGTTTATTACAGACAACTGCGTGTGAAGTATGAATATGTTGTCTTTCGTCTAGTCTGTTACCTGTGTGGGGGGATGTTGGGTGGCCAGACCACGCAAAAGTCTAAGGATGAAAGGAAGGGCTGGTCGAGCGAGGAATTTCTTCCAAACATCTGCATCCAGACTGCAAAATAAAATGTACGGCACTCTTTAAATGTTTGCTATATATTTTTAAGAATAAGGAACTGTATTGTCATGCATTAAGGAATCCCATACTTCTTAGCACAGGGGATATGTTTCTTCATATAGTCCAATGCACTCTGGGTTATGCCCTTCTGTAAGATGAGATCTTTAAGTTGATGGCCATTGCTGTTGTTCTTGATTCCTGCAGCTATTTTACAGAAGCAGTCCAGGAAGATTTTGTCATCTGCACTGTGCTCCTCATCATACCTCCACAAGATAATGGAAATGAGAGTTAAAAGCAGCACACACTCTCCACTTACTCCAGAAGTTGAGAATTGTTACATCTAATGCCGAGATGAAAAAACTCTGTACTTGTCGAAGTTGCAGCAGGGTTTGAAGCGCTCAACCAGGATGTGCATCTTCTCAAGTTCTCCAAAGGACAGGTAGGGGATGATGCGCAAGAGCCCCTGCAGAACGCTTGGATTGGAGCGCACAAATAAAGTGTTGATCTGATCCAGGAGCATCACCAGCTGATCCTTATCTCCCGTCAGCAGCAGGTTACCCTGAAGAGTCAACACGATGAAGAGATCTGAACACAACGGGCTCCCTGCACTACTAACATTACATTTATGCATAGAGTCATGCTGACCTTATCTTCTGAAACAGTCTCAGCATTGGCCTCGTCCAAGATGATCTCCATAATGCTAAGAACCTGCTCTGCTATAGATGCTCCACCACTGTCCTTGCTCTCCTGCTCTGCCACCAGTGCCTGGAACACAACAGTGTATCTCACTTTTCACATTCATTCACCAATATTTCTGACATAGCTGTGATAATATGTTACTTACCAGATTCAGCGTGCCCAACATGACATTAAGGGTGTTCATCTCTGGTTTCACAAGCTGTTGTCTGTTGATCTTCACTTTCACACAGAAACTAAATAACTTGAGGAGAACCTGCACAGTGATGGATTTTTTTTTAATTAGAATTTTACGCCAACGCAAAGCCCAATCCTCAATCCGTGTAATGCGATGGGTGAGGGGAACTCACAGTGAGAAGGTGTCTGCCCTGTTTGAAGTCTTTGATACCTGAGAGCCGGTTCAACATACACTCCAAACCTCCACACTGCGCCATCACTCCAGCCATCTTATAAACCTCCTCATCATCCTCCTCTTCATCTGTACAGAGAACAAACACAATTTCAAAACCAGAAACATTGATTAAAATAGAAATACATAAACAACGATAAGATAGATATCAGCAAGAGAACATACCTGTAGTTGTGTCCAAAGATTCAATGAACTCTTCTGTGGCATCTCCTAGAAGACCTCTCATTCTGTAGATAATCCTCATGGGTTCACCCTTGTTTTGAAAGAAAAAAAATGTTTAGATGATGACATATAAGGTACATGAGAATGAAGTCATTTTTTATTGGCTTACCTCATTGGTGGGGCACCAGACCTTCTTATAGACCTCAGCAACAGATAAATCCAGACTGATGATCTTGTTGTTCACAAGGAGCTACAAAAAAAACACTTTATTCAAAAAAATGTATTTTGGATAAAACTGCAGTACACCACGTTCATGAATAAAAGCAAATAATGCTCATAACGAGTTTCTGATGTACCTCCATGCCACTGTCGTCCTCCAGCAGCGCCACCAGATCACAATCCTGACAGATCTTATTCTTTATATCCCTCATGAGAGGACCGATGCCTGGTTCATTACTGCTGTATGGGTTTCCTGGCATTCGTCCCTGCAGGAAGTCCTCCTGCTGTGGGTCTTTCTCCAGCGTCACAAAGAACTCTGTGACCTCATTCTCCTCCTGCACACGCGAGACATAAAAATCATCTTGGGTTTTAGAAAGAGTTTTTTTTTTCAAGAGCCATCCTAAAACAAGAGCTCTACTCACAGGATAAATGATGCTACACAGCCTCTCGAAGATGAAGACAGGGGTGCGATAATCATCAAGGTTGTACCGCTTTGCCGTTTCAATGCACACGGCCATGAATGCTTTGGTCTCGGACTCCGTCCCTACAATGGAGGAGATGACAATGAGATAGTCTGGCCTTTAACAATGCAGATAAGACAAAGAAGACTTGAAGATTTTGGCGGAACCTGTTGTCATGTCCTCCAACATCTCCAGGAGCATGTCTTGTGTCTCGTCGATCAGTTTGGTTCTTTGAACCACTAGCTTTCTCAGACACAGGTAACCGTTTAGCACTGTTCCAACCAGTCGACTCTTAAAGTGACGCTTGATGGATTCCACCTCCACGAAAGAGGAAAGCAAGCCTGTGTGAAAACATGTACTGTTACAATATATCCTAAAACCTCAAAGAAAGTTCTTGAAAAGAACTGCTCTACGGAGCGCGTTTCGTCCAAACGTTATCTCCTTCGGCAAAGAATCGCGAATACGTGATAACATCTCAGTTCTGTGTCAGCCACTGTAGTGCTTCAAAAGGAACGGGGGAGGGATGGAATGACACGCTGGTTGCTTTTCACAACTTCACCACTAGATGGCGCTAAATTTTAAACACTGGACTTTTCAAGCTACAATAAATACCTGTGAGGCTCTTGAGAGCATATCCCTGCTGTAAGTCAGTGCTCAGGGTGGCTTCCTCAAGGGCGAGGAGATGGGCAATTTCCTGAAAAGAAGAGGAAGCAAATGAGTGAGTGCGGCCAAATGGAAATAACACTGTACCCATACTAAGCAAGCTAATAATATCTCCTCTTCATGACTGTACCTTGGTGATGAGGTTGCCAATGTACGGCAGGACACCACGAGCAGCCAGATAAACCTTCCAGTGTGCAGGTTTAATGAGTTTCTGGTACAAGGCCAGATACTCAGCAGCACATTCTCCAGCAATGCACATCTCATCCAGGTAACTGCAGAACAAAAATATCTGAGCACAGCCCTAACTACCTGTAGCGTATTTTAGCCTAATGTGGTTAAAATCTTTAAGTATGATCTCTGAAAAAGAGGGCCACCCCTTTTGTATTTCATACAAACCTTGTTAGAAGATCCAGAACTTGTTGCTTGCGGCTCGGGATTGTTGTTAGTGCTTCGACAATGGTGCAGGCTGCCTGTCTCGCTGCCTGTGTGGCTGGGGTGAAGAGCACCTAGGAAAACATCCGATCGTGTTAGACATCTTTTCGACAAATAAGACAGATCCGATAACTCCAAGGTACTAAGAGGCACAACATACCTGTCTCAACCAGTTGTTATGCCCCAGTTTGAGCAGGCGTGGGAACAAGCCCTCCGATCTAGACCTCGTGAACTGTTTCCACTTCCATACATACTTCTCCATCAGGTACTGCCTCCTGATCTCAGCCTTATTTGAGGGCTTGGAGGCCGCATCCTGACCTGAGAGAGATAAGGGTTCACAATGCATTGCATATAAGGAGATTATATAGAAAAAAATAAAGCTTTTGAGATCAGATTTTGGATATTTACATCGAGCAGGAAGGCACTTTTTCCAGGCTTCGTAAGATGCCTTGGGGTCTTTTTTGAGCCAGAGCTGAGCCTGTGCATGAATCTCGTTGTTATACGGCTTGACTGTAGTCAGGGATTCAACAGCGGCATCCTGTTCCAATGAGAAAATCAATGCGTGATTCAAGTAAAGCTTGACTATACAAGAACCTCAGTACTAGACTCAAGGCTGTAATACCTTGTTCTTCTTGCTTGTCGGTGCAGGGGGTTTGATGAGTTTCTGCAAGATCCTCAGACACATCAATGTAATGTTCTCCACCACCACTGGGGTCTTTATATTTACAGCCATCAGGAACAAACTCATGGCTGAAAATGAACATGGAAGCATTAGAGGTTGAATCCCCTTGGCAATTATGGGCTGACTTAATTTTTTGTCAGAGTGTCACTAAAGGATTCAAATACACTGGAGGAATACACTCACCACAGCGTAGCCTTAACTCCCAGCATCCTCCCTCTTTAGCAATGGAGTCTGTAAGCAGCAGCATTTCATACCGCAAACTGCTGACCTGTGGGGGAAAATAACATCAGTTTAACTTCATCTACTTGTGTCAGATATCCAAGTTACTACGTGACAGTCATGGTTAAGTACCAGATCAGGGTTGGCCCAGTGTCCCTTAAGAGCAGCGGACACCTTGGCGATAATAAGGTCATTCATCTGCTGAGTGGCCTCGGGGTGATCCCTGCAAAACAGAACCAAAAGTTGTTCATCTTTGTCTTCTATAGACAATAAGCTGTGATAATTGATCATCGTTGACTTAAAAGGTCTGCACATCTGTGTTTTGCTATTCTGTGTACAAATATACCTGGTGAGCAAACATACAAGCTGTCGGACCTCCTCCCTCATAGCTCCTGTGCCGCGGCGCAGATTGTACTCAAAAAGCTCTCGGATGAGACCCTGCAGTACCAAGATCTGCCTGATGGCGGTGTTGGTTGCCAATGCGCGCAGTAATGTGATGCAGTGGCCTGTGACTGCGGACGCACATCCGTAGCACTTTGTGGACGATGTGTGTCCGCAGCCAAGCACAGACAGGGCTCGGTATTGGCTGGCTGTTATGGTGGGTTGGGCCGAGGTGCGGGATGATTTGGTAGCAGCCTCTCGCTGCTGCAGGTCATACTCGAGCAACTCCTTACGTGATGCAAGCACTTTCTAAATACGAAAGATACAGAGACTATAATAGACTATAACAGAAACATAGTGAACATATCCAATGAAGTGTTGCTCACTAACCTGGATGATTTTGGAGAGCTCGTCGAATGACGTTTTGCAGTCTCCGCTGTATTCCTGAGCCAGCTGTTGAATGTATCGATTGACGCTGGCGGTGGAGGTGCCTAGCCCGGCTCCTGCTCCAGTATCATCCTGTGAACAACCATGAAAACATGAATGCAACAATCAAAAGTAATCGACCTGTTTGATAGCAAAGAGCAGTTGGAACTCACCTGTGGTTTCTCAGGCGCAGCCTCGTTCACTTTGGACAGCAGACTTTCTAGCTGCGGCCGGTGACCCATCAGCTGGTGGTACACACGGTCGGCTTTGTCCAGAAGTGTGTTGATGTTGGTCACAGCCTGAAAAAAGTAAATATTTGTAATTGCCAAAATAGTTATTAGTGCTTGTGTAATCCTAATAATCATTATAGAATAAAGTTGAAAATGACCTTTTTCCTGTCTTCTTCATTTTCTATAGGATCCACAGCACAGCAGGGTTTGGCATAAAGCATGAAGTCAAAGCGTGCATATTTACAAAAACCACAGGCGTTGCACAGGAAGGGGTCCTTCTCATCATAATTGATGGATCTAAAAAATCAACACAGTTGTATTTACACAGTATTTAAGCAGCGTTATAGCAAATCTCTGAAGTCTATTAAACCTTACCTGCACTTGTGGCATTGATAGACATTCTCTCCGCAGTTTCCGCACACTCCTGGGTTGGCAGGCACAGAGGCACTGCAGCGTGGACACTGCAGGGTCTCTGAAGATGCCTGGTAGTTCTCGTAAAAATCTGAGAACTCAATCATCAGGTTGGAGGCCACGATGGGAAGAGGGAGGTCGATCTTGACTTCAGTTTGTCCAGGAGTCAACTGCACCTTCTTCGCTTTGTGCCAACGAGCAGGTCTATAATTATCAAATACAATGTGAGAAACTCTTTTTAAATCAATAAAACATGAATTTTCAATAAGGTCCAAGAAACATTCTCACTTGTTCTTCAGCTCAACGATGGCCTGTACGGTCCTGTTGTTGTAGTAGAGGTTAATGGTGCGAACCATCTTGGTTCTCTTGAGGTCACCGATCTTCACGGTGACTTTGCTGATAGTGTGGCTGCCAATCAGCTTAACCACTTGCTGTGTGGTGGTATAACGGGTGTCAACTTTGATAGATGACAGTTTGATGTTCTGATAACACAGAGAACAAAAGAAGATCATTAAAAAAACACAGCCACAACAAGCCATTTTATTAGCCATGTTGACCGCCACGAGTCACTCACTGAGAAGGGCACTTCAGGATTGTTGCACACTAAGCAGGGATCACTTTCCAGGAAAAATCCATCAAATTCCACCAGTCCAGACAGGGTGCTGAGAAGATGCAACAAGAAACATTAACAAAACATTTCAAACCTTCTCACCCAAAGGATCCTAATTTTCAGATTTCAGTCCGGTAAGGACAGACACTCACTTGTATATGTTTGAATTGGGATGGTTGGTCAAGATGTGGTTCTGTGTCCTCAGAATCTCGCCTGCCTTTTGAGAGTATTCCTTCAGCTGGGAATGTAGAAAAACAGTTGGGAAGCAACAAAGCATTTTTATGCAAACGTCTCGGAGGGAAGTAATCACACTTGTAACATATATAACAAACAATATAATTTCCTATTTACCTTCTTATCCGTCTGAGGTGTTTTGAGGGAGAAGTATCCGAGCAGGTCTACAAACTGAGCTGCTTTACGCCCATAAGCGGGTAGTTCTGGCCAGATGGCCCACATCAGATCCAGCAGCAGCTCCTGTTGTGACTTATTGGAGTTCCTGAGATAAAAAGTCACTATGCATTAGTAAGGATGGAATTAAACTAAACAACCTTATTCGGACATGAAGAAGTATATTTAGAGAGCATGCAGCAGACATGCACCTGTAGATATGTAGAGCGAGGCAGTGGGCTTGCCAGCGCACGGATGAAGAATTGGACTCCAACAGGAAGCAACGCAGGAACTGAATAAGTGTCTCCTTATCTGCAAACTTGTTTAGCTGATTAACCAGTGCTGTGCACAGCTGATCCTCCTGACTGCCTGCTCCCTCTCCTGCAAGCAGCACCATAAAAAGAATCTGATTTAAAAGCTTCTTAATCTTCAACTACTGAAATTGAAAAAAGTGTGAACTGGATAGACTTGTTCTTGAAAATCAAACTAACCTTCTTTGTCTTTTTCCTTGTCCTCTTTCTTACTCTTCTTGCTGGAAGATTTGCTCTGGGAGGGTTGAGATGTTCCTGAACCTCCACCAGAGGCTCCGGAGGACGCTGCCATGACTTTACTGCCACACAGAGCGCAAGAGAGCAGCTGGAGCAGGACTGGAGAAACACCTTCATCTACCAGGAAACTTACTTGAAGCAGAAAGTACAGCACGGCTATAGATAACAAAAGAGAGAGAGTGCTTCATTAGTACCACAGTGAAACAAAACTTACAGGGGTTCCCACAGCTTGACAAATGAACTTCAATGACTTTAAGAAATGTCAAAATCTATATTTATATTATGTCTCCTTATTTGAAACACCCATTTTAGTTCATGAAGTACGGATCAGGAGTGTTTGGTTTGAAACATGTAAAACTGGAAATTCCTCGTGGACTGGGAAACCACGGTTTAGATCACCAAAACAACTTCTCTGACATGTCCATCATCATGTGAATCTTGTTACCTATGACGTAACTACTCAAGGAAGTAAATAATACACACTCGAACACTCATTGTTCACTTACAGTCGTCCTTCATGCAGAACTTCTGCCAGTTGACTGTTCTCTGAGTGGCGATTTCAGCACATGCTTTAAGGTGTTCCATCTGTGAAAAAGGAAAACCGTTACAAATACAAATGTAAACTGAGAAGAGTACCAAAGCAAGCATTTTCTTACCAAATTAATGAGCGTGTCGTACTGCAGAGCAGATCCAGATGTCGCCGTGACGATTCCTCCTCTCAGAAAGATGCCCTGCTCCTCAAGAAGCTTCTTGATGCCACGCATGTGGGAGTCGAGCGTGTGGAGGTCTCGGAGCTGACGGTACTTCTCTTTGGAGCCACAGATGAAGAGTAGAAGCTTACGTACCTGACGCCTTACGAACGGCGTCTGCTGGATCATCAGATACTAGAAGAAAGGCGATTTATTTGTGATAAACACTTAATGGATAACTCAAACACTACTTTGATGCCTTCTATACAGGGTAGAAGCGAACTGATACCTCTGATAGGAAGTAGAACCAGGAGTGATCAAAAATCGGCGGTGGGATACGAGGATTGGCGTCTGCGATTTTCTTGATCTGGTATGGAAGGCGTAAAACCATCTCGGTGAGGAGCTGAGAGTAAGCTTCAAACACATCAGCTGCATGGCCCTGAGAAACACACCCGCATAAATCATTTAATGACCATGACAAATCCACACCTACCATAACTCTAGGATAAGAGTAATTCAAATCTCGTCTCGTACCTTGACATACTGCCGCAGGAAGAACGGGCTCATGTCAGGGGTGGAAGTGGAGGTGTGGGGTTTGAGGAGTTGACTGGTGGCTGTCGGTTCCTCATCACCCTGCTGGGTCTTCCAGAACTCCAGCAGGGATTTGAGCACATGCAGGCAGTAGTCTATCGCTCCCATGCTGAGCAGCGCTGTGGCTGTCGCGTTGGAGATGAGAGAAGACGACTGGCGAGAAAAAATAAATTAGATTATGTTTACACGCAACAACAGAATAATGTTGAAGGCTTCAGTAAGCTTAGATTTTAGTTGTGTATAACTAAAATGCTGTTTTGGAGCTTTTTTTATACAGTTACCTCAGAGGAGGACTTTGAGCCAGACTTGGTGCGGGACATGAAGACACTGAGAAGTCTCATGATGACTAGATGCACCTCATTGATGGCACTCCGCTCATTCTTCTTTGAAACATCCTGAAGAGCCAAACATGACTTGGTCAACACACAATCTCTTCCTGTCACATCTGTTACTCCGTTAACTGCAAAGTGCAAGTGTGATTGTACCTTCTTGTGCATGCCGAGCTCAGCAATGAGCTGGGCCAGAAGCTCGTCCAGAGCTCCCTTGTCCTTCTCGTCCTCTCCGTCCAGATCTGTGGTCAGCATGAGTATGACCTGCATGTAGGGGATCGCTTGAACTCCACCCACAGTGTGAAGCTGGGGCAGGTGCTGCAGGAGACGCTCCAAAAGCATCAGACGCACCATGTGCAACCTGGAAAGTGTCAAGAGACACATGCAGAGAAATTATTTTAAGCTTCATCAGAAATTATTTAAAGCTTTGCTTTATTATGATTAAACAATCCCTATTAACCAATCAGGGACCAGAGCCATCTGTATATCTCATGCAGACAGACCTGTTGCTGGTGTGGATGTCGCCCTCCGTTTCCGCCTCCCCCTCAGATCCATCTCCTTCATGCTGGGCAGTAGTGGTGCTGATGGCTCCAGTGCTGGAGCTCACACTGCCCGGTCCAGCAGGGTGACCTTCAACGGTCGTATCGCCGTACGCACTGCTGCGGCCAGACACTGAAACAAAGGAGTTTTAAGAAAACAACATAAATAAAATCAACCTATATATAAAACATGATTTATTCAAGTACATGATACTGTCATACCGTTGTGTTCTCCTGCGACCGAGTCGATAGCGCTCCCTCCGCTCTCAGAACCCACGCTGCCCCCGTGCTCGGCGGGAGAGGTGCGCAGCGTGGAGCCATCTGTGGCCGCTGTGCTCCCCTCGTCATCCGAGGCTGGGGCTGAAAGCATAACCAGAGCTGTTACAGGAAAAAAACAGCAGGCTTTGCTAAGGGGGGTTTTCTAAAGGTTCAAACAAACATATACATACACAGAAAAACAGCCATAAAATTGATAATAGTTGTAATTGGTAGACATAATGATGAGTAAAGATTTATGATTTGTGATGATTGAGGGGCGAAAATTTCCCCTTTCAACCAGCAGTATGAAGGAAGGAATGTTGGGTGCTTGATCACTATGTTTTAACCACATGACAACCGTAAATCTCTTCAACGCATAATTTACCATGCAAAAGAGTTTTGTATAAGCCAGTCATGACAAGTTGCTTTGTTGGTTTAATTTTTATTACACAATACTGGGTAGTTGCACCCGCGGTGAAATCACATCAAAATACAGCAATGGCCAAAAGTGAGGTCCAACTTTAGATAATTGAAACATTTGCTTGTTATTTTAATATTTAAATGAAGATGAATTCAAGTTTTTGTATGCATGTTGCAATGATGTGTTTCGAGAAAAATATAAAGAGGCTTGGGGGGAAAAAATACAATTTATATGCCAAGTTTATTGAGGCCCAGGAGAATGACGGCAATATTATTAAAGAAGAGAATAAGCGATTATTGATAACTGATATAATTACAATCAATGTATGCCTTATTTACCACAAGTTTTGTTTTCTCTATGCATTTGTTTGTATATTGGGATAGAACCCATATGTGTCTTATAGGTACATTTTTCGAAATTGAGATTTTTACATAATCTGAATAAATAAGCTTACTATTGATGTATGAGTTGTTAGAATAGGACAATGTCCGGCTGAGATACAACCATTTAAAACTCAGGATTATGAGAGTTCAAAAATACAAAATATTGAGAAAATTGCCTTCAAAGTTGTTAATCGGAGGCACTGTAGCAGGCCATCCACTCACAAAAATAAAGTTTTTATATATTTAAGGTAGGAAATTTACAAAATATCTGAAGGGAACATGATCTGTACTTAATATACTAATGATTTTTGGCATAAAAGAAAAGACGATAATTAAAAAAATCCTGTGCCACTTAAGACTGGTTTTGTCATCCAGGGTCGCAAATTAGACCTTAATTTGTCTTTTCGCCAAACAATTTAGTGTTTTGTCCATTTGTATCAAACAAATCATATTTTGATGGTTTAATCTAACCTGAGGGGTGATTAAAAGCAAATATTATACAAATACGCCCCCCTCCTGGTCATCACTTTTGGCCACTATTGCATATTCTAATACTATGATTTTGGCAACAATTAACAAAACACTCCTTTTTCCCTGTACAGAACATTGTACAAGAGGTGAAATGGCAACCAAATGTGCATGCAGTACTGAGAGTGAAGAGATGAGGGCAGTTACCTGATGCAGTGGTGTCTGATAGGGTCCCTGCATCCAGAGATGAGGAACTGGGGGCCTGACCAGACAAACCCAAACTCTGCAGACCAAGAGCACTGCTGCTGCTGCCTGTAGAATCACAAACACTCACATTAAAGATCAGCCATGCACAGACACCCACAAATCCCATTTAATTAATTATATACATGTGCAACAGTGACCTTGCTGGTCTTGTTGCAGACTGAGAGCTATTGCCAGCTCCACCATGGTCTCATCATCAGCGTCTGGGGGGATGTCCAGCATGGGTGGGAAACCCTCTGCGCCTGCCAGCAGAGCTTCAAGTGGTGATGGGTTCCCATTGTTCACATTCTCTGCTGTATCCAGAACCATGGACTCAGACTGTGAGACAAACAGAGAGACTTACATAACAACCGCCTTCCTTAGATATAGTAACCACAGCATATTCAATTAAAGGGATAAGTTCACCCAAAAATGAAAATTCTGTCATTATCTTCTCACCCTCATTTCACTTCAAACCTGTATGACTTACTTTCTTCCACAGAACACAAACAAAGATATTTTGCAGAATGTTGGTAACCAAACAACATTGGTTTTGCAAATAGTCGATAAAGGGGCCAAAGACATTTCTCAAATTATCTTATTTTGCGTTCCACAGGTTTTAATATAACCGAGTTCATAAACAATGACAGAATTTCCATTTTTGTGCTATCAGACCAGATCCTTAAAGTCCCAGTGAAAAAAAAATTGCATGCCTTTTTTTATGAAATATTGCAGCGTTTATTGTAAAAAGTTAATCAATGTGGGTCATTCTCTCTTTAAAATTTGTGTGCCCTAATTATTTTTCGTTAAATTCTGAAAATGCACTTCCTGTAATGACTATCCATCTTAAATGACGTACGTTTGAAGGCTTGGGTGGAGCATTCGTTAACTCCTCCCCTTCAACTGTTGGTCTGCTGGCAGTTCCATTTCAAAATGCAACAGCTGTTTTTATACATTCAATCACATCGCAGCGAAAGACGAAAGCCACGCCCACTATTTTTCCATTCCATTTCACTCAGAAATGTGTCAAAATACACGAGTACAAAGGGTCACAACTTCCGGTTCACACGGACTTTATCCACTGCCCTGGATAGTCTCCTTCAACACACTAATTCTGCTCAATATGGGCTGCTCCATGGGCGAAACTCACCACCATCTCAAAGTCTCCGTGGTCCACCTCATTTTGTTCTTGACTCTCTTGCCTGCCACCTTCTCCTCCAGTCATGTTGGAGGTTTGCATCTTGTCATCAGCGTCATCATCGTCGTCATCATCTTTATCTCCTAGAACATCAAAACAGCAACTCTGAATAAATCTTTACAAGACATGAGTAAGCTAAACTGAATACAAAAAGGTGCCGCTCTTACCCATGGGTGTGTTGGAGCGTGGGGGAGAAGGCAGGGTCACGTGTCTGCGTTTGTTTCTGGGCCTCAGGACTCTTATCAGAGCCTGCTTGCAAGCAAAGCTCACAGAGGTGTCCTGGGACAAACAAAGCCATTTTGTCAAAATATGTATTGAGATCACATTCATCACTTTCTCATGCAGTGTGATACTTACAGGGCAGAGCAACATCTGCATGTAGATTTTGGAAGCAACGTTGATGTAGTCCAGCTCACAGGTGCAGTAACCATGAATGATGTCTATCAGAGCATTGACTGTGGCTTCCATGTGGGTTAGACCTTAGACAACAACAAAACATGTCAATCAAACCATGAATTCCTATCGAGTTTCAAACCAAAACTGGTTCTTGATCGAGTACCTGGCAAACAGGCCGGAGCCAGAAAGGCGTTCTTGGGTTTGAGAGCATGGAGCTTCCAGAAGTTGGTGACCAGTTGCATGATGAAGCTACAGGTTTCATTATCTGCTTGTTTTAGTCCATCCTTCCCATCATCACCTGTGTCTAACCAGAAAAAATAACCATCATTTAGAAACAGACTAATGTTTTCTGCAACTGTAGCTTGAAAGCATTGAGTGTACCAGTGTCTGATTGAGGAAGTCGTGACTCGGTAAAGTGCACAAGGTTGCTTGGCCTCATGATGGCGATAGAGCGGGCTGTGATTACCAGCCTCTGGAACACATCAGGGTCTAGTTCCTTCACTTCTTTACTGCAGCTGTTCAGACACTGTACTGCATTGCTCAGAAGAGACTGATCCTATACACAGATACAGCACCGGTAAGCATGGTAATCTTAAACAAAATGTTTTTTTTGTGTGCGGTGTAAGGATTTACTGTGTACCTTGTGGTTGTGGTAGGCCGTGCGGCTGGTGTGCAAGCTGGCCAGAAGACCTTTGGTCTGCTGTTGTACTCCAGGTGGGGTGGGAATGGACAGCAGGAGGGTTGCCAACTCTAAAGCTGCAGTCTTATTTTTCTCCTAATGTTTTTTAATAGAAAACAAACAGAAATATCAACATTTAGCACACATTACCCTTTTATATGGGAGGTTAGTCACTTTGAAAATCTTAGCAGTCAGGAACAAGGAAATTTTTGTATTCCAAGATCAAAACTGTTGGAAGTACTCGCCTTTTCAATGGGCGAACCCACAGCAAAGCAGCTCTCTAGAGCTTCCAGCGAGCTGACCACCAACCTAAAGATCATACAACCGTTAGATTAAGTAAGTGACACATGGCATGGTATATTATTAATAACGGCAAACCATATGAGAACGTTTTAATTCTACACCATTCCCAAAGCATTATCAAACCATAACACAATATCAAAACAACCTATACTTTGTCCTGCATGTTCTACACCAGAGCAAGCTCAGTCTGCTTTCTCTCTCTCTCACACACACACACACACACACACACCTAACCCACCCACCCACACCCACACACACACAAGCAAACCATCATGCACACAAGCAGAAAAATGGCGGTTACTAACCGGTCCAAGGTTGATAAGGACTCAGTTTCAGAACTTTTTTTATTGTTTTAGGGAGCAAAGAAAAAGAAAAATGTGTGAGGATCACAGAAAAGAAACGTGTAAAAATGATTTGTATGTCAAACACAGGAAACGACAGCATGCAAGTATGAGGTCATAATGACGGCAGCCATGCACTGAACGCGTCACGCAGAGCACACCCTCTCTCCACTGTGCTTTTTGTTACGATATTTGCCATCAATTACGGCAACGACATCAGCCAATAGTACAGAATTTAAAAATTAAGTGAAATGAAGACATGATAGAAGTTAGTATGAAGTTAAATAAATATATGAAAATATACAAGATAGAATATATGACGTTTGATAGAATGACAAAAACACGATTAAAGACAGAAATAAGGGCACACAGGTGTACCTCTCTAGTACAGTTCCGCTAGTTGCAATGGGACTGGTGACCTCACTGTCTGCAATGCCGTTGCCCTGGTTGAGGTTGGGGCTGCACGCATTATTGACCGCGGCTGAAGGGAAGTCTTCTGGGGGCTCGTCTGGCCAGCCAAACTGCTCTTTGGTTTTACCATAAATCTTAACGGAGTCAAGCATGGTGACGCCGGCTGGGTCGACTGAAGCACCAACTGAAATATAAGACGAAAGAAAGGAATCAGAATTGATGATCCTAAAAGCATTTTGATGCGAAGGTTATCCACGAAAGCTTGAAATTATTTTTGCAGGCAAACAGATAGTTCCCACATAAGAATGGCTGAAAAAAACAGGATATAAAATAGAGATGTTTGCCTTAGCAAGTAACTAATAAAAACCAAATAGTTATGTGCAGACTCACGCTTGTAACGCAAGTGGCTGAATTGAACACTTACTGAAAATAGAGAGCTTTTTGTCAGCTTGCAGTGCTTCCTCACGGGTGAAGGGGAAGTCGAACCAGCGAGAGCGTGTCAGGTTCAACTGCATAGTCCGTCCAAAGATCTCGATGTAGGAGGGAGAACGCTCAGTGGCCTGAGTTCCAACCTGTACCCTCATCCCTGTCATCACCATTGCGTTGTTATTGTTTACTACTTCCACTGTGAAGCCTGCAGGCTGTTGACAAGAACCAGCATAAATTCAGAAAAACTGAGTGACAGAAGGTTTTGTGATCATGGATGATGTAACTTAAATGTAATTTGTTGTTTTTACCTTGGTGTTTGCCACATACATCCCCGTAGAGTTCAGTCTGTGTTTAATCTGCTGGCCGTTGTAGACCTGCAGGAGATCATTGCCTCCAAACTCCACCTCTGTAAGCTGCTGGTTGTGTTCGAAAAAGTCCACAGGGAAGGTGACCTGGCTGGATGTCCGTGTGGCTGAAAAGATGACAGAAAAGAGGAAAATGGCATAAATCGCTGGATACTGACATAACTGCTGTTCTATGACCAAGTAGTATTCTAAAAGGGAGAGAGCACAGCAGCACACACCGCCGGCAAGGGAGTCACGTTCAGACTGTAAAAGTGGGAAAATGTGCAGGCAGAACCCCAAGTCGCTGCAGCACATATCCTTGGAGCGACACTCCTTGGAAAGGTGCCCAAGATATCGCCATTGCATGTGTAGAGTGACAGTGAATAGATGAGGAAACAGGCTGTCCAGCTGACTCGTACGTATGCGAGATCACCTGTTTAACCCAATGTGCCAGTCTTTGTTTGGAAAGCGCGGAACCTCTGCGTGGATAACTGAAAAATAATTGGTCTGTCCTGCACCACGCTGCAGTCTTATTCACATAAACCATCATAGACATGACCGGACCCAATTTGATCTGCTTCGATCACTAACACAGATGTGAAGTCCTTGCACCGAGTCATCGTGAAATGTTTTCTGTGCACACCACACGTCTTGACACGTCATAAATCACTTGGTGACAACTTTGTTATTCTGTTCTCGGTCAAGCACACAGGTGCTTTTCCACTAGTGCTTTCAGCACTGCCTCTAGCGGTCGGAACGAAGGGAAATAGAACTGGCATACTGCATAATCTAATAAAGTTACTGGTAAAGCATGGTGCTTTAAGGCCATGGGTTCAAACCAACAGACCACACACTGATATAATTAAATGCACTGTCAGTCAATTTAAACAAAATAGAACTTCATTGTACAAGTGACTTACTGGCAGTGGCTGTCTTGCGTTTACGGACAGGTTTCATGATGCTGATGACGCTGCTGGGCTGCAGAGAAGGCTGCAGCCAATAGGACGTGTTCTCCACGTTGGCCATGTAGATACGCAAGCTGCCGTCTTCACAGAGCAGGATCATGGTGGTGCGCTGCTGCTCATTGCTTGCAGTGTGACGGATGGCAACCATGTCCTGAATCTAAAGGGGCAATGAGGGTTATTTAAGCATATGTGACCTGCCACAGTATAGGATCAATACTAGAAGTTAAGCTTAAGTATGATACAAGCCTCTTGTAATCTCTGTATTATACAAAACTGATACCATAGGAATTTATGCATGTATCAAAAGTAAAAATACAGTCGAAAACACTAAGAACATACCTTAGCTTTTGCAGGCAAGGTTTTAATTTCCTGGATGAGGAACGTGTCTGGCTTCACCATGATGACCAGAGGAATTCCAGTGGTCTGCTGGACACAGCACACCAGACCTGGATGGTTCATCACTTCTGACCACTGACATAGAGCTGGAGATGTTTTACTGCCTCCATTCGAACTGCACAGTAAAACAACAAACCAAAACACAGTAAGGTCAAAATCATCCAAATAATACGATAAAATGCTTCATTACAAATGCAAAACTGCATTTTACCCTTTAACATTGATAGTGAAGAGTCTTTGGGTTTCCAGGCTGCTGCGGCTCACTGTAGCGGCGAATGACTTGCCCTGGCTATAGCTGAAGAAGAGCATCTGCAGGACGTGGGAGTAATACACTGAAACTCCGCCTCCAGCCACCTGCCCATTACTGTCCTGTGAAGAAAAACATGACAGGCTCAGTCTGTAGCCTTGCTAAAAAACATCCATTTCAATCTATTGGCTTAACTGATACTATGAGAAAAGAAGACTCTAAGAACCTTTAAGTCCTCGTGGGTGATCTCCAGAACATTGGTGACGTAAAAGGGTCCGTGCTGGGCACTGCTGGACTCATCCATGATCTGAGTGTACATATATCCAGCGGACGACATAATCACAATGATGTTTTTACCCTCCTCGTTGAACAAGAAAGTGGCATCTCTGATCTTTGAGCTTGGGAGCAGGAAGTAGTACATGGGGCTCAGGGCATCCACAGATAAGTCATAGATCTAGAGGATAAAGAGAGTTTTAGAAACTCAAACTGTGTATGATAGAAAAGACACCTGGCAGAATTTGCAAATCAGATTTTTCATTTAAAAAATGTTGTTCTCACTGTGTATATTTGATATAAAGGACATGTTAGCAACCATGTAGGCTAAAATGTTGTCTATATCAATTATACAAAGTGAGAACTCAAATACAAAATGCAAGCCCTACACAACAAGCAAAACAGTTCACCTTGACAAAATCAGCAGTGATGATGGCCAGTTCCGTCTGAGATCCAGGTAGCCATATGGCTTTGATGATGAAGTTTCCAGTTGCGAGCTGAGGGTGCAGGACCAGGTGATCCGACACAGAACCAGTGCTGCTGAACGTCAGAACGTGGCAATCCTGTGGATAAAAAGCACAGAGAAATGTCAAACCATTTCATAATCTCACAAAAAATATGTAACTGTCCCAACCTAAAAACTGCATGTGTTACCTTGAGTCCACACACTGCTAGATAGTCCTCATTACAGGGATTTCCTGTGAGGCTGAGCACGGTGAATGGAACGGGGGCTGAGGCCAGTCGAGTCAGAGTCAGTTTTCTTTTACTGGAGTCGGCCTGCTTTAACAGCGCAGATAATTGCAGAACTGTGATCTGTAAAATCATAAGTGAGACGATAAGGGAGATGCTTTTAAAAAAACAATTTTAATCCGTTCTATTCTATAATAATGATTGGTCAATCTAATATTTGTATCTGATGTCTGTACAAATTTAACTGAAAGAAAATATAAGTATATGAAATATAAATGCAAGCTAGTTTTTTTGAATTACCTTGCCCTTCTCGTGGCTGACGGCGAGGTGCTGTCTACGTCCATGAGGGGAAGAAAGCACACACATGGCCACCCGGCGAAGCACATGAGCACTGATGAGCTGGCGGATGGTCTGTCCTTGATCTCCGCTGTAGTTCATCCTAACATTCTCAAAAGCTCCCTCTTGTGAGCCTAATGTGGGAACCTGGAACAAACATCAAAACATTTTAGTAAGCAAACCTCACCTAATTTGAAAGCATTTTGTTTAAAATGCATTTCAATAAAGTTCCTACCATGAGCTGATCGGTCATCTCCACAGTTTTGTCCTGAGTGTGCAGTTCATTGAGAGCGTGCTGAGCTCGGCTGCTGCTGCCCACCGCGGACGCCTGCTGGAAGTTAGTTTGAATGGCGTCCATCAAGAAGATGAGCAACTCCAGGACCAGCGCTGCGGTAGAGGAACTCGCCTTCAAAACAACAACAATGGACCAGAACATCAAACATGCAATCATTCATCAACAAAAAAGGTCAATGAAGTATACTTACAACTTGCACGAGCAGGTCCTCTCTGCAGCCCTCAATGTTTTTACACACAATGCTCTTCTTGGGTTTCTCCTCGTCGCTGCTCTTGCCATCACAGATTGTGACTTTACCCTTGTCAGCAGGTGAGGCGCTCTGGTGGCGGATGGCACTCTCGGGCATTCGCAGCTCGCTCTGAAAAGCTGAAGACTCCTTCATGGTGGTGCTCATTCCACTGCTGGGACTTCGTTTGACGAGAGCCTGTGACACAGGGTAAAGCATTCGAGATCAGGGAAGTGTGACCCTTGCGGTTGGTTGGATTAAATTTTAAAGGATGTTTATGCAGGGGTTCCACAGGGTTGAGGGGGTCAAATTTGATTGTGTAACATGCTTTGAGATTCCATCAAGGAGACATGCATGAGTGAATAGGGCCTAAATGTTCAAGTCTTGAGGAAGATACTAGAAAGGTGAAAACTTTAAATTACAGATCAAGTCTATATGTTCTACACAACTAAACAGTAATTTACCATGAAAAGATGAATGTTGCAAACCCTGATGAATTGAGGGAAAATTGGAATGGGCTAATGGCGGTCAATGATAAATGATTTGCAAGCCAAAGTTACCGCGGTTGCTCTTTTCCCATGATGACCTGAAGTATTCGGTCTCACCTGGCAGCTGCCATCCTCCTTGGCCCCGCAGTCACAGAAGAAAGAGCCGTATTTGGCATAGGAGATCTCATGGTCTTTGTGACAGACCTTGGCACACACTGTGCACACACCTACCCCATCCACCATCTTACAAGTGTGACAGTGATACCTGTACGGGCAAGAGCAGTCGGATTAAGGCTCATCTTCAGAACGCTTCCGCGCTTCATAGCAAAGGAAGGCCAGGTTGATCTATTTACCAGTGCTGGTTCATGAATTCCTTTTGAGTGATGGTGAAGGTGCATAACTTATTACAGAGTGAATCCTCATCCTAAAACACAAAAATACTCACAAGCTATCACATTGAAAAACCAAAAAGTGACATATTTAGATATTAACAGGAATGAGGTTTTAGCAGTGCAGTTGAAAATATTTATTTCTAAAAAAGCAGAGAATCTGCTGACCGAGTCCTCAGCCTGCGAGTCGTCTTCCTCTACAGCCAGTTCCTCTACCCAATCGGAGTCCACCTCAATGGCCTTCTCCTCTCCCTCCATCATGAGCTGGGATGAGCCCTGGCCACTGTTCTGCCGCAAAGCGTTCATCACATCCGCCAGGTAGGAAATGATGTGGGAGGCGCACTCCAACATGCTGGCATGCTGGAAAAAACGTGGCATCAACAATTCGTTCAAATCACATGTAGAATTTGTGAACTACAGAGCGGACAGAATACCTACCTTGCCTTGAGAAACATTAGCTGAAACTTTTTCCGCAACGTTCTTCTGATACAAGTATTTTTTACTGAAAGAAAAATGAAAAAGGTAAGTTTACAATTCAAAAAGAATATATTGATGTATCTCTTAAATTATTCACTCACCATCTTGTGAGCCAGTCAATAGCAGCTCTGTGTAGTTGAAGATGTCCGGCTCCCTGCCCTGCACTTGCTAATGTGGCCATGATGACCATGAGCTCTGGGAAGCCCGCCCCGTCGCCACTGGCAAGCATCTCTGTTGCCATGGGGACGAGGGTGCTCAGAAGCACAGTGCAGACACCCTCGCCGACCTGACTGTTGTCACGGACGATGTAGGAGGTGAGGAGTTGCAGGAGCTGCCTGTTCTCCTGTACTGTGTCCAGCTGGTCCGAGTCTTTGGGAGGAGAGGCGGTCATGCGGCGGAGCCAGGCTTGAAGCCTTGTGGGCTCGACGCAAGCCAGCTGGGCCAGCGAGCCGCACAGGCACAGTAGGCTGGGATTAGGGCTCTTTTCCGCTGAAGTATGAAGACAGATGGGACATGTGAGAAGATGAAACTGTTTGAAAGACTGTAAAAAATGATGCAAGGATACTTACTGAGCTGAAACAGTTTAGTGAAGAATTTCAGAACCCGGTTGCAGAACTTTGCAGATAGATTTTCGTTGGCAGTGGCCATCATGATCTGCACCAGTTCTCCACTACATTAAATACATATGGATGTATTAGGTAAATGTAAATATGTAAAAAAAATTTAAACTAGTGCAGGATGTACCTGAATGAAAAAAAATCTTCCATAGCTTTGCGGATCTGACTGCTTTCCAGCTGTTTCTCCAGGTACTGCAGGCATTCTTCAAGAATAGACTCATTCAGGCCACTAATCAAAAAGACAATCATGTTATTCATGTTTCTATTAAAGCACAAACACAACGCAAACAGATTTTTGTGAATGACAAACCTCAATATATAAGCAACCCCATCGGAGGTGCTTGAATTGACATCATCAGGGGTCTTACCTGTTGGGGTCAGAGTGGTTGGCGATGATGTTGTAGCAGCCTGTGATGAGACGTTCGTAGACGAGAGCAAGGAAAGCGTCCGATTCGGCAGGACCCAGGATCCTCTCCAGTGAGGTGCTGCAGATTTCCGCCACACTTTCTGTGCTGCTCTCGAGCAGCAGGGGCAGAAGCGTCCGGATTGCCTGTGGACTGTTTAGCTCCTCTGTGCTAAAGGCAAACACCATCATTAGGATTTATCACCAGTTCTTTACATTTAAATTGGTCTCATACACGACTTACACAATGAGGTCTCCGGTTAGGCGCACCAATGAGAGGAGAATGTGTTTAAGAGAGGACGCTAATGGTAGAGTTTGGTTGCTTAGGGTGCCCAGGTGGGCCGCCTGGATCGCACTAATGTAGCTTTCTGATGGGATGGTGTCGTTGGCAAAAGCGTTCCGCTGTGTGTGGAAAAATAGATGGGTGTTAATGTGAAGTACCGAGATGGTGGATTTAGGCAAAAGCTACAGAAAAGAACGCTCACCCATGAGCCGATGTTAGGGAACTCGTTGGTCTGAATGTTGTTCCATTTTTCGCACAGTGTCTGAACGACTAAAGGCAGATTTTGCATCACACTCTGACCTGAAAGATGAACAAAAACAGAAATAAATCAACCCAAGAATGTGCCATCTATTCAAATGTAAGGACAGAGAAAGCAGAAAACATACCAAGCAGGTTGGCTTTGCAGCGAGTGGATCCAATGGACAGCACAGCAGCATAACCCTGCAGTTTAGCTTCGGTGGGCTTGTGCTCTCCTTCCTCAGGTAGACTCATAAGCAGGTATGACCTGAGCGAACACAGGACCATCAGTAATAAAATGCTCAAGGGCAGTTCCATTCAAGGATTTAGTCATGTTTAAGTGAGTAATCCGCAACAAACCTTGTAAAAGCCGTGTAGACATCAATGAGCTGCAGCGTGGCAGGCATAAGGTTTTTGGTGATGTCGGAGGATTTCTGTGGATCCGTTTCGGCAGCTACTTTGGAGAAATGCTCATCTAAGGACACCTGCACTTTGGAAATCACAGCATCCAATGTGTAGATGGTTTGTAGAGAGGGGACTTGGTGAAGAGGTAGGATGCTGCTGGGGTCCACAGAGCAAAACGACGAAATCTAAGTAGAAAAAGATTTGATGAAGTCATTTATTATCTCTATACAAATCTATATCAGCCATAAATAGCTACTGCGACGCTGTACCTGTCTGGCGATGTATTCCTCAGCAAGGTCCACATCATATTTCACTGCACTACATTTGGCAGAGGCTTCTTCGATCAGAGACGTGGCGTGATCCGCTTTCATTCCCTGCTTTACTAAATGTTCCTGATGAGAGGCAAAATGACCAAAATAATTTGAAACTTAAATGGCCGAAAAATCAAAGCAACTTGTCATTTAATCTCACTACAAATGTTACGGTAACAACACAGACCTTGATCCAGTTGACGTAAGTGCTGACTCGTAACCTAGACGACCACCTCAGGGTGTGTAAGATGTCGCTCTCGCTTGGATCACCGTTGCCGCACTTAAGCTGCTCAATATAGGCCTTTGAGGGTGGCAGCACTCCGAGAATCTTCCACAGGACCAGGAAGTAGTACTGCAAGGAACATGCTTCCTGTAACAGACATTGAAAGCAACGTTTAGGGAAACCAGCCAAAATCTTATTCAAAAATTATTTGGAGGCCATTTTCAAAATGACAAATGTATGAATGTAATTGCAGTAGATGGCAAAATGAAACTCACAACTGGGGAGACTGGTTTGTTATCCTGCCGTCTCGCTGTGTCAAAACGTGATCCCGCAGCCAGCAGGGAAATCAAAGCCGAGTACAAATCATCATACTTGACTGCACCATTGAACAGCACTTGGAAGACCTGTAACAACAGTTAGTAAAGCCCACGTTAACTTTTCTCATGTAAGTGAGCACTAGCTCAGATGGCTTTAATATTGTGCTGATGTGTGACCTTACCTTAGTGTCAAGTCGACTCCTGTCATCCTCTGAAGCTTCAGGTGACAAAACGCAGTAGAATTTTGGCTGCACTGTGGAATCTAAACGAAAGCAAAAACAAACCCAATTACACCACTTGCTTAGTATTAGAAATGCTTTTTAAAGTTATTATTGTTATCAAAGGCAAATTTAAGAGAAATAAAAGAGGTTTGACTTACTCCTACCTGCCGAGCAATGTTTGGCCCAGTTCTCCTCCACTTCTTTGAAGCCATAATAAAGCGGCACGGCACCTCTTTTCCCCCCCTCTAGTCCAGAACTGGCTCCGGATGAAAGCGGAGTCAGAAGATTATACTGGACCTGGGTGTGCAAACAAAATGTAGTCAACATTACAAGCTATGGCACAGTAGGTATCTCCGTATAAAAATATATCGAATGGCTAGCTTCATACCTGCTCGAACAAGTACATGGGAGCCTTTGAGTACTGATGCAGCAGGTAGTCAAAGACGAGCAATATGCGAGCCAGATTGAGGGGTACGGCTTTGAGCTGGGACTCGGTGTGACCTGCGACCTCAGCGATGGATTGCATGCAGAGGGTGAGGACGGTGCGGCGGCCCTTCTCCGAGAAGTTGTGGAAGATGAGCAGAAGCAGCTGGAGGTGCTCCACGTTGAGATCTTCGTCGGCAGGCACCGCTCCTTGTAGAGTGTGTTGCTTTAGCGTGCCTATAAATCTGATAAAAACAGATTTAGGGTGATGAAGCGGATATTACAGCTAAAGGTTCTCATAAGCGAATCCATAATGTACAGAGAAAACCTTGTTTTCAAAAATATGTTTTTAGTATAATCAAGATGCAAAACAAAGCGATGATGAGGGTCTTACCTCTCCCAGACTTTCATGCATTCGGGAACATCGGGCTCCCCCTGCTGGCTTGCTTTATGCTGCCAGATCAGCAGTAACCTTGAGAGCACAGAGAGGGACTGAGGGTGGATATACATGGGCCAAGGACCCTCAGAAAAGGGAGCGACACCCAACTGTTGCAGAAGAGTGTTCTGAAAACAAGAAAGACAGAACAATAAGCATCACACACCTGTGTGCTTAATGTTGGTTTAGTTTGTTGCACATTGACTGGTTACCTGTAGGGTTGGAGAGGGAAGGTCCGATGTCACCAAAGAATGATTGAAGTGATACAGAGCTGAAGAAAACTCATCATCAGAGGAACCTGGAAAAAACATAAGATGTCAGTTGTCAAGTTCATCTCATAAAGGAAATCTAAAGATGACCACATTCATGGGTAGAATTTAATAGGAATGTAATTTTCACACTTGAAATCGTTAACTCAGGGTTATTCTAAACCCTATGTAAGGTTATCTGTTTCACACTGCTTATAAATTACCAGTGGTTAAGTGATAACCCTGGGTATTCGTACCCTGATGTTTCTCACATGTGATGTTACATCACTAAACTCTGGGTTATTCTCTCCCTTGCTTAATAGGAATGTAAAAGTGTGCTGGTCATGATTTTTCTTACCTTTAACATCTTTGTCTATGTCTTTGATGATGCTGGCGAGGGTGGCCATGTGCTGCTCTGTGAGCGACACGCTCAGGTAGTTACGAATAAAGTTGTTCCTTGAGTTCAGCATGGAGGTGGTGATAAAGTTGAGAATGCTGGAGGCCAAACTCAAGAACTGGGGGCAAAAAAAAGATTTCCCATTATCTTTGAGCAGCTTTATGAACAATTTAACGGTTAACTCCTGGTTATTTTCAACTTAAAGGTTTACCCAAAATATTTAATTCTGTCTAAAACTCAAGTTGTTCCAAATCTGTATAAATTTCCTTGTTCTGATAAATGTAGGAAAGCAAACAGTTTTGGAACACTTTTGACAATTTTTCCTATTAATGTAGTCAAACAAAGAACTGTTTGGTTACAAGCATTCTTCCAAACAGCTTTCTCGGTCTTCATCAGAACAAAGATTTTTTGAACAAATCGAGGTTGAGTAAATATTGACAGAATTTTTCTTTGTGGGTGAACCTTCCCTTGAATGGCATGCATTTACATAAAATCAACCATAACAAACAGTATTAGGCCTCACCAGCTCCGGATCTTTGCGACTAGCCAGGATGTTGCCGTTCTCTGCCGTGTTAAGCTTGCTGGGGCTCTTGAGTCTCGGAGATGTTTCCAGAGGTGGCAGAGGAGGAGGTGGAGGAGGAGCCACCTTCTCCTTACTGGGAGAAATGGTCTCCTCAAACCACAGTCCCAGGATGGGCTCGCTGTCGTCATCTAAAAAGCAAGTCGAGAACTGCATTCAGCACCAAATTTTATGTACTATACTGTATGTAAACAGAGATGCTGTTTCCATTAGTCATGGATTTATCTACTTAAGATCTTGTTACGATTTACAGCACAATAAAAAGAAGCATAAGACACTACAAGTCTGACCTAAGACAGAGAGCTGCTGACCTGAGAAACAAGCTGCTTTTGTCTTCTCCTGTCTTCTCTCTGCTGAAATAATGAACACTGTCACTAGCTGTGAAAGCTGCCGGGTCGGCGCAGTAAGCAGAGCATACTTAGCGTGCCACAGTGCTCAGAAGCAGGAGGTAAACTGCCCTGTCTCTGATCTATGGGAGGTTTTCCTGAATGCTGTCCTTCTCCTACTGCGTGCAGTGCTCAGGAACTGTCTGAGAAAGTCCCTGAATCTTCTCAGCCCTGACACTAGCTCAGTAAACCTCTAGCAAACCCTGAAACTCAACTGCGTGGAACATAACTCATGCTAATGAGATATTAAAGGGGCCATATTACTCGGCTAAAATTAATATTATGGTTTGTTTTAGATGTAATGCAATGTGTATACACGATTTAAGGTTCAGAAACGCTGTATTGTCCGCATACCATGCATGTTTGTATCTCCTCTTTGCCCCGCCTCTCTGAAACATGCAGATTTTTTACAAAGCTCATCGCTCTGAAAAGCGAGGTGTGCTATAATGGCCTGTTAACCAGTGCGTAGTGATTGGATAAATACTGCAAGCGTGTGACAAATTTAACACTTCTCACCATGTTTGGAATATCAGGTTCCAAAGCAATTCTACTGACAGGTGCCCACCTTACTTGTGTATACATTTCTTATTCAAATTATAACACAAACTGATGTAGATTTGTGAGAGTGTGGTTACATGAGGCATTTCTGGCAGGTCTGGGCGATCGCTCGCTTTCAGATAAATTGCATCTTTGGATTTAACGTGTCTAATACATGAATGGGCAACATAAAACACACCAAAGACACAGAAAAACACTTATTCACACCATCTGACCCTTTTAAATTTAAATGGCTGGGTGGATCTCTTCGATAAAATGGCAAAGCACTTAATGACCAGAATATACTTATGATTCTATTAAGACTAGCATGTTTTTCTTAAGGATTTGCTTTTTTGTCAGGTACTGACAATTGTAGTATTGACATCACCTACTGACATTTTTAATTTTGTGGTCTGGGGTCACAAGTCTCCCCAAAATCACAAAAAAAGAAGACATATACTGCATATAAATAAAACCAAAGATCCTTAAAGCTGCAATCTGTCAAAGTTTTTTTAAATCAAAATTTCTAGCAAGTACATCAGTCTAACCCATGTAAATATAAAACATAAACTAACCTGTAATTTGGTGTTTTAACAGAGATTGTTAAATAGAGGCAACATTTACATATTGCAGCTTTATGTATTTTTTAGCATCGTGACATTTATTCCCAGGTAATAAGGAAACATTTTAAAAACCCTAAAAAAAAAAGATTTTCTTATGCAAAATATTAAAGCTGTAATCTGTAAACTTCTATGGTTCAATATAAACAGGAATCGGATTGTTGAGCAAATACGAAAAACAGTGTTCAAAACAGTGGCCTATAACACAACAAAGATGGCAATAGAGAAGCAAAAGTTGCAGATTGCAGCTTTCAAACCTGGACATATTTTCCTGAGATTCACCCAGCTAGACATCAATCTAACTGAAAGTTTGCACACCTCCCATGTCTTTCTTCCTTCTCACTATACCAAGCATTTCACAGTCCAGGGGCATTTCATTTGTCACTGTGGCTTTTATTAACAGGGGTAAACAGTAATACACGAAAAGTATTTGTTACCCTGGCTGCTGTCCTCCTCCGTGCTGCTGAAATCATCTTCATAATAAGTGTTGGAGTCTGTGGAGGCGCTGGCGTCGCTGCTAACCGAACCCTTCCTCTGTCTCTGGAGCACGCACGCCTGAATCCAGCAGAACCAGAGGCACCACATTCATCAACCACACCAGGCCACTTCCTCATGGCAATAAATACCAAACGGTGAGTTCACATACCTTCTTATATGAGGTGGAGAGCAGTGTGAAGAGCAGGTTGGTGAGGGGGACCGAGTCGATGAGTCTCTGGACCCTCTGGATGGAGGTGCTTTGGGCCATGATGTTCAGCTCTGCGGGAGGTCCGTCGCTGGCCCAGCCCTGCAGGGGAGAGAAATCATTCTGTTTGTATTTGCACTGTAAATATGGGCAGTTCAAAACAACGTTAGCAAGTTGTGTTTGCTCTTACTCTGTGTAGAGCCTCCACTTGCAAGTCCTGGAACAGTGATGTAAGCAGCTTGATAGAGTGATTTGCTAGGATGACTGACAGAACCCCAAAACCTTGGTGTCTGGTGGGGGAAAAAATTAGTTGCAATGGGTTCTTTTAAAATGCATCACGACTGTTGATGTAATATATTTTAATGTGGGGGGAACAATGGAACATTTAGCTCAACGTTAGCTTTTGAACATTAGCTTCATACAATCAATGGTAAAAGGCCTTTTACCCTTTCCCTGGGCCAAGCTTAGGAGATCCTGCTCCTTCCTTGGTTCGGGTGGCGATGTCTCGGACCCTCAGCGCTGCCAGGGGATCTTTCTCCTTTCCCTTATCGGCCAAGGCGGTGGGGCTCAGATTAAGTATCAGATACAGGCTGTTTAATAGGCACCAGGCACCCAAAAGCTGAAAGTTCTGATAATGCTGTCGAAACAGAGTAAGATGTCAAATGTGGGATATTCTTGCTAAAGCAGTTGGCTCTGTTACCAAGTCGGAAGTTCACCTACCTCCCCTCCAGCTCTACGGGAGTTACTGATGGCTTGTCCAATCATGTCATAGATTTCCAACTGTTGAAAAGACCAAAGCACAACGTTTTGGCCACTGAAAGTCCGGACACTAAACAAGCAGATCTGAAAATAATCCACTCACGCATTTCTGTACGATGGTAGCAGCATCGTTTTCATAGTCTTCCTCCTTGGAGCCAGTGGAGGCTGTGCGAAGCTGCAAGCCGCTACCCACCTGCAGTATCGCCATGCAAGTTGCCACGCTCACACCTAAAAAATAACATATCTGAAGATACCAGCATACATCTGCACTCCACACTTTTATTTTTTAGAAAACACACCTGCATAGAGGCAACTCAGCGCTAACACAGTCACATCTAGTAGTCTCCCTGGAGTCAAAGGCTCTAGCACTGGCAAGGACAGTGTGTCCAAGGCCATGGTCACATCAATCACCAGGGAGTGAAAACTGTTTGGAGGAGGCAAGGTCAGCAGAGTCATTCCCACAGAGCTGGCATGATGAATAGGAAAAAACAAGCTCTGCAGACTCATTACCCATTTCGGACAGCCGTTGCGTCTGCCACGGTGGCCGGCATTATGAAGAAAGAGTTGGCTGAGACTGCGTCCTGGAAGCGGTTGATATACCGCAAGAAGTAGGGAAGGTTGAGGCACACGCGCAGCAACTTCTCTGCGCCCCCTGCAATGGTGACATTGATGACAGCATAAACAATTACAGATCTCTTTCAAAAATCTGTCAATTGAATCAAAAACCCTCATTGTACAAGCATGTCGTATGGTGAATTACCTAACTCCTGTAAACTGGACACGTTTTGAGAGATGAAGGCATTCTTCATTTTGGCTTGCGTTGCCAGATCTGTCGTTGTCTGTTCATCACACTCATTTTCACCCTGTGAAACGCATTACATGGTGTTTTCTTGTTTGCACATAGCATTTATTTACTCTATGTGATGTCAATGTAATCTTATTCTCACTGACCTGCATGTGAGCAGTGGGCGAGGCCAGCACGCTGATGTCAGGGTTAAAAACTGAGGTCAGCTGATTGAAAAAGTTCATTTGGACTTCTTTATGTCGGAGTTCAGGGTTAACAGGGGAGGGAAGCTCCTTCTGGTCTTCCACTGGAAAACAGAAGCACACAACATTCTGTACATTTAGTAGAATATCAACTAAAGAATCTTTTCTAAACACCAATAAATAAAGGAGATCTTAACTTCGGCAAAGAGAACAAAGCTTAATTTTTACCAGGCTGAAATTCACATTGACTGGACTGAAATGTGCCACATAGAATTTACGGACTAGGCTGTAAGGAATGATATCTCTGGGAAAAGTAGATCTCCTGACTAACTTCCGATATGGCATCGTAGAAATGAGGTCATCATAATACAAGCATCTCAGTGATCATCAGTGCCAGCTACATTATACATGTATAAATTTCATTATCAAAGCAAAAAAATATTACTACATTACTAAATATTACCAAATTTGAAGCTAAGATAGTGGGTAATTCAAGTAAACAACACTAAAGACCTAAGAGTACATGCTGTGCATGCTGGATAAGCTTTATTTTAAAGAGTCCGAACACTTTGTAACCAACTGAGCAGGAATAAAGTGATATTAGTTGTAATTAGATGTAAAAGTAAAGGGAACATATATAGTTACAGTCTGTTTCAAGCGTATGCTGCATCAGCATTCTATGAGATTGCTATCAAATCGGTACTGAAAATGAATTACAGCATCCCTTTAAATAACACAAGGGTCACGATATCAAGTAAAGCTTAAAAAATGACAAACATGAATCCTCTAAGGCCTTCTACAGCTGCACTGATCTACAATGGTATATGTCTATTTAAATACAAGGCAACATCAAGGCAAACGTGAAAAGTCTACAAATGAGACGGCACCCCTACTCAAGCTGTTAACTTCCAAACAGCTGTGTTGACATGACAAGCAAGAGCTGCATAATGACGACGCAGCAAAACTTTAGTGCACCTCATCCCTATCCTGTAACACCGGGCACATGCTTTGTGCAATCACAGAGATAACTGCATCAAAACATCACATCAAAACACCATGCAGGATTAATCGCATTTGCACAAGAAAACTCAAAGAGAGATCAATGAACACGGGATAAATCATTTAAATCTCTAGGATAATCTGAAACACCCGGCACTCACCATCTGAAAGGGTCTTGACAGTTTGGGGAAGTTTGGCAGACTTCATCATCGCGGTAAAGGTGATGATCTCTGTCCGATCCAATCGACTGCAGCCGGTACAAAGGCCTTTTATTAATAGGATCAGGTGCTTCTGTGAGAGGACGGGAAACAAACGTTAGCCTACAGTAAAACAGTTTAAAACAGATATAAAAGATGCAGCTTGAAAAAAGCATTTCTGACCTGTGAGACTGCACATGCTTCATCGGGGTTCTCCAGACGCAGCAATGAGAATTCAATCAATATTTTACAGGCTGCAGCTACAGACAGCAACTGATTTCTGGGGACTGAAATGAGACATGTGGGAAATGTCGGTTTAAATAAACGGGTAAAAAGTTGTTTTTTAATAGCCTGGTACTGAAGTAGTTAGGTATTAAAAATAGTATTTAAAAAAAATTGTTTGAAGTAAAATTGTTCATACTTTGCCCACAAACTGTGGTGATGTAATGTGCAGATAGTGCCACAAAAGAGGAGTAGAATGGCTCATACTGTTTGTCATGGTGTAGAATCTCAGATTCACTTTAAATTGGAAAAAAAGAAGAGTTAAGAATTTCCATGTGCAATGGCTCCTAGTTGCTCCATTTAGCGACCTACATGATTTACTGAGATACACATATAAAACTGTCATGTGGTGATCATGTAACAGATGATCAACAACAAAAGCTGAAAAACTAATAACAATCGAAAGTTAAAACAAGAGAATTCTGTCATCATGTACTCACCCTCTAGTCATTTCAAACCTGTATGACTATTTGGTATGCTTGACACAAAAGAAGATAGTTTGAAGAATGTTGTTGTTACCCGGCACCCATTCAATGCGTTGGATTTGTGTCCATTCTATAGTTAATGCCGGCGTTTGGTTACTTCTTTTACCTTATCTTGTCTTGTCTTGATTATAGCTATATATTTTTAAGTTGTTTTTATTGGAATAGACTTTGGTGCAACAGGAGTTGCTTTTAAATGTGCTATATAAAAAAAAACTTTCTTCAAAATATCTTCTTTTGTGTTTAGCAAAATAAAGTCATACAGGTTTAAATGACAAGAGGGTGAGCAGATGATGATTGAATTTTCATAAGTGCGTGAACTATCATTCCTTGCTTAGTTCAACGCATGTCAAGAGGTGCTTATTTAATGTGTAGCAACAACAAAATACAAAAGCACAACATAATAAGTAAAACCATCTTGAATATCAAAGTGTGTAGCACAGTATCATCACTAAAAACTATTCTAAGGATAAAGACACAAGCGTGTTGTGTGCCATTTATATTTTTGTCAAATACAGTTGCACGCTAGATGACACTAAACACAGTCACGTGACTATACACAACAGAAACTGATCCATACATCCATTTCATATGAATAACATTTAACCTCAGTTCAAACTAAAAACAATTTATGATTAAATAACAACAGGCAGGTTCAACCAAATTCATATGAGCAGTTTAACTGATTATCAGTCGTGGTAATTGATTTTTGACGCATCAAGATGCTGGTTAAATAAAGAGGACTATTAAAATGGTAATATAAATCACAACGTTTAATTTCATTCAATAATCACAGTTCCTGTAGTGAGAAATCCATAGCTTATAAAAGCAATCGATCATTTCCGCACCAAGTTAAAGGACAGTGACTGTGAAGCGTAATATCGTTACGTCAAAAACGAAACTTGGATGGCGGTGCATATTCGTTATGAGACAAAGATATGATATCGAAAGGCTACAAGTAAAGCTGCAACAGAGCATAACAAGAGAGGTTGATGTTTATTTAAATAACAAGCCAACAACAACACTAGCACAAGCTGCTATGTCATAGCTTGCTTGCTAGCTGCCACACCTCCCTTTTCGCTTTTAATAAAAATGACTGTCATTACAAAATATAATAATATGTTGCTAATGTGGTTTATACTGACGTACAACGGAAGATGTAAAGCATGACAACTTAAAGGGACGCTGTTCTTGACAAGATCTAATAACGTCAGTTGTTAGCAGGCTAACTAGCTTTGGTGTCTGTTAAACGAGTGTACAAGCTTATTCAATTTATTCACTTTTAACACAAATACAGTCGTTTTATTGAGAGGTGGGTGTCGCCATGTCATCTATTTCTGTTCCTTTCCATTCTTCAAATGTAAACTAGACTGGTTATGTGCATGCAAAGTGGATATCTGGCCTGATGATGAAGCAGAATCTGATGTATCTGCTACTGTAAATGCACAGTAATACTACGGCCGTGTCTCAAAACCTTGCGCGCTGCCTACGTATACAACATTTTTAGGCAGCGAATGCTCGTTTGACACATTCAAATGCCCTTTACTTGTCTACCGAAAGCATTAAAGACAACATTTTCGGCAACACGAGCCAACGTAAAATGCTTTCAAACGCCCCCGTTGTTTTCAAAACGCTGTGAAGATAACGCTAGGCAGGTAACGTTAGCTATGTTTTATGACACAACCTCAGAGCAACCATAGCATTACAGCTAATGCGGAGTCACTCAACACTATTTCACTCCCGCGCGGCTCAAGTCAACAAACAAGTCCTCGCCTGACCTGTTTATGATGGATCCTATAAGCTGAGGTAGCTCTTTCGTTTCGAAAGCCGTGTAGGACGCTGATAAAAGTGGACGTACGGCAGCGGTCCACTCAGGTTCTCCATCTCCTCCACTCGACGCCATCTTGAGATTCTGTAATAGAAGCTAGGAGCGGAAATGAGGTTAATCACCAGGCACCGAGCAACAGGAAGTGTAGTCAGACATAAACATGAAACGTCTAGTGTGCGGTAACGTTGTTAAAGAACAGGTAGTAACATTGATGCGGTCATAAATTTGGCTCTCTAATCAATTTACAAAGCTAGCTAATAGTATCATAAATGGGAGACAATACAAAATACCAGCAACCAATATACATTTTGACTAGTATTTTTTTAACTGGAGTTTTTAATACTTTCAATAAAATTCAAGAGTCAACAATTAAGAATGGGCCATATTTATTATTGGTTAAAGGGGAAAAAAAAACAAATAAATTAATGCAGAAACAGCAGATTTGACACCAATTCAATTGTTCATCCTGGTGTTACAAATATCATTAAACAATTTTTCTGACATCATTTAATTTCCAGCAGAGGGGGTTCTTGAGAAATTGTTAAAGCATATAAACAGGCATGTCATTTACAAAATCAAACAAAAGGAGTGGAAACATTTGACATTAGTAAATCGTAAAAGATCTGTAACAAGAACAAGACAAAATAAAAGCATGATATGGCATATTAGGATCAAGTAAGAAAATCGGCTTCAAACCATCCAGTGCGTGTGACATACCACAAAATAACTAGAAGACTATCCAAATGATTAAGAACCTTCATTAACGTACAAGAGAAAACAATCCAAGCATCTTCTGAAATTTCACAGTTCTAGTATGAACTTGTATTTGCCCAGTAAAACCCTTCCCACACAACCCTGTACATTAGTTAATACATTTCCTAAGAGTTTAATAATTTAAGTATTTATTTATATCTATTCAAAATCCAATCACTTCACTGGATGGCATCCATTTGCAATTATCTTGTCAATATTCATTCTGAAAAAACACCTAATCCATCCGTCGAGCCTCCCAATAAGCAGACTCATCGCACCATGAAATGTAAAAGTAAAATAAGTATACAGAGGGGCTTCCGAGATGTTTTGTTTCTATGTTATATCTTGCGAGTCTACTTAAATCATGTTACCTCGAAAGGCACAATAAATTAACAAATTAGACAGTGAACTGTTGGGGATGGGAATGACCTACATCATTACGTCTCTCAGAATAGGGGAAAACTATCATGGCCTTCTATGCACTTACACTCAAATGACCACAAGATCTCCAAGACAGCTGGTTGCAAAAAATACACCAAACTTGTCAAATGATCTTGCAGTCTTGACATGGTCACCAGCTTGTCTCCTGCCATCAATGTGTCAACCACATTGCAGTGAGGACGAGAGCGAAGTCAATAGGCCATTAGGATGAGTCTTATCGCCATGCCCTGTTGAGCAGTTTCACTTCCGCTAGACGTTTGCTAATCATGGTAGCAAAGAAGAGACCAAAGAGTACACTGCTGATCAGTACATAGTCATAATCATCCTTAAGGACATCGAACTGCTTGGAGGGAAACACTCTGGTCTGGTAGATGTCAAGGCCATATGCAACCACCTACAGTGTAGAAGAAAAAGTCATTTTAGAGCCACACTAAAAGGTACATTTCCTTTAATAATAACATCATGGCATAATATACATATTCAAAAAATCTTACCAAACAAGTAGACTCCAAGCCAGAGGGGGCAGTATGAATACCTCTGATTCTGGAGACGGTTTGGTTGTAGTTTATAAACCATTCTGTACGAATGGGCATTTCCGGAGCATATGGTATGAGATTTTCCTCCCTAAACAGCAAGATTTTTGTCAGAATCATTTATGTTATTTTTATGAATCACAACATAGTAATTATTAGTTTAAAACTTACCGAGTCTGTTCCGAGACCATCTCTGGTCTTCGTGGGTCCAGGAACAGCTTTGGTAAGGATAAAATGCTGCCTGATGGCATCCCCACTATAACAATACAAGAAGATTTTATCATTTCTCATATCCTCAACACAGATCTATAATAAACTTTCTTATGCACTTTACTAACCCAGGAGATGGCGGCTGGTGATGCCTTTCTCAGTAAGTGTGGCCTCCAAGGTGCTTATACCAGCAGGAAAGATGTACGACTGCTGTAGCACCTGAGGTGGACGTGGTCTGTCCAGCGAGCTAAACACTGTGCTGTTATACAGCTCGGCTCCCTCAAAGAGCTCCAGTACAGAAAACTCATTCCTACGAAACTTGGAGTTCCAGTACACATACTAAAGAGACGAGCACACAAAACACACTGTTGCTTTCTGAACTGGCCAACTTTATTTTCTATATCCTTATTAACGCTGTAGAAGTATGTTTAAATGAGATGGATTAGCTTGTATACTAACCACCACCCAGTTTTCTGAGTGAACAAAGTGAACAGGTCCTTTGGCTTTCCTCTGCACCGCCTCATGCACAATACGACCGGTCACACCGTCAATCAGGAATATTCCAACAAAGCTACGCTCCGGATGGGTGTCTGTGCTCTCCGTCACCACAGCCAGGAGATTAGGGTTCAAGTACTGCCGACAAACAAAATTAGATAGAATATAAAATTGATAAGATTAATAAAAGGACTTGTTATCATTAGCACTATAAGAACAGTTGAAAACACAGACAGTACCTTGTAGAGCACACTTCGATCACCCATTACTCTGCCCTGGGAATGAACATGCTCATTCGCACGCTTTCCTTTGACAGCCACGATCTTCTGCACCTCAGTGGGGATAACAGCCTCCCAGATTAACTCTGTAGACAAATCCTGAAAAGAATTGTTACAGGAGTGACAATATCTTTATTTTAATGAAAATTGGACATTTGAACTCTTATATAAAAAGCGAGGGGGTGTAAATGGATGGTAACCTTGCGCAGACGAAAACCCGACAGCTTGCCCTGACTGGAGTCCACTAGATAGAAGAATATTGAGGATGCGGTGTCCTGAAGCTGCTGAAGGATGTTTTTAGTTGATGGAAAAGCAGTGACCTGTAAAGGACAAGAGAAGTTACAGATCACATTCTCAAAGATATGCCGATCACATGTCTGAAGAACAGAGACCTACCTTATACTGATCATCAATAATTAGTAGAACTTTAGCATAGTCCTGGTCTATGATAGGTAGCAGCAGAGTCTGAAGGATTGGTCTGGGTAAGGCTGGAACACTGCTGTGACTCTTCTTTCCAAAAATGGGGTTAAAGACATGGAGGCTTGCAAGACCTGTGTCCTATAAATTCAATTGATGTTTTTCAGTTATTTAGCAAAAGTATGTTCCGAATTAAATCAGAAGCTTGTTTAATAAGCAATGTCTAAAAAAAAAATCACTGCGATTTAATGAAAGAGCGTGGATTTTACAACCTCACCTTATCTTTGATAAGAAGTGTGCACTGTGGAGGGTGAGGAAAGTGAGCGGTTGTCCTCTGTACCATTAATTTGAAAGCTGAGTTGGGCTGGATGTTTTCCAAATAGTGGCTCCACAAAATAGTTCCCGATTTGCTGTCGATGCCAAAAAGCTATGTTTAAAAAACAAAAGGAATGTGTTAACTGACCTCAAAAACGATGGAAAATACAAAAGAGCAGTGGCTTTTCCTGAACATACTTTGCCCGAGGCAGTGACCATCACCATCATCTTCTGCAGGTTGAACTCATCCCGAGACAGATTCTCTATGGTGATCTCATCATTTTTCACACTACTGCGAGGTTTCCGTGCATCGTAAAAGAGTTTCCAGAGATGGGCCAACCAGGTCTGTAGTAGGATGATCTGGGAGGACAGGCGTTTAATGACCATGGAAAACAGCCCATCTGTAACCAAAAAGATCCTTAGAAATGAGCAAACATAGCAAAGCAAGCAAACAACCAAATATATAAGACTGCCAAGTAACATCATATTACTAAGAGTTGAGCAAATGCATAGTTTGAAAGTCAAAAGACTAAACATTTAAGCATGTTACAAAGAACCAAAGCAAAATAAAGAAGCTAAATACTTCACCTTGTATGGCTGGATCCAAGTGCAGCAAAAAAGGCAAAAGAAGAAATAAGGAAATAAATACAGACAGAAAGTGCAGAAAAGCTTCAACAACAGGACAGCGTAGTGAGACAGATGTTTCAACATTCCACGCTTAGCAAGCAGAAGTAATTCATCCCACAACAGCCACATGACAAACAGTGAGTGAAGAAAGAAACTCCTAAGTTAAGTAAAACCTGCTTAAAACTGTTTTAAACCAAAAAAAATCACTTTAACGCTTCGGATCTGGGTTTGCTCCATATTCACAGGATAAAATAATTAAGACAATTAGCAAGAAAGAATGCAACAAAAAAACAAGTATGTGTGGTATTGATTCCCGTTGATGCTTTAACTTTACCAGCTTTCTTTCCAAACTCTCCCTCCAGCTCAGCCTGTGTTCCAGTGAGTGGCAGATCCACCATCTCCATGGTGACCACATCAGCCAGGGCCTCCTCTCTCATCCAGACTACCCTTCCTACAGTGGGACAACAAAATGTTACTGAACAATAGTTAACATTTATGCCTTTACATTTATGCATTTTGGCAGAGCTCTTATCCAATGCGACTTACATTGCATTGTACTATACATTTGTTTCAAACTATGTGCAATCTCCTGGAATCGAACGAACCCACGACCTTAATGTTGCTACTGTCATGCTCTAACCACTAAGCCACAGGAAAGTTTACCATCTGCTAAGTAACAATGTAAAGTGTCGTTCATACCAGGTTGCTGTAAAAATGTAAGCATGTGATCTTCAGTCTGCACCATAACTCTGTAGGCCACAGAGTCATCTTTCTTCAAAAAAGCATGGACGTATAACTGCAGAACATACAAGTCAATTAACATCAATTAACATCAATAATGATGGAAAAATCAGACACTTTGGAATTTGTGCTTACCGTGTTGGGCTTTCCTCCATTAGGGTCCAAGTGGTAGATGATATTGGTGTCTAGGTGTCTCCTGCCTGTGTCAGCACTAAACAGGTTGATACTGCAGGCCTTGAGCAAATAAAATCAGCTTAAGGTTGAAGAACTGTATGAGAAACATTTCAATGTGAAGTTTTGAAAGCTGACTCACAGTTTCATTCTTTGGTGACATCACTGCAGCAACGGTCTTCTCCCCAGTTGTGGCAAAAGCAACCAGATTTGACTGAAATACAAAGTAGATAAATACTCGGTTTTAGAGAGGAATTCTAATAACTATTCAAATTTCTCTTAAAGCAACATTTCAGGCAAAAAAGGAAGATCTCTTATGCCACTCTTATGCCGAACAAAAGTAAAGACATAATAGACATAACATGTTGAGTCCCATGTAGAGACAGATATTTGGCTTCTTCATTTGTTTTCGGTTAAACAAAGTCAGTTAAAATACATCTGGGATGGCACGAAGGTAAGTGATTTATAAGACAAGTTTCAATTTTGGCAAAATAGTTCACTTTCAAAATAGATTTTCATGATAATTTACTCACCCTCATGTCAACCAAGATGTTTATGTTTTTTATTCTTTAGTTGAATAGAAATTAAGGTTTTTTGATGAAAACATTCCAGCACTTTTATCCATATAGTGGACTTCGATGGACTCTATTAGGAGTAATTAAGGTCAACATTACAGTTTCAGTGCAGCTTCAAAGGGATTTAAACGATGCCAGATGATAAATACAGGTCTTATCACGTTCATGTCTTCACATAATACGTAATTACATTGAAAACTTGTATGTTCAACTTGTAAACACTGACTTTTTACTAGTGTTGGCTCTATACCAAAATTTTTGCTTCGGTACGGTACCGGAACCTGATATCGGTAATATCGGTACCAAATCGGTACCATAGGTGATCAATAAGCAGCCCCAATTTGAAAAATTATTAAGACGACTGCATAAACTGGTGTAACTACTTTAATGCATATTTTATATTTTATTTAGGACTATTTTATTTTTACACTGTATTACTGAAAAATGCTGTGGTTATATAGACTTCTACTTATCATAATCCCACAAATATGAACAATTACATTTTGAACAACAGTTAAATGTTTCAAGTAGGTCTTTTAAATTGTAGCATTCAAGATGAAAACTGAATGATCCATAAAAACACTGCATTGTCTTCACTGGAAAAAATAAATATGCAATGACTCTAAATAAAGCTACAAAAGTTTCATTTTCTCTTTAATATGTGACACAGATGTATTAGTTTACTGTCCCTTTAAGGTTAATTCATTTTTTGATGCGGATATACATTTATAAAACAACAGACTGTGCTTACGTAAATCTTTTCTGTTTTTGACATAACAGCATGTGTATTTGACAGTATAAGAACATATACGAGGCGCGAAAGAGAACTTCATGATGATAAGTAGGCTATCTGAGATGTCTGGAACAGAGATAAAGTCATATATGCAATGCATGCTGTCAAATGGGGATGTACAGATGCATCGCAGCAGGAAGAATATACGTTACACTGTAAAACAATCTAAAGATCTCTCCGCAAAAGTAGAAAGAGACGAATTTGTAATAAATCAGTTACAGTGTCTCGGTTTAAATGGTCGCAAAAGTGCTTGTAGAACCATTCATCTTGTTCTTCTATGTTCCCGGTTCTGCGTCATACTGCCGCATAGGGGTGAACTTTGGATTAGCAGTGTTTCAAGTACAGAAACTAGCAAATTTCTGGTATTGAATGGATATAAATGTAACACGTACCGGTTAATTTCAGAACCGGTTTACCCCGCAACCCTACTCTGTACTTCAGCCTACGTCAAGCGTGACCTTTTCAACATAATTACGTATTTCGTGAGGTCATGAACGACCATCGCAGAACAGAGCAAGGCGAGCATTTCTGTTTATAATGCATTTTTTTTTTTTTAAACGACCCATCGTTTCACTAGATAAGACCCTTATTCATAATCTTCTATCGTTTAAAGTCCTTTGAAGCTGCACTGAAACAGTAATTTTGACCTTCAACCATTTTGAGTCCATTGAAGTCCACTATATTGAGAAAAACCCTGGAATGTTTTCATCAAAAACCTTCAAATCTTTTCGACTAAAGAAACAAATACATACACATCTTGGATGACATGGGGGTGAGTAAATTATCATGAAAATATATTTTGAAAGTAAAATACACCTTTAACGATTCTGTTTTTTTCTGCTAACATTCTAAATTTATTAGTAAAATTGAAAATGCCCTTTGTTGAGTCATCACAGCAAAACACTTAAAAACGGTTCTAGATTTCCCACCACATCCATTTTAGTACTTAGTTCTGTGTGCTGTATTAGCTCTTACTGGATTGAAGTCTTTGAGCAGGGCAATGAGGCCATCTTCAAGCTGCAGCAGGATGTGATGATCTGGACTGAGCTGAAGGAAAAACTCAGCGAGAGGAGGCTGAGCAGGGTTTGGCTGAGTGGATGTCAGAACCGGCTGAAATCCTGAAGCCACCTCCAAATCCAGAGTCTATGAAAAAGAAGATTTTCCAGTTCAATTACAGATCAATACAGAAAAATTTAGAAGCAATGTATGTTATTAATAAATATAGTGAAATGCACCTGAAGGTGGATCTGTTTCATTTCCTTCTGTTCCACAGACTGCAGTGGTAGTGTATACAGAGACTGTGTGATCTGATCCACACACAAGAGGATCCCTGAGCTGATAACTGCACAACTGCTCTCCAGGCTTGACATCCATGCAGCTTGAATTGATTTCTGAGTGACAAATATGTAATGGGAAAAGACAATATCATTTCTTTACACATAATCTGACTCAGACAGACACAATCTCCCATCACATTTGACTTTGTATAACTGCTAAAGTTACACAATAAGCACAAATATTTGTGCGTTACTATATTAATGTTAATTGAATACAGAAAGCAATACCTTATTCATGATTTCCCCGTCTTCAATTTTGTATTCAACAATAACAACATGAGAGTTTGGGACAAGTCCCAAAACAAACACCAGTCCATTTCCTTCGGAATAAATTGATTGATACTGAACAGTGTCACTGTAGGATAAAAAGAGATGAAACAACTAAGACAAAGTTTTATATTTATTGTAGCATAATAGTATTTTGGATCATACCGATCATTCCTAGTAATAATCTTCTAAAGAATATTGTGCTATGATCAGTTTAAAATTCTTTTCACCTGTCAGGCAGGTTTTCCACCCATATCTGGCCACCGGTGGAGAGGTCATGAAGAGAGATTGCTGTTTTTTTGAGCACGGCAACATACTTGACAAAATCCTGAACTCCAACTAAGGCAGCAGCCTGAAAGCTGAGTTTAAACAATGAAGCCAACGGCATTATCTAACCATTCAAAAAAAAAGAATTCACAGTAATTGAATTCAAGATGAACAATATATAACCTTCCAGTATCAAGCACTGTCTCCCACTTCAAGCCACCAACTGTAGTCTCCCAGGAGCGAAGCAGACGCCCGTTCCCAACAACTACAACAGCATCTAAGAGAGGCAAGTGCAAATGCGAAAATAAAAACAATGCCTAGTGCCTTTCTCAACAAATACACACGTTACAGCACATACTTACCTTGTCCATACATAAGAAGTGAATCAACCTGGCCATCTGGTCCAGTCTTATCCAAATGACGCCAGACTGCAAGAACCAAAAGCGGGTTTTATTATTATAAACCCTACAGAAGTTGTTATTGTGGTCTAAGATGGTCAAATATTACTCCTAAATTATTCTATCATAGGATAAGATGATATCAGCTATGTTAGACCCGCAAAAGTGTATACAGTAATACACCTGTGCCATTCGTAACAAGAGTGCATATACATTTTGTAGACACATTGTGAGAAAAATGGATAATTACGTCAAATAAAACGAAATGTTGTTTCATTGCAACATTACAAGGACATTAAAGGATAAACTAAGACGCATAATTGCAATCATCTTGTGTCAGGCTGCAAATAGACAGAGGAGCGTGAACACTTACACAGGTCGCCTGTCCTAGAATTGAGGGAAGCAAACACGTTCTTGTCAGTTGCCACCAAGAGTTTTTTGGACGCTTGAGAATGAGTATCGAACAAGGCAAAGCGCACTTTGCCAATAAACTGTTGCCTCCTGAAAGAAAACGCAGTGTTAAATGACAGGTGATCTATGAATGACTAGCAATGGACATCAGCCTGGTGCAGCTGACACCAGTCTGATTGAAGTGCCGGGTACTTTAACGGTCGCAGAAGTCACACACGTACACATGATGTAAATACAACACATAGGTGTAAAGTTCGTTAACATACCAATCAAACTTTCCAACTTGATCTTCAAATACCGCAGACGCAGTAAATAATAAAGACACAGATATTGCTAATCTAACTGCAAGCCAAGCCATTGCTGCAAAGGAATAATTCCCACAATGCAGTACGGCAAAGGACCCGAACAGCTAACTGTTAAAACAAACAAGCAATGTAAATGTATTATTTTCATGGTATATGATGTTTTATTCCAGTATACAAAAATGCATATATTAAATATCATCTATATTACATATTTTAGATGGATTGAGCGTCTGCTCCAACATTTATGATCAGGCACTCGCGTGCATTACCTATAGACAGTAGGCTTTTTAAGCGTTCACCTGTTCTACTTGTTTTCTTGCGTGTCTTGTTGAGGATATCATTCGCTTCGGTTACCAACGTATATGCATTAAGGTTTAAAATATTTTTCCGGATTGAAAATGTCAGTGCCCTTATAATTCACAGTTAGTTTACAGTTCAGTGCTCCTAAAGTTAATGCCGTTAGATGGCAGCAAATAGCTACAAACATATCTCACTGTTTATAGCGTTTAAGTTGCATTTTTAGGCAGGTATGAATTGTTTGGTTTCTTAGTATTTTTTTTAATTAAGTACACTTGTGTTTTGTTTGTTTGTTTGTTTTGATAAAGGTATTGCTGAAATAATTTACAAAGCAACTGATTCAACTCTACTTGTCATTTTATTCTGCATAGCATGTCTGTTTACAATTAATACGTTTGCAATGTGTTAATGAGCCAAATATATTATATACTAATTTAAATAAATAAATATTTGCAGAGAATGGTTTGGACGATCATTTATCTACATTTATTAAAATAAATTTGAATATCATTTCAAAAACCTATATGCTCACCATCCCTGCTCTATGTATGCTACATTGTAAATGCGATCAGTTTGCATATACGTTTAGCAGAACTTCATAAGGCAATTGATCCAACTCATCCTTTTTATATAGAGTATCATTGAAATAGACTGAACATTTACACTTGTTTGTGTGTCGTCAGATTTTGGGACGTCCACATACAAGCGGTGATGATATTTTTCTTGCTTACAGAGTTCCGTTTTGTGTGTCTCCAAGCTCGGCACCCTTTCATGTAAGTACAATGAGAAATGTTTTTATTTCTTTTATTATTATTATTTTTTTTTTTTGCACAAGTAGAATATAATGAAATAAGTGAGGGAAATAAATAAATAATACCCCTAAGATATCATAATTTGAATTAATACGTTTAACATAAAAAAAACATGTATAACAGCACTCTTTCATTGTTATGGTGCCCAATATTTGTTTAGCTACGATACATTTTAAAAACGTAAAATGTATCTCATCATAACACATCATTTTCCTTTTCATTTTTTCTGATTTAATTCACATTAAATGAGCCTAGACCATTATTTTGTCATTGTCCTTAAGTCAAATGTTTGCCCAGTACAAGAGACAGTGATCACAGCTGAGAAACAGCCTTGTTTGAAGGCTTTCACACGTATGGTAAAGGTTTGTAGGCAAAAGCTGCAAAGATCAGGCATGGGGTATGCACTATGAGAGGAGGTAAGTGTTCATTTGATTAAAGTGATTGAATGACATAAAGAACCGGTGCATCTTTGGATATTTGGATCTTTATTTTGCTTCTACATATCCTAAAACAACTGTAGCCTTATAGTGTGCACTGTGCAATTTATAAAGTGTGCATTGGGGGAGAAATTAGGCATTCTTCATTCACAATTAAGGTGTCGAGATGAACAATTTTACAAAAATTTTAATCGTTTTTTTAAAGGCAACCCCAGACATGCTGTAGCTTTACAAAACAGAGTTTTCTCTGTCCCGGGACAGATAGTGAGAGACACTATCAATAGCATATTTACACAAACTGCCATTTCTCAATGGCACAGCTTTCAGAGCTGGCCAACTTTTATCCTCTTTTGAGAATGGGCAGAGGGCAGAGAAAGACCGCAGTTGGAAACTGATCCTATTGTTGAGAGACGATGGTTATTAAGGGTTTCGGATGCTTCAGGATTCAAAAGGAAGCTTACGGCTCCCGAAGCCATCCACCCCTCTGCAATTATGGAAGATTGTTGAGTAGCCCTCATGAAACAGACACTGGACATGCCAAATGTTGCCATTGCACCGAACAAATGCTAAACTAATTGGGGTTTAGGGCAATCAGGTTTTTTACAAAATACCCTCAGATTGGCTCCAAAGCTCTTTATAATTTTCAATGATGAACAGAGTTTCCATGTTGTTTGCTTGAATTTGCTTGTTTAACAATCACATCTTTTTGCAGGACTGCCTACTACATAGGCTACAGACATGTCTTCAAAGATAAAGACAACATATGCTGCCCTGGATGGTCTCAACTGAACGTAGAGGCAGGCTGCCTTAAACGTAAGTTTTGCACACTCAGTTCTGATTGATAACACATTTGAACGTAAAACTGTGGAGCACATTACTGTCTTAGATTATGATTAATGACATCCCTTACTTCCCACCGTCTCAGTGAGAGGAATTTTGGCTTTGTTGCCACAGTTGATCACTTAGGCTTTTTATCAAATACTCATTTTAAGAGGAGAAACATGAATAAGGAATCAACAAGTTTGAATATGTTTAGAAAACTGAATCCATTGGCACGTGTAAATAGTTTTTTGTTTCAGTTAATGTACACTTTTCTTTGAAGCGAGATTAAATTTGCTTTGATTGTGATGTGTGAAGTCATCCTAAACAGCTTGTTACTTAATTTTTGCATCCTTTGGATTTCTCAGTCTGTACATTATGCTTTACTAATTTTGCTAAATTGCTTAGTATAACCGCCAGGTGCATCACTAGAACATAACCATTCTAAGGTCAAAGCAGGGCTGATGGTGCAGTTAAACCTCTCTTCTTACACAACATGCTCTGTGTCCTCTTTTGAAAAGTTCTGTGAAAGTGCATGTGAGAATAAAGTCCTGGAACACAGTCAGGGCTCCCTGTGAAGTGATTTAGAGCGGGTCTCTCGAGGGTTCACGGGTCCTTCTGCACAGCTGCATTGTCTGTGTGGGTGGGAAAATCTAGCAGGTTACCAAAGACCTGCTGGCTGCTACAGAAAATGTTAGATGGGGTAACAGCCTGCGGTGTCCCGAGCCCGAGGATTTCTATGTGCGCACACATGCTGCCGGAAGAATATTATAATGTTTAGAAAACTACACACTGACACTAATCAAAAACGTAACTAGTGGTGATGTAGGAAAAAACAATGAGACAGGAAAACATAAGGATGTTGATCTTTGTTCTTAAATCCAAAACAGGACCATGTGTGGTGCGGTCTCTATTGTGATGGGTCAAATTCTAGATCTCTTGTTTAATGTAGTTTAGAATGTAACTCTTGAGACATTGAATGAATAACTCTGCTGCTGTTTTAGATGAAGGATTCCAGTACTGTCATCCTGCTTGCTTCCAACCTCCAGCTTGCATGTTTTGGACAGTTCCTCAAAAAAAAGAGAAAGTCAGAAAGGTGCATTCTGGGCAACAACACCTGTTTTTGTGAAAGACACAGTGAATGCGTAATGGGTAAGAAAATGTCCAATTTCTATATTTTCTGATAAAAATGTACTATAGCACAATAGTCAGAAGCACTGCATTTTTTTGAGGATTGGATAGTTTGGTATAGATAGTGCAGCTGCTGTATTCTATCACACTTCAGACATCAGACATAATGTACATCGGTCACACCTCTTGTGTCACACTGCAAGATAAGTTTTGGCTAAATGTCATAGAGGATCATCAACAACAGGCCAAAAGTAAATCCCAAAATCCCAGTTCACATATTTGCCAAGCACTTAATCAAGAATTATGCTGCTTTTGGGGTTTCTCTTGTCAATTTATCTCAGAGAACATTTAAGATTTGTGTTCTTCAGGTGGTAGTACAAAAAAAGCTCTTTATTTTAAAAGCTATTGAATTACCTGTTTCGTATATGAGGTACAAGAATTCAATCTGTATGTGATAATTCATGACACTGTAAGGCAAGACCTATATGAGGCATGTAATGGGTTTTGTCATGTTTGGACATTTTTCTGAAATATTTTATAGCTTGACACGCTCTTCGGTTACTTAAAACACAAGCTTCGGTAACTCATTTTACTTTGACTCTAAGTGATTAGAATGCGAATGTCATTCTTGTACTGAAAGACATGAAAATTAAATTACGAGCTTTCTTACATTAAGAAAATATTGAATTTTGAGACAAATTACATAAATTAGATGAAACTTTTACTGCTTTTGTGTCTACACCGGACCCTCTGCATCGCCCCACGTACGGTGTGGACAAAATTTAAAATGGGTTCTTAACCGTTATGTTGTCTCTTGTCGCGTTGCATCTGGTGTAGACACGGTTTATGCCGGAAGTCGAATGTGTAACTGTTCTGAAAAGATCTGTTAGTGCTAGAGATACTTGGGATAGAATTTAAAGGGAACTCTGGAGAGTTCACTTCACAGTTGAGATCTACGTTTCATGGAAAAGGTTTTCCAAAACCAAGAAGAGAGACTGCAGAATGTGCAGAGAATGTAAAAAAGATAGCTTGTCCAGAACACACACCAAGTAATAAGTTTACACTATTACTTTTTTTAGGTATACTTTACGGGTATATCCAATAGAGAATACAAGAAATAAGGAAGGCGGGACAGTATTTTAATAAAGTATAGTAGAAATTCCCATTAACATTAGTCATTTAGCAGACACTTTTAATCAAACGACTTACAAATGAGGCAGAATTTAATTCTTACATGATCTCATTCATTTTCTTTGGGTCTTGTGTAGCAGCACAGATACAAAGTAACAGATCAGCCATTGGTGCCCAAGAGTCTTTGCTCATTTGAATACAATGAGATAGACCTGAAGCTTGTCAGATTTATTCTCGGCAGAGGTGTCGGGTACTCTCGACGTGGTGCCCTCAAGAGACATAGTGAAATGTACAGAAAAAGCTGTAAATGTAGTTTGTAATGGACATTATTATGAAAGTGATGCTTTGTCTCGTGTATTATTTTCAATGACCTATGCTTAACTAATGGTTTTACATTATGGTGCTTGAGGATGTTTTAAGGTTGTTTAAAATTTGGTCTTTGAATATGGGAAATGTCTGAAATTCTTTATCAAATAATCGTTGGTTTTATGTGCATCGGTTAAACTTTTTGTGTTTTGAGTCCTTGCATCAGCTTATATAAAGTAAAGAACACTTTAAAATTTGCTGCGCCAATGTGAGCAAAGAGCACACCTAGCTGTATAAGCTGAAACTTATCTCCCAAAATTCACTTTGTTGTTTAAAGATCATTTCTCTTTCGCAAATTCAGGACCAGAAACTTTTTTAAAGCTCGGTTGTCACTTTGTGGGCGACTTTCTCTGTCGGTGATGAGTGCTTTATCAGTAGATACACAAACACCCTGTATGCACCCTGTCATTCCTGAGAGAGGTGGCCATCAGCCAGACTTCCTGAAGCACTTCAGCCTGCCTCATTTATCTCTATTAGCAGGAGCTCCCATTCTAAATATTTCGCTAAGTTCAGGACAGAGAACTGATAAGGAAATAATCAGGGCAAATATAATTAGATATGTATAAGACACAGGCATGAACAACTTGGCAGAAGAGTAAACATGCAAACACTCAAAACGAACGAGAGACACAAGGGCATTTTAAAGGGGAGCAAATCATGAGGGAACATGGAATGGGCCATGAAATCATACCAACACTAAAACACTAAAAAGACACGAGAAAGCGCATGGCATGTCTAATACTCACAATGCCATGTCTTTTTTACACTAAACACCTGGGTCTGTCATGATTCTGCCACAAGACTGGAAAACTATGACTAGAAAAGGCAGAATCATGACAAGTTCAGTTACAGCTAAAGATGTCTTGGGCTGTGCTGTTGGTAGTAAACTTATGTTCTTTTCATTGAACTGAATTTGGTTTCATTGCCTGAATGACAATGAATCTCAGATGTGTGATTAGGACAATAACTTAATCGTTTTGTTGCATTAGAAGAAATCTTTTTAAGTTGTCAAGCTACTGGAAAATACAACAAAAGCGATACTGAATCAGTGGAAATGAGCTTGTGTTTCCTTCAGCAAACAAGGGCTGTGTGGAAAAATGAAGGATCTGTGAGGCTGAGGTCAAAGTGGGCACAGAGGACTGTGGGCTAAAGCATTCATGATTGTCAGTGGGCAGAACTTCAATGAGGAGATTTTATTGAACAGATTGTTTTCATGTAATGTTATAGTTTTCCTGTCGCTCCCCCAATACAGTAGATCTAACTTCCACAGTAATGCTCATTTTAACAAATTACTAGCGACATAGAATGTAATTTAATTTTGTGAAAATTGCAATCAGGAGCCAAACAGATTACCCATTAGAAGTCCTTTTGGTCAACAGAATCACGCAGGGTTCTAAAGGGACCGATTTCGAGAGATTGATACAATTTGTCATGACACTTTAGCTGTGTCCAAAATCGCGCACTATACCCTCATTCACTATTCTCTACATTAGTTTAATAATATAGTCCACTTTAATTTCGAACACTGCACAGGAAATGCTGTGTGCGCCATCTTCTGCCAAGACGCAGGAATTCATTCAGCGCGAGCATCACGACAGATGGCTAGCAGCTAGTCGTGAGTGTACATCGGTGGTACATTCCTTATTATGATGCATTATGCAATTGAATGAGTGCACTATATTAGGGTAAAGGGGGCTATTTCGGACACTGCCCCATTTATCTCGCATACAAAGTATGCGCAGGTCACGCATTCCATTTCTTGCAGTAATTATTTTAACCAGAGATACTCTGTAATACTTCCAATTGGAGCCCCTGTAACGGCTAACAAAACCCATTGACATCTATTAAAAAAAAACTACTCTGTTCCGCTGAAGCCAAAGCGTTAGCATGAAGTCCAATTTTTACATCTGCGTCAGACCTACGTCGTAGCCTCTACGATGTAGGCTGTGTGTCGGTTTACATTTATACTTCTAAGTCGTTGTCCTCGTCGACAGGCATTGACCACATGTGGTCAGTGTCCACGCGGGTGTTGCTTGTGTACCCAAGACAAGAGCCGGAGAAGCAGATGCTCGTTTGAGAAGCATTAGCAGTGATAGCGGCAAGAAAAGAGTCACTTTTGTTGCAGATTTGAAATGTCAAATACAGAAGCACAATTTACTTAGATAATTCATTCGGAAATGCGTTTGAGTGACTCTATCATGACTCTATTTTTTACCTGAGGGGGGCTGTTCAAACAGATCAATCACAGCGCTTGCGGTCCGTGTTGAGTTGACGCGTTGTTACATTTTTGAAATGGTGCGCGTAAGGCTACAGCGTAGGGTACGTGGCTCTGCGTAGCTATGGCGTAGGTCCAAAGCAGAACCATAAATTGGGCTTTAGTCGTTACGCTTTTTTGCCTGTCTTTCCTTTTAAAAGGGCTTTGGTTTCAGCACCAGATGGCAACTGTTACCAGGAAGCATCAATTCAAGGTAGTAGAAGAAAACCTGACCGATGTAGACCCGGAGAGATATTGCAATATGTTGTAATGCGCATGCAGTATACTGATATACTTCGAAAGCCTGAATGTTCTGCTGTAAGTTTATGCGTTTACCGTTTACCAGGGGCTTTACATGTTTAAAAACATCACGACATGGAGTTTGCCATATCGCTGAGCCCCTGATATAAGACACACACCGGCCATGCTCTCACATTCCGAGATAAATGCTAGACAATATCACTGACATGTTCCATAGCTAAATAGTTACAGATGTACAGTGTTCTGAATTCATTAGCAGGACCAGCCGCGTGACTTATGACATGGATGCATTTGGTAGCTGCTTTTATCCAGTAATATAAAATAACATATTTGAAGCATATATGTTGTTTAGTTTTACCAGAATTTCACTCTGGTAACTTCACTCTTTAATATACCTCACATTTAAGTAGCTCTTGTTATTCCCAGTAGCAGGAGATGTATAACAGAAGGGAGATTCTACAGGGGCCCATATTTTTGTTATCTTTACATTAAAACCATGCATGGCAGGGTGATACAGCTTTGAGTTATGCTCCACAGTGGTTTTGTGATTAGCCATTTTATGTATTATTTCTGTGATGGATGCCTTAAGGACCCTAAGGAGAAGAGCAACAAGTGCTTCTTAAACAGCAACAGCAACTTATACTTGTATATGTATAAAATATATTGTCTGTGGATTTTGTGTTAGTTCACATGTTCTTTTCGAAGTCAATTTTTAGATGTTTACACATTGCATGTAAGTATTGAATCTCCAGACCACTGGCAGCTTGGGTTTGATGTATTTGAAATATGCATTGCACACCATGCAAATTGCATGTATACTTTAGAGTTTTCAAAACTTTTTATTTCTAAGAAAAAGTCTGATTGTAACTGTTCTTTGTCAAAAACTCTTTACATTTTTAAAAAGGCGAAAAGTTCAGTAAATGTTTAATTCATGATAGGTAACTCCTATTCCTGGATCATTTTGCCTTTTCCATTATACTTAAGCCCAATTCTTTGTATCTAGCAGACATGCTTTAAAAAACCTGTTGAAAGATACGCAGATAATTTTTTCTGAATGCATTCATACCGTGAACAAAATACTGATTAGAGACACATGCAGACAAAAAACATTTGCATGGAACACATTCAAGGAGACTCCTCATTACAAATCATTGTTCTTGTCTCATTACCTTGGAAGTCACTAGCAGTGAGGGAATTGCAGAAGGAATTAAAGGGTCATATTGCCCAGATAATGGCTTATTAGGAGATCCGCATGCTATGTTGGCACTGGGTGAAGAGAGAGAGGACAGAATTTGTTTCCAGATTCTGAGCAAGAGGTGTATTCCACAGGGTAAAATCTCAAATCAACACCCAAAGAAGTGCAGATGTTGCCAAGACTCTTCAGATTTTGTTGAGTATATTCCACGTAGAGATGTTAAATATTTAAATGCAGGTATGGCAAGAGTGTCGGTCAAGAGTATGAGTAGATTGTCATTTTGAATTGTTTTCAGTATGCCGTAAAACAATTTTGGCTAATAATTAATATAAAATAATATGGAATAATTCTTTCTTTCTCCACTGTATTAATCTGGTTTAATTTATACAATACTAACAAGGACATGTACTTTCAGACTTGTTTAATGCCATAAAGTGTGTAGCTGGAGCTGTGTCCAGTCAGGGCACTTAAGTAAGGTAGGCATGCAAGCAGTTTTTCAATTTTTCAATTTTCTCTCTGGACAGAGAGATTTGCCTTTGTTGTTGTCAGCACACCTGTGTTTGCACGGCACAAACTGCTGGGACTTTTCGCTTCTCTTCTGACTGTCCTCACTGAGACATCCTCTCTACCCACAGTATTTCAGAACATGATACCACAACCTTCCTCTTTAATATCTGTACCTTCTTTTTTTCTCCTCATCAGAGCCATTGTGAGAGAGAATCGTGACAACGGAAGTTCCAAATTTCCGCGTGGCATGTGATACATGGAGCTTTCGGATAGTTTCAAGAAGTTATGTTTTCTGTCTTACTTAAATTTTTGTATTAAGAATGTTTTCTGCACCTCATTGTTGCTTTTAAGGGAATTTCCTCAACAAAAATGTTTCACTATTTACTCACCCTGAAGCCATCCAGACTTTCTGCAATGATTGTCGTTACACAAACTTATAGACGTTGCCCTCTGGTGGGAAAAATTTACACAAGTTTAATTGGTTTTTGAAACCAGGGCTGTTTTTATTATAAAATGAATGGAAAAGTAAAGGAATGGGTACCATCAATCTTCTATTTAATAGGGTGAGAAAGCTGCTTTCTTCCATTGATCAGTGCTTCTTTTAATCATGCACATATCTCTTTATTAAATACAAAAGTACTTTGTCTTGAGACATATTTAGCCAAATTCTTTAACTCCTGAAGTCTAATCCAACTAAATTATTATGCATATACCAAACAAATTACCCATTAAAATTAAAAACAGTTTTAAAAAGCTAGAATCAAGGTGAAATGTTTTGAAAATAGCTCATGCGCTTAATGAGAATAAAGTCAAGGTTTTGAGAGCAAACCATAATAATAAGAGAAAATAATATCACTTGAGACTAAATTTCAGAATTACAAGAGAAAAGTTGTGCCGGTGTGCCAAAAGATTTCTTGATTGATTAAATATTTTCCACATGTATAATTTTCCGAATCCTTCCCATGGAATCTTTCCCATCTTATGCCTTATCATATTATTGCCATAATCACACCTTTTCACATGTTTATTTTATTCCCATCAAATTCCCCATTTCTTGAATTTTCAAACAATACTTCAAATAAAAGTTTATTTATATTCAAATTTAAATGAATTCTAGAAACAATTGTCTTTACATCGTAGAGTTGTCATATATTCAAACATGAACATTTTTGACCACTCTGTTTTTTTATTGTAAATAAATATATATTAATATATATAAATAACTCTCTTTTATAATTTGATTCAAAATAATAGCATATATCCTGTTTATGTCATTGTGTTAGGGATGTCCCTCTGTACTGTAGTTGTAAAGATGGCAAATTATTTGTCAGCCTGCGATCCTGTGCTGTGGACTATTAACTCAGAAACTCTAGATTCATTGTTATGTGAAGCATTCTGAATCTTGATCAGAATATCTGTTATCACTGTCTTAGTTGAAATTGTGATGTCTTGGACATTTTTAAATAGAGAAGTGCAAGCTATAGGGTAAAAATACCTTGATGTGCACACTTACAGAAGGACCTTGTTACGGACTACAAATCACATCATATTGGATTTGTCTTAATCTTTCAGTGCCAGGAAAGTAAAGGAGCTGCATTATGCATAAAACAATGACCTACTGTACATGACTTCAGTCCTTCGGTAGCTTTGGTGCCAAATTCCCCTGTGGCGGATTTGAATGCGTTATGATTATTTTAAATGAAATTACATTATATTTCCCTACATTGCTGTCTGTATTAAAATAGGGGAAGCTAGGGTCATAGTCGACACAGAAGTATAACTATAAGAGTTTGAGTCAAACGTCCAATAACAAAACACAGATGTTCACAGTTTTCTTCAGCGGATTGTTGGTGTAAAACGCTTCAACTCTTTTAGGTATTTTTTATGGATAGTTCCAATTTTTCACAAAATTAAAGTTGGGGCAAGTTGTCACATTTTAATTAGGTAGATATATAACCTACAAAATAATAATCCATACAGCTTGATGGCTTCTCACACACTTGAATTTCCATTCAGAGATATGAGAAATCTCATTGCTATCTTTATCAGCTGTTACAGAATGTGACTCAGCACGAGAATTCTATGCTTACTTTTCATCAGTCGGGTACTGTGAGCACAATTTCCTACATTATGATGCTCTCTAGAGCCTTTGTCATTTTTCTTTTCAATCTCTGCTGCATAAAGAGATAGGAGGCGTTAAAGTTAATTGGTTGCGGTCCTGTCTAGACCGTTTTGACATGTGCGTTTTTTTATCTGAAGATTTACGTCATTGAGATGAAGGGTAAAACTCAGAATATGATTAACAGTGTTATTGTTGGATTGGTTAGATGTTTGGAAGGTGGAATAGCACTGATGTTTAGCAGATATAAAGTGGCAAGGCTTTGCTCTGGTGCACTCACTTCTCCAGGGTGAGGGTTTCAGCCCAGAAACACACCCAGCATTTGGAACATTTAATCCTAAATTTAATGGGATTTGTCAAGTCAGAGCAGGAATATAATGTGGGTCAAGAATAAATAGAATTTTGAATGCTGTGTTTGCCAATATTCATGTTTTTATTGAAACTAGAATGATATTTTCGTTCAGTTCAAGTCAGTTCAGGACACACTATCAACTTTGCAAGGTAAATTTAAATTACATTATAAGTTCTCCAGACCTGGGTATTTATTTGCTAGGTTCTTTATGGCATGGCGTTCGAAATAATTCCTCCATCAAGATTTTGTGCTTTTTATTTGGTAAAACCGGATGGTCTATGTCAAATTGTGGAACCTTGTACATATTTCCCTGTTTCCTTTTACCTACAATCAGCCAAACACATTTTTCAAATTGTGTAATGTAGGAAAACATTTTTGTTAAGTTGTTACTAGCAGTATTTCTATAATTCTATACATGAAATAAACCAGAATGTCTTTATATGCGTCCGACCCTAAATTGTATCCAGCTCTCTCTGGAGTAAGAATGCTTACTTTGTTCAAACTGTAAATTTGTATGGCTTTTCATTCTCAAAAGTGGGGAGGCTGGGCAGAAATGGCCGCCAGCTTTTACACACCAACCTTCCAGTTTTGCTTACTGGAAAGGCTTCATTACCACAACAGTTTGGATTTTCCACTGCTAAACAGTTTACACCTCTCAATGGCCCTGCTGCTCAGCAGCCGGTGGTGTATGGTATTACTCTATGTCTTTCTACGTTCTATTCATGGCTTTTGATGTGGAACTATGTTTGATCTGTCTCTTGTAGATGTGAATGACTGTGAACAAGTTAATGAAGAATCTGCAGGTCTTTGTTCTAACACTTTTGGCATCTCCGGCATGTTTCCCATCTAACTTCAATAGCATTAACACTTTAGAGTTAGAGAACGTGACAGAAGTGCTATGAAAATAACATTGGGAGTTTGCTCTAAAGTGGCAACTCCAAAAGTAGTTTAGACATGCCTGTGATCTCGCAGATGTTTTTGATCATGTGTTTGGATCTGTTCATTATTTTGTTATCATAGAGCAGAGTTTGGGTTTGTGTGCTTGCTGACAGTTATTACTTTAGACAAAAGTTGTTTCATATACAGTATTTGCATGTCAGGACATTCAGTAAAAATATTGTTGTTGATACTTTTACTACACAGCTGAAGCACATTTAACATCCGGAAGCAGTTTTTTTTAATGTGGAAACACATTTCTGTCCAAAGCAAAACTCCTCGGAAACAAGCAAGTTCATCTTTAATCTTCATATTTGATAAAACACGGGAGAAGGCTATAGCAGGATTTTATTTTTAAGCATACTATAAAAATGTTATATTCCCACAGATTTGTCTAGTATAATAGGAAGATTTTTTTTTTAGAAAATCCGGTTTTGAAAACCTATTCAAGACAGACGATTTTGAAAATGTAAATAGAAAAAATGAATCATGGAGCACATGTTAAGCTATATTTCCTCAGGAAAATGAGAGCTGTTTTCTATGCACACATGCAAATGTAATATTATTTAATATTTAAACAACTTTCCCTACACTCTGTTGTTATCATCTTATGTACAGTAGGTGGTTTGTACCACATCATTCACAAAGTAGATTTATTAAATATTTAAGAGCAATTTGTCGTTGTCCTTTCAAAACCTCGGATGTCCAACTTCACAGCTTTTTATGAAAACAACTTTTTATTATAAATTAATAAATACTGTGTTGTGAATGTTAGATATTTGCAAAACCAAATGACAAACATAAAGAGTGACTAATAATAATGATTTATGCAAAGAGGTTTCAGAAGGACAGCCGACTTATACCTGTTTGGAACACACTTCCAAAAAGAATACAATAAAATTCAACATAACTTTCTCTTTGTCTGGGACAACTCCTACAATTTTTCAAGTGCCATTTAGAAAGTATTTTATTTGGATGCCCTATCGGGCACATTAAATCTCACCTTAAATCATTCACATTGACAGTATGCTGATCTACTGCTTGTAAGTGAATGTGCTGTTCATATAGGTCAATGGTATTGAGAACAGACCTTTCTCCTGAATTTCACATTTGATGTAATAGGCCTTTAAGTCAATAGCGTGTCTGTTGGATAACCTCTAGCATTACTAATAAGCATGCAGAAGTTCACGCAGACACTCCCTGTTCCATTAACTCTGCCTAGAAGTTAGGTGTGTTCTGTGAGCTCTGGATAATGTCCTAAACTTGAAGTGTCTGTCATTAGATAGGAAGGGTTTGGCTTTGTAATGACACTCATTGAACTCGGACATCAAAAGATGCTTCGACTGCTTACACCTCTCCTTGGCCAAAGTAAATTTCCTGTTTAAGGACGGTGTAAAACACGTAGTTAAGACACGTAGTCCACGGACGCATATAGCTTGCTGATTTATCCATTTTTGCAGAGATCTTCATTCAATGCAGCCATTCCCCTGCTCAGTCTTTGTATAACTTGTGGTTTTCCATTGGTTTTTTTTCAGGACCTAGATTTAATTGGACATCAAGCTTCAACCAAAGACAGTGCCAATATTGTTTCTTGTGTAAAAGTCAATAAAATGTCTTTTTAAAAGAGTTGCGCAGGACCAAGGACAGGCAAAACTATTAAGTGGTTGCCAATTTGAAATGCCTTTTACATTTCAATGGTTTCAGGGACTAATTTCCTGCACAAAAAACATTGTGGTCAGCATAAACCATATTTATTATCATTGCATGCAAACTAAAGTAAATGCAAAATGCATGTGAACCACTGAGACATTTCTCAAAAAAGTCCTCCTGTGTTCCATCTAAGAAAGGTGAATAAATGATTAGAGAAAGTTTATTATTGTGTTATGATTAATATACCGTATTGGCCACACATTATTATTTTGTGTCACGTAAATAACACTTTACATGATTAAAAGCGCACAGACTAAATGAGCTTAGCAGAAAGTCATTAAATTAAACTCCTGTAAATAATCAAATTAAATGGTCTTCGTCCATCACTCAGATAATATTTCCCTCTACAAAGATATGCTGAATAAATAAAGTGAATGAATAATTCTGAAAGCCAATTTTCATTTGTTCATGGAATGGTTTATTACGTATCGACAGCATGTTCGTGCACATCTGCATTGGTAAAGGAGCAATCCAAACTACTCCTGCTCACAGCTGACATTCATATAAAGTCCATTAATAAGTCCTGACTTTGAGATGTTCATAAATGGGGTTTTAGATGGTATAATAAATCAAGATATTTCCTTAGGTTTGTATTAGCAGTTGGCATCACCAGCCTTAAAGGAAACCAAAGTTTTCCATCTTGCACCAATGGTTGCAAAGCATATATCTAGCTTACATTTTTTTAACTTAGTTTATAAAGATGAGCTAAAAATCCTGCAACCTGAGATGGGTTTATATTGTGTGTGAGGTTCGCTGTGAGAGCGGTGCTGTTGGCCAGAGGTCGGTGTCATAAATGTGAGGAACATTTTTTCCTCGGAAATCTCCCTAGAGGTCACAGATCCATGGAAAACACGGAAGGGATTCTGGGATGCTTCCAGCACTTTATGATCCAAGGTTTGCAATTTTAATGCTGAATTTAACCAGATTACTAAAGTGAAGCCAGTATCTTTCGAAACATAATCCTAAAGTGTTTTTACACCACATTTAAGTGAATTTATCCACGTGATTATGTTCAAGGAAACTGTTTAAAATTGATTTATTTCATTTTGCATCGCCAGTGGCATAAATATCATACAACCTTATGTTATGCAAGAACAGCGCAACAATACAACAATGAGATATGTGAAATGTGAGCTTGTAGACCAAACTGTGTGATAATTATAACAATTATGATCATTAAATAATAATTATATTTTGTTCAAAACCACAAGATTTCGTCTGGGTGTGGTCCTGCCCTTTTGGTATCGATAAATAACCTAATTGTTTTTAATAGTAACATTATTTATAATGAGGGAAATATGTTAAGTCTTCAAAAACAGACAAAGATCAGTTTCAGCATGTCAGCAAAAGGCCCACTTTTGCCATTGTTGCATTTCAATGTACTGTAATCCGGCATCAAGGGAAACATGCAGGGATGTGTGTTAATATATGAATCATGGCTGTGTATTTTCCGTGGATCACCGACAACCTGGCCCCTCACTAGAGCTAAACAGTAATGCTCTAAATATTTAGCTGAACTGAAACTGGCAATACGTGGGACACCCCATCCAAATACAGCAGCTATGATGGATTATATAAAAACAGCTCGCTCTTTACTCCCCTAATAGCTTACCTTCAACATCTGAGACATCCCAATGATTTATATACGATTGTTAAGGGGATAGTTGGAATAACATCACCGACACATGGGTCAGTTTAACTTAATTTATTGACTCACGTCAATTAAAAAAATAAATGTCCTCTACATTGGGACTGTTGAGGCCTTAAGAAATGCAGTTGATTTTTTAACCAAAAATAAAAAAATCAAGTTTCATAATATATTTGGCTCATAATTCCTTTTTGTATCATAAAGGATTCCTGAAGACACCTTAGAATTTTGGGATACTCCTCTAAAAACAGTTCTGCTCCATATGAAACATTTGAAGCCGCTCTGACCATTCAACTCCTGGCAATTTGAAGCAGTCTCCTGTATAGTATCAGCTCTCTGATTTTACTGGATCCTGGTCATAAATGTCTCACGGCAGGCCAAGCACATGTGGCATGTGGACACTTTGAGATTAGATCTGTGGAAGAGAATCAAGACCGATGCACTCTCACTCTCCCCGCCTCAAACAGAGCCTGTATCTGCATATGCAGACTGCAGAGAATGGAACTGATTTTATGCTCACTTTTGTTTTCTTTAGGATCAATAAATATGGTTCTAGCAAGCCAAATTAAAATAAACAAGCAGGTGCATTTCATAATCTTTTTATACATATGGCAAGATTGAAACAAGGCTGCCTTTGATGATTTTACAGTCCGAATACAACCTTGTGGATAATGGATTTTACAGATGTTTCCTGGTCTCGTTGAACACCATTTACATTTAGTGTTGCCAGAAATTGCTAGAAAAACAAGCGACCAGGCTTGATAGTGCAAACCTGACAAAAGCAACTTGCCTCACCAATGGTGATTGAAGTGAACCGGTTGGCTGTTTTAATAGTGTACCTATACTTTTTCTTGCGCAACTGCATCTCATCACACGTTGCCGGTACTTTGCCATTCTGAGTCAAAAGGTTATTGTATGGGTGATTAATAGTGATAAAATCACACTACAGATTTGGAATATTTCCACCTCAAACCCAGACATAAATGTCTGGAAGGGCACTTGAAGTCAGACATCGGACCTCTGAAAACTGAAATCGACCACCCTGGACTCAGGGAGACGTGTCATTTTAAGTCACGCCCAAGATGTTTCCAGTGAGATTATTGCGGAGAAGAGCATATGAGCTATGGAAAGCCACAAGGGTCAAAACGCACAATTATTAACACATCAACAACGCGTCGAGAACGTATTCTACGCGACCCTCGTGGCTTTCCATAGCATGCAAAGCAGATCAAGAGCGTAGCGGGGAGCGGAGAGTGCCTTTCTGAAAATTTGCCTGGTCCGTGAGCGACAGAGTGAAGCGTATTGTCATAGAGGGAAATATTGACATCTAGACTGAATATCCGCTTCGCTCATAATGCTCTGGCGCGAATCAACTCAGTGATCTAAGAGATGAAAACACTTATCTTTTGCGAATTCGTCTCTTTTAAATAAATAGTGGTTTGTCACATAATGTAATGTGTTTTCTACTCGACTAAAAACATTACATATAAGTTTATAGCACGTAAGGCATAAGATATGATTATGTGTATGATTGATTTAATAACAGGAATTCCATAGACTGCAAAACTATTATCACAGGTAATGAAATTAAAGTTCATCAGATTTGCCATATTTTTTGGTCCATTTTTTGTGTTTGCATGGATTTTGATAGCATAGTTGGACATCAACCAATACAGTGCACTGTAGTGCATCATCCTATACCAGTATATCCTATACCATCCATCACCAGTGGTTCTCAACAAAGTTTAAATCTGGCTTTTCCTGGCCTTAAAGTAATAAAAACACGAATGAAACAATTCATGCATGAATTTTTTTAAATCATCATTTTGAGGGGAGGGAAATTTAGAGGCATCTACCAGTCATAAATGGTACACTAATGTCATTGAATTTCATTGGTATAGTTATTGAAGATAAAATTGTGTCCATACTCTCTTTGCTGGTCAAAACCCATGACTGACAAAACAAAGAGCCTTGAAATTCTGTTCTTCTGACTTTATAATTTAAATGAAACAGTTTAAGATAAGATGTTACTCACACCTGGCTCTGGTTTATCACTGAAGCAAAGGTATCTGCACAGACAGTAAGACTCTGTGACCTTCTTTTCATCTGACTCACAATACTCACACGAAACATATCCATCTGCACCTTTTAAACTTCTCTCAACCTTCATATCTTCTGATGAAAAAACATATGTAGTGTGCCTCTCCTCTCAGTTTAAACTGTATCTGGGGGGTTGTTTTCACATTTGTTCGTGTCCTTGGCATTTTGAATAGGTTCCTGTGTGGTTAGGATGCTGTGGTATGATCTCATATTGTACTGTAAGCAAATATGCCAGCCACGCTTGGACTGGTCAGCCTCAAAAATCTTCCTTTCCATTACTTATATATAAGTTTGTCTGAAAATTATTTTTCCATGTCATGCTGGATATGTCAAAGCTGTTTTTTTGTGACTCGTTCAGATACTGCATCTGCTCAACCTCTCAAGTGTAACACAGAGTTTTGATATAAAGATCAATAAGGCTATAACCCCATAATTCCCAGGACTTGTGACGGATGAGGCTATGAGAATTCAAGCCTGCTGGTCTTTTCTCTTTTTAATAAAGTGATCTCATGACAGCTGTGTGGGAACTGTGTGAAAATGCATTTGATATTCAGAAGATCACTGCTCAATATTTGTTGTAGTTCAGATGAGCTTCAATACCTAAGAGAGGAGGTGGGAGGAGCCTGGAGAGACAGGGGGTGGGTCTGCAGAGCCCTGAATAGTCTGTGGGGACATAACGGGAGGTACAAAGCTACGAGAAACTACATGTCTGTCAATGCAGAGAGAGAGGGAGAGAGAGAGAGAGTCGATTCTGTTTAGAACCCAGGAAATAACATCATGAGCAAACTGATGTCTTTGTCTTGTGTGGGTCTTTCTGGTTGAGTTGAGTTCTCAATAACACAGTAAGCTTTGACAATGTTATCAGATCGACAGAAGTTAGCGTTATTATTTACCTTCTGGACTCAACTGGTCCTGAGTTTGGGCGCTGGGAATTCACGTCATAGATATTATCAGCGAAACTGCTACACCTGCTTCAATGGATATCATGGATACAACACGGGACACCTGGATCCAGGTGAGTGCAATTCCATTCAGCTGAGGGATCAGAAATATGCTGTGAAAGCAGAACTTCTGTGAGAGAGTGTTTGAACTGGAATGTGGTGGAACGCATTACTTTGATGACAGTGTCAAACTGGATCAGATCTTTGGTAATGTCTTGGCTTTGGCGAATAAGGGAGCTTTATTCAGCACTGTTAATTCAGCGTGAAGGACTGGAGAAGATAATGCCTTCAGATTTGTAACAGACCAACAAAACAAATAATACAGTGGTGTTTGAAAAATATTTTAGACGACCACTGTTTTGTGTATACTTTAAGAGACCTGAAATTTAATGTATTGGAATGTTTTTCTAACTGAATATTAAAATAAGTAGGCTGTGTTTTAAGTGACACAGACCTGACTGTCTAAAGCACTGGTTGAAGTCATAAGCTATACATTAATAAAGAACAAGCATTAAAGCAGCAGGTGAACACTTCATGTCACTAACTTTCTGTAAATGTGTTGACATGTTTTTTTTACTACGGTCTCACGAAATTCATTTTTCTGCCGAATGTAGCTACAGTATAACTATTATACTGTAATCCTAAAATCTGTCTCTCTCATTATGAAAGACAAAACTGCTTGTGTTTTCACTGCGGTGTAACTGTACACTTTTTAGTGAGCAGTGCATGTATGATACCTAAGGGAACATTATTTGGGCTGCTTTTTATTATATTTAAATGTTTCATTTAGATGGTCAACATAAGAACCAAGAAAGTATTTCTGCAGAACTTGTTTGATTTGAAAGTTCTTACTATAGCGATAAAATATTTTTCCAATAAAGCAATTGAACAATGTATCTTGAATTTATGCCAAGATATTGTTTCTTAAAAACTATAAATGACATTTAACATACTAAAATAAGGAATGTTTTGGTGACATCTGGCTTTCTAAAAGCTCAAATCCTGCTAGACAATATTCAGGTAAAAGAAATGTAGTAGTTACAGGTCCTAAAAATAAAGTTACCCATGAATAGTAAGTTAATTATTGTCGCTGTCCTTCTAAAACTTAGAATTAAGAATTAATTAATTAAGAAATCAGAATTAAGAGTTAAGCTATTTTTGCCTTTGCCTTTTGGGGAGAACTAGAACTTCATTCAAAGTATTTAGATATCTCTTCTAAAGCTCAATGCTGGATTAAAGAGAAACGAGTGTTAGAATAAATTGATATGCCTTCCAACAATGTGGGGGACAGACTTTGATTTTGGCACTACAGAAGCACACATGTTTAAGTCTGCTAAGCATGCTTGACAATCTTCACAGAAGATTGTGATCTAAATAATACGAGTAGTTGTACAAGATAAAGGAGTAACAATTGCTTTCCAGCTTCTGTGGATGATATCAAGCCAAATCCTTTCTAAACTCCAATGCAAAAGCTGGTGATCTCCATCCATTGTTTCCTTTAAAATAGAGGTTATCATGATAAGAAGCAGTTGACTCACATGCGTCATTGATTTTACCTTGCGATTTAATTGCTAAAGGTACAATTCACAGAACTGAAGACCTTTGAGGGCCAAGCAACAGTACCTTGGTTGAAGTGGGTAAAATGTAGTTTTCCTTATTACCTCGCTTACAGACGATCCTCAGTGGTGATGCATGTCAGAACAAAATTAATTGGTTTTCGATTCTGCATTCTGCTTGATTAATTGCAGGAAAAACTGCAGAACGCAATTGTGGAGACCCACGGGCTGCTGTTGGCTCCACAGCTGAGCTCCCCAGTGAATTCCTGGATTTCAAGTCTCGTTTGAAATCTAGCTGTTTTTTTACACCCTGCTGCTGTGAATGGGCCACAGTCCTTCCTCTCTCTGTGCTTTGTTGTTGTGTACAGCACTTTTGTAATCGAGGTTCCTTCAGGCTATTTTGGACAGGTGGTTTCTATTACCTACACAACAACTGATCATCTCACACACTGTGGTGTTTTTGGCTGTTCTGACTTGACTATCATTCCATGCTGTGATGATTCTTAAGTGCACTTGAGTGATGCACGCTAAAGTCAAACTTTAGCGTAAACAGAGGCTTATGGTTTTGGAAAATTTAAACAGGTTCAGATACTAAAATCAGATACCATTGGATGAGCTGATGTTGCTGAGCCAGTGATGGTCAAGCTAGTCTACAAAATACACCTTTAATAAAGGTGCTTAAAATGTTCTTCACAGCGATGCCATAGAATAACTATCTTTGGTTCCAAAAATAACTCTTTCATTACTTTTTATAATCTGAAGGGGGAAAATGCCAGAAAGAACCTTTTAGAAACAGAACGTTTCTTCAGATGTTTCAAGTTCGGTATCAACTCAGTATAGGGGACAATTCTCGCTATTAACTAGTTGTTGTTAGCATGCTTATTATTGGCATATTGCTATATTTATAACGGCACATATTCTGCATGACCATATTCTACATACCTAACCTTACCCAATACCTAAACCTAACAACTACCTCACTAACTGTTAATGAGCAACAAATGAAGAGTTTATTGGGTGAATATACCCCCTATACTGAAGTGTGACCAAAGGTTCATTATCGAACCAAAAAGTTATTCTATGGCATCAATGAAAATCTTTTAAAGCACCTTTTTTTCCAGAGTGTAATGTTGTGTCTGCAAAATATATATTTTAACATTTAAATGACACATTCCAGTTTACGAGTCTGTTTTATCCTAAAGAAGGCCTGTTACTGCTTTTGTCAGTTTATAGTGTTGTTTATCTCACTGGATTGTTGCTTATGTCAGACTTGTTTGTTCTTCTAGTGAGATCCAATGTGAATTTCATCTAGCTGTTTGTGAGTACATTCCATCTGCAGTCTGTCGCAATCCAGAAACAGAAGTGTTTTCTGTCTTGTGCAATTATTATGAATTTTATTGCATTGTTGAATACTTTTTGTCTAAACTAGATTTGTTTTACAGTATACGTTAATGTAAATAGTTTTGAACCAAGTGGAGATTGAATGCAACTGTCACGATTCAGGCTGTATGCCCTGTTAGTTTGGACTTTTAGTTTGTATTGTAATAACGGTTCCTGTTTTATGTTGTAGTCTTTTGTAGTTCTTCTGTTCATTGGTTCTTGTTAATTGTTTGATAATTGTTGAGGCCACTCGCAAGATGGGATGGCCGCCAGTCCAAAGCCTCCAGCCATCATGGCTGCCTCCCCAGTGGTCCCAAGTCCTATGGTCCCAAGTAAAGGGGGCCCGGAGGTGTCCGATCCTGAGGTTCTTCCCTTGGAGTCTGCTCTGCCAGTGTTGGTTGCTCCCTTGCTGGGTGTCTGGGCTTAGCACTGTTCATCTTCACAAGAGGCTGTTTCTGAACCCACTCTGTCCCCTGGTCGGTTCTGAGCTCCCTGCCTCTTTCAAGATGGCCGCTTCTGAGCTCCTTGCCTCGTCCAAGATGTTCACCACTGGCCTTTTCGCCCTGCTTGCGCCTCCCTGGACGCCTGACCAGGCTGCCTTTTGTTACAAAAACTTGAAAAAATAATGAAAAACAGTACATACAGTAATGTCTAAAAGTGTTGTCCGACTTTGGAGTATTGACATCTTATTTCAAGTATTTTATTTAAGATGCATTCAAAATTTTGTGTGTTTGGATTGTATACAGAAATTCAGCTTTGAGAAGAATTGAGAAAGGCTTTGCAAAAAATGACATGCAACACAATTGTAAAGAATGACTACAAAAATTGTTTAAGTTTGTTGAATAGATAAGAGATACAATTGTAGTAATTTTACACTTTATTTTTTAAGTTTAATGCATTTCTTTGTATATAAGAATAACATCTGTATTTGCCATGGTTTGCCTTAAAAACATATTTTGGCCTATAAAGTTTGATGTTTTGTCCATTTTGTCCGATATACCTCATTTGTTGGTATAATCTAACCCGAGGAAGCATTGAAAGCAAACATTGTACAAATATTCCCCCTTCACTTTTGGACATTTTTGTATAAAAACTTTATAAATCTTCAGCATATCATAATAGACATAAGAGCACATCTTAATCTACCCCCGGCCTGCTGTTTCACATAATCATAATCTTTATCACAGAGAAGTGCTCAGGGTTAACTGGTCTAGTAAAATTTCTGATTTTAAATATACTCTCTTCAAATGGCTCATTGTGATCAGTAGATCAATTGCGGTCAAGTGGACCATCAACATTCTGGTTAGTGGTGTAATTGTATTCGATGCAGTAGATACCACTTCAGAACCTGTGATTGGCAGAACATTAATACAGTATGTGGTTTTCAAGACAAGTCATGATGCTGAACCTCTTAAGAGAATTAATTTACATTTACAGCATTTTGCTTTAGACGCAATTTCTCAATGCTAATGCAGAACCTCAGAGATGATGTATTTTTGCTGGCTAACCCGGAAGTAAGTGCCGCGCTGGTTCCAGTAAAAATTAGCTCTGTGATTAACAAAGGTTTATGATATTTACACATTTTGTTTATCAAGATAATATTCACAAATTAACACCACATATTTTACTTTTGAAGCCAAAATCCAATCGGGTGAAGTAAAAAGCTAACACGATGCTACACACAGACTATACTTAAGGTCGCTTGATATCAACATCACCACCACGCCTCTGACACCCTTTCAAATTATATAAAAAATGTGTTCCCTGGTAAGTAATTACTCCTTGAATGAATCCGCATCTGCGTTTTAAGAGATTTGTGCCACGTCGCATTATTTGTGAGCTTTATTTGCGCAATGACGTATGATGTCCCCACCAAAGGATAGTCACTTTTAGCAATGGCTGGTTTGGTGTGTTTTGGTGTGCAATTGGTGTGTTTTATGTCATAGAATAAAACTTGAACTTGTGTTCACCACAAACCTTATTTCGGGCGATTTTAAAAAAACCTATAGAATTTGGAGCGATGGAACCGGAACTTCTTAAATGCTCCCTTCCGGGTTTCGCATACAAAAATAAGTCATCTCTGAGCCTCCCTATAGTTGATCGAATGTGAACTGATCATTTGTAATAGTTGTTCTTCAGACCTTTTTCGCATTAACGTTATATTTTAAATTATTGTCCTTTCCATTTCTATTTTTCCATTTATGCTTTGCTTCCAAAAGCTAAAAGTCTTTCTGGCTCTAAAACAACTGTATTTTAATAAATGTGTATCATTTGTACTGGTAATAACTCTTGCCTACAGAATATTGGCCGTAGTTGTCATTTGCTTTAAACTGCGGAAATTACCCTATATCGTGCTACATTCTTTTTTTTAAAGAAGACAATCATCATCAAAGATATGTAAAAAAGTTTGATATAAATAATACAGAAGCACACTCTTCACATGCCACTCGGTCCAATATTTACTTTAAAGTAATCTTTCTTGGAAAAGACATTGGAAACTATAGGATAAGCAGCTCTTAGAAGGGAGTAGTCTGTCTTGACTATTATAAATTACTTGCATGTACTGTCATTCATATTAGTAATTCCAAACATCAGTCACAAAAGAAGAGGATTTAGTCTTGAAACCGATATAACATTTAAATCTTCTCCCTTAATCAATTCCATATGAATGCACGCGAGTTCATAGTAACCAGCTATTTCTCTTCATGTAATAATCACTTTAATACTTCAAGCCCCTTGTGGAGCATGAGTGAGTTATAAACCATAGCACACTGCACATAACTCACTGTCTGACACAGTCCCCGGCTGAACACTGCTATTACTGTCTGTCACACAGCAAGACTTCCTAGCCCTGGAATATATCTGAACTCTCTCAGACCATCTCTGCACCTGTACTTCTCATTTTACATATGTGCCACTCTTACAACTCATCATTAAATACTCTATACGTTTCATTCACTTATTTCATGTATTTGTGTTACTTTCAACATTTACCAATATTAATATAACCCCATTTACTGTATTTTCTCAATCACATAAAGCTATTATGGTTGCAATATTTTCATTCGAATTGAATGTGAATATTTATACACACACACACACACTGTACATTACATTATTGCAAGAAATAAAGAAATGAGTTTTAAACTGTCAAAATGTATCATCTCAGTTGCTGACCTGACCTTCCTTTTGTGGGAACAGCTCTATTCCTGAAGTTAGATTAAAGAGAAAATTAACATTCATCATTTATTCTCCCTCATGTCATTCCAACCCTGTATGACTTTCTTCTGCAGAACACAAATGAAGAAATTTGGAAGAATGTTGGCAACCAAACAACATTGGGCCCCTTTTGACTTCCACTCTATGGACACAAAACCAATGAGACATTTCTCAAAATATCTTCTTTTGTGCTCCACAGAAGAAAGAAAGTCATACAGGTTTTGAATTACATGATGCTAAAATCTGTTTCAGGGAACAGTACTTTAAAGGTCAGTCTGATGGCAACACTCTTGGAAGGTCACACTAGATACAATACAAAGAGTTTATTCACAAAGAGAGCGAAAGTAAGTGCTGATGCTTATTTTCACTCTGGTGATATATCAACCACATACGTGCACTTTAAGGTGCCAATAGATTCCTAATTGCATGCCGACTACTGAGTCAGCGAATGAACCATGTCTCGTAGCTGTGCTGACTGTTTACTTTGGAAGTCACTAAAGACCTCTATTATGAAGAATCTGTAAAGCGACTAAGCTGTTTTGTGTCTGCTCTAGAGTAGATGAATTCATTTAGATTGTTCAAACAGCAGAGGGGAAGTGACTTAAAGTTAGGTAAAGATTTGGAAGACTGTGTAAGAACCCAACCACGTTCCAAAGTCTGGTCTTGTGTCTGCTTTTTTCTCTTTAGATATTGATGAGTGCCAGGTACACAACGGAGGCTGCCAGCATAGGTGCGTGGACACTAGAGGGTCATACCACTGCGGGTGCAACCCAGGGTTCCGTCTTCACGTTGATGGACGCACCTGCCTAGGTGAGTCATTCGGAGGTCATGAGAGGTCATTGACAGAGTTGACGGACTGGATTGCCTCCAAGGGTTTAGAGGCTGTAATCATCACAACCTAAGAAAAGTTTGCTTTCACAGAATGGGGTTCTCTTCAAAACAAGGAGCTCTAGGAATCAAAGAGCCCCTTGTTATCCTAGTCGTGGAATTTTCGCTAGTATTCTACTGTACAGGCCTTGTCATGGTGAGTTTGTGAGGGACTTTAGAGATGGACCAATGTCTCTGTCCGTTGGACTCAACTGTTCGCTTGCCAGACCCGGTTAACTGTTAAACTGTCACAATCATCTTTTCAAATGTGAGTATGATGTAGAATGTGTCAGATGAAACCCAGAAGAATTATTTTTTTAAGGTTGTTGTCATCTCTAAACGTTTGATGTTGTATTTTCCATTTTTTTAAAAGCTCTTCAAGCTTTACCAAGAGCATATCATTGCTGCACTTTCGAATCCACGATTTCCAAAATGTGCTGTTTTTCAGGAAATGGGAAAAACACTTTTTTATACTTTATACTTTACTTTTTTAATACTTTACTTACTTTACATACTTTTTATTGGTATTTGCAAAACCCGGTGACAAATAAAGGCTGATTAACAATAATGATGGCAATGAAATCAGAAGAATATTAGCGATATGTGACACACACCTTCCATGTTAAAATAAGAATACCACTAAAACTTTAATATTCCAGGCAGCTGGGCCGCCAATAACGATCTTGTAAAGTAAAATAATATGTATTCATGTAAAATATTCTGTAAAATAATGGATTACCAAAGAAAATAAAACACTGTTTCGAAACGCAAGCAATAACATACATTGCAAAAAAAAGACTACATAATATCTACAAATGATTTCATCTGACATTGGATAGCATTCTGCAGATGTTGTAGATAGAGCTGAACTTGTAATAAGCATGGAAAATTCCTTAAATTTCTAACAAATGCTGTTTATATTCCATTAAGAATAGTAACTCGTGAAATCTGATCATCTGTTTACTTTTCTGAGAATCGAATACAGTTTAGTGTGTGCTTTAGCTAAATCAGATCTTTACCCTCCCAGAAGTCTATTCAGCCTCCTGGATCATTCTTCTGTGTTTTCCAATACCAAACTATCTTTTCTACAAAACCACAGCTCAAACCAGATCTGAGTAGGAAGGAACGCGAAGCTGTACCAGAATAAACCAAAAACAGATGCTAATTGATTAATAATGGGTTCAATCAGGATCTTTTGGTTTTGGTGAAAGTAATTTGAGCTGGTAATCCAACTGATATCTCTTTCCAGAAGTTTATTAAGTTATGACTTATGACCAACAGAATTTAAGTTTTTCCTGCCCAAATAAGCATTATATTAGCAATTTCTTTGTCTAGTCTAGAAACACTCTCATCATAATTTGAAACGTAAAGATTTGTCTTCCCAAAAGATACAGTTTCAACAAATCGTCACTATTCTTTGCAGATTTATTTGGCAAGTGTCTGAAGTGACATTTTTAAAGCTGTTTTGGAGAATGTGCACACTGTATGCAAGGGTTTCTGAGGACAGACTTCACATTGAGTTTGACTGATACAGTGATATGACAGTATGTATATTTAGTCTGCATACTGATAAATAGTCTGCTTTAATATCCAACTATCTGCTGACGGCTCGACTAGATAAGATATTTTACGTATGAAGGCATATCCTCCCTGTGACTGTGAGATATTAGCTCTGGTTGCCATATAAATCCCCATGTGATGGTCTGTTTACCGTACTCTGTGTTTACCTGGAGCTGAACTGTATCTGACCCCGTTTGATGAAAGAGGTGATTGAACATTCCCAGAAACTCAGTCTAGAAAGAGGGCGGAGGAGTCCCATTAAAAGGCCTCTGACACTCAATGTCTGGCCCATAGAGATAATGAAAGTGTGTGTTTTAGTCTATAATCTGCTATTTTAGATCAATGCTAGAGATTGTATAACCTAAAAACCTGACCATCTTTAAAAATGCTGGTTATTTGAAGCGTTGGGTCAAAAAAGGACAAACCCAACTGTTGGGTCAAATTTACCCCCAAAATGTTTACATTTGACCCAACAATGAGTCAAAAAACAACAACATTGGTTTACAACCCAACAATTGGTTATGTACCTTTTTGACACAATGCTGGGTTGAAAATGAACCATAATTTTTTAGAGCGATCACTACATTAAATTCCTTTTTAATGGTGCAGAACAAAGCCATTTAGTAGTTATTTGGTGAATATTGTGATTGGTTTCTGTCCTGAGATGGATATTCTCTTTGAAAAACAGAAGATCTATGCGAAACATCACAAACCAAACACTTGGCTGAAATGAGAGGCTATTTGTTATTCATTTAAACCTCATGTTCGTCATGTTTGTTGATGGTGATTATTATTGTGATCAAGTTTATTGTTGACAGGAACATTCAATAACAATTCGATTCACATTTTCTACTGGTATTTACAGTAAATTCTTATGAAGAAGTTTCTTGTTGGATAGCTTTTTCATTCACAGTGAAAAAAATCATCTAAATAAAGCAATAAAGGTACTTAATTGGTTCTTCACCAGTTTTTGTTGAAAAAAACCTGAAAGTAAATTATATCTAGACATTAACATTTGAAAATAGATCCAGCAGTCATAACTGTTACAGTTATAAAGCACGCAATGCTATAAATGTGCTCAGATTGAACCAGGCCAATACCGCATCATGTTATTAAATTGTATTGACTTGAAATCAAATGAAGCAATTAGCTTTGAATAAACTCAGCTGTGGTGGAAGCTGTGGACTGCTTTTCCTCAGCAGGACTGGGATCTCTGGTTACGACATGAGGAAATAACGTTCTCTAAATATGTTTTGGTTTGGTACAAACCAACACGTCTCTGTCAGAGAGCTGAAACGAATGAAGAATCTGACCATTTAACACAGCAATGATCCAAAGCACACATTAAATGGATGAAAAACACGTCCTGGAATGGTCTTACTCAGAGGACTTCACTTCGACAGGCTATAACAAATTTGAGAATTACCCCCATCAGGTGTGTACTGGAGGACCTTTCACAATTTGAACTCTTCTGAAAAGAGAAGTGGAATAAAACCGTAAAATCCAGATGTTTTGGGTTGATAGAGTCCAATCCAAACAGAATTACTGATGTAATTTAAGCCAAAGGTGCTACCATGATATACAATATGAAGTGTGTGCTCTTATGAAAACAAAGTACTGGCAGTTTTAATTATTTTCCTCAGAAATTGAACATTTATTTTGCAACTTAATATCTTAGATTAAGATATTAGATACTAGATATCTTATTAAAGAACAAAAATCCTTTGACAGAATGTGTAGAATTTAATTAAAAGCACTCACTAAAACACTGAATGTATTTGGCTTTTAGGTTTTTTGGAGTGTTTGTCTTTGGCCTTTGGTAATAACGTTCATTTCTTCTGCCTTCAGCTGTCCTCTCATGCGCAGTGAATAATGGAGGATGTGAACAGGTATGTGTTCAGCTTTCCCCTGTTCACTTCCAGTGTCGCTGTAGACCAGGCTACCACCTCACCGCCGATGGCAAGCGCTGCAGACGTGAGTCCTGCTCTTCTACTCCTTTAGTTTAACTTTAGACATCTGAGAATGGTTGCCCTGAATGCAGATTCAGAAGTGTATAGTAGACAGTCAGGAACGGATAAAGAAATGAGCCAAAAAAATTCCAGTTGTTGTACTCAAACACTGTAAAATCATGTGTTATGAACCAGAATGAATCTGTATGCTTTTTTAATAATGGCAAAATTCAAACAGTAGCACTGTACAAACTAAACATGAGGTTAACCTTAATGATGGGTTAAACTGAGGGTTCCAGTCACAGTAATTCGGTAGATTTTAAAACAGAATGCAGTTAGTGTGAGGCACTCTAGCTTCAATATTTAAAACTCTGCACTTTGGCCGGTTTCAAACAATGGTTTTCACTGAGTAGTACTTGCATTATTCACACAACGGCATCATCTTCTTGGCAAACCCACTGTCGGTTCCAGCGTGCCTGCCAAAATTCACATTCACTTCTGCCTGCCCCACGGATCCAATGTCCTGACACTCACCAGAGACAATTGCTCCCCTGTGAAGTGTAACCAGTGTTAGGTGAAGACAAGCAGAAAAGAGAGAAAACGTGTATCCCACTGTGTAACTAACTTCTTTTAGATGGTGACATGCATCACATTAAAATGAAGCGTGGAGAAGTGCACTATAGTGTATTGGATAATTGTGTCATTTAATTTGTGTGTTTTTAGTGATATTAAATGGGTCCACAGGATTAAATTCTTTGCACTACACATTTAAAATGGTAGTAAGTTAACACTACAAATCATACAGACCCCAGTTTACTCATCCAAGTGTGATGAACGGTGTATTTATGACTGATATAAATCTAGAAGAATTTGTTGCTCCCTGAAGGAGTACATTATTACAGTCATTGTTTTTCTGTGCTTACTTTGGTTATAAAAAGTTTTTACCCCATTTTTTATACTAATGTTTTCATGAATCTTCTTTCAAACAGTTAAAAAATGAAGTGTGTAAATGTGATTTTTATACCAGCAGCAGAAATGATCAGGCATAGGACAATTATGCAATAATATTTAAAAGAAATATTTGAAATATGGGACCAAAAAAGCCCCCCAATTGAAGTGATTTGTTTTTTTATGTTTATTGTACCATGTCTGTATTCACAGTCTGAATAGCATGTGTTTTTAATTTACACTGAAAAAACCTGTAATGTTTTGTTATCAAATTAAAAATATAATGTTATTTTTTAGAGATTTTTTATGTAAAATTTTAAAATAACCCTTAATTTTACTGTCTTTTAGAGAGTTTTTTTTAATACAGGCTTAAGCCGTAAAATTACGGTAAAAGACAGCAAATTCAAAAGAAAACCTGGGGAAATGTAATTTTACTGGAATATGCCCAGCTGTTTTTATCAAGATTTCTTTTTTACAGTTTATTTTTGAAATACGGAAAAGACAACACATTCACAAGAAAAATTGGGAAAACAATTTAATATGTATCCTTCTATCCTATAATTCATCAGGGGAAATATATTTTACGGTGTATCTCTGTTTTATTTTTATTTTGCATAAAATTTCCTTTTTTTTGTACAGTCTGTAAAAAACTTAAAGAAATTATATCAATGTGACAAAAAATCTTCATGTTTAGAAAACAAATATAAGCCTCTGAAAATCAAATCCAAGGATTTCATATCCTCCTAGTGCCTAGACGCCACCATAATGTTTGGGCACCAAATTAAGACTCTCTCTATTCTACACAAAAGTGTTGGCCAGGAAAGTTTGAGAAGTTAGATGAAGCCTGTAGGAGTTGTTTGTGTATTGATAATAAGTGTTTTCATGAGAGATAGACAGTAATGGCTAATGAGATCCGACATGTGTTTCAGTGAGGAACCCATGTGCAGAGATCAACGGCGGCTGCATGCATTTATGTCACAGCGATGGCGGTCAGGCTGTGTGTGGCTGTCGCCAAGGATTCGCGCTGGCCTCGGATCAGAGGAGTTGTCAAGGTAAATGCCTGTGACAGCAACACTGAAAGAATATTCATGGTAGAGTTCAGTTTCGCTGTCATGGAAAGTATGGTTTCTCATCTTGTTTCATTTCACGGTATGCTGTAAAAGCAGAGGCGAGTAAAGCACTGTGTTTAATCAGGGGAAAGCTGAGAATTGTGGTTCTTGTCTTCTAAACACTGGCCAGGATTGGTGAGAGACACTGAGCAAAGCTTTCCACTCTGACAGAACCACTGTTGCACTTAACACATGAGGAATCCTTTGGGTGGGCGTTGCAATCATTGAAGTTCATTCATGCGATTATATGAATCTCTTCTGTTTGTCAGATTGAGAGTGACTTAAGCTCGGGGAACTTGAAGATATATGTGACTTTAGAAATCTGTGAAAACAGAATACAAGTCTATCATGGGTGTGTTGCAGATGTGGATGAGTGTGAAACCGGCAAGGCGGGTTGCGCTCATAGTTGCCGAAACACGCCGGGTTCTTTCTCCTGTGTCTGCAGTCCTGGATATGAGCTGGGCTCTGATAGCAGGAAATGCTACCGTGAGTTTCTTTTTACCGTTTGGTTACCAACATTTTTTCAAAATATCTACTTTTGTGTTCTGCAAAAGAAATAAAGTCAAACATTTTTTAAATGACAGGGTGAGTAAATGATGGAAGAATTTTGATTTTCCAGTGAACTTTCCCTTTATTAAATGATAAGATGCCGAAAACATCCTTCTTCATAACACAGTGTTAACATTTGTGCTAACACATGACTGACATATTGTTTGTCTCTGAATAATATCTGTGATAAGAGACTGGGATTGGGACTTAAAAATCTTAAAATAATTTTTGGGCCTTTGTATGTTAAATGTTTGCTGAAGAGTATTTGTGTGACTGTTTTGAATGCATACTTTCCTGCAGGTATTGAAATGGAGATTGTTAACAGTTGTGAATCTGATAATGGCGGCTGCTTACATCACTGTCAGCACGGCACGACTGGACCCGTCTGCAGCTGTAATCACGGTTATCAGCTCGATGAAGACCTCAAAACCTGTGTGGGTCAGTACTGCTGTTTCAAAATGTTATTTATTTGTTTATATATTTTTGTTTATTTACAGTAGGGCCTATACAATAAACTTGGATTCATTGTTATCCCAACTGCACTGATAAAACAATAAGATCATTATTCCTCAAATATAAACAGCTGCTTCCTGTAAAAACACATGTCTAACAGCTGGATCTTAGCCTTTTTAGTAGAACTTGTGTTGTTCTGCCTGAGTTTTTTTCTTTCTCAGAATAATAACTCCTCACCATAACTGAAAATATGTAAGTGCTCAGAGGTCCATTACATGCCGATGGCTCGTGGCCTCACTTCCTGTAAAAGTGACTGAACTTATGGGATGAATTTCAAATGACATTTTTTATACCGCTGAAGGCGGTACTGCTTGTGAGGTGTCTTGTGGGGTCCCTCGCCAAAGTCTATTACTATCAAAATGTACAACAGAAACATCAAAGCATCACATAAAGTAGATATAATTTCATCCCAAAAGTGATTTAATAGAATTTATGGTAACACTTTACGATAGTGTTGTATTTGTTACCATAAGTAAATGCATTAACTAACATTAACTTACAATGAGCAATGTCATTTTTCAGCGTGCTAGGTTATAGTGCCACAACAATCAAAAGACATATGGCATCAGGTGAACACTATAATGTCCACATAAAATCCATAAAAAAGTTGGACATTCATGAAAAGTGTTTTTGTGTGTTTGCGTGTTTTAGACCTGGAGGAATGTGAGGAAGGGACATCATGCTGTGAGCAGGACTGCACAAACTATCCCGGAGGGTATGAGTGCTTCTGCAGGGCAGGATACAGACTCAACTCAGATGGCTGTGGCTGTGATGGTGCGGTACTCTCATATTCTATTTACTACAATATCAGATTTGCTGTAACAGTGTGAGTTATGAGTTTGGAAGAATCTAAAGCTATAGCTAAAAAAACACATTAGCGGTTATCATCACTCAGTCATGCTTTCTAAAATGTTTTCCGCTTGCATGTAGATGTGGATGAGTGTCTGTCTGATAATGGAGGCTGTGAGCAAACGTGCCAGAACATGGCCGGCTCTTATCAATGCTTCTGTCGCATTGGAAACCGTCTGGCTGAGGATAGACACTCATGTATTCGTAAGTTCACTTGTAAGTGTTCATTAGATTTGCACAGCACAGAGGACAAAACCGATCATGTCAATATTTACTTTTGTTCTCTGTAGCTCTGGACAGAACCGTTGAGGAATTGTCTAGTCCAGTAGTGGTTGAAAGACCTCTAGTACATCTCACACTTCTTCAGGACTACCCACAATCCCTGGAGCGCTATAATGACTATGAGGAAGATGGCTTTGGGGAACTGCGGGCGGAGAGCACCATCTCTGAGAAATTTGGTTTGTTGTGAAATCTCTCAATATGGCAAGATTTATACACTGCTATTGTTGCCCATACCTAGGGTATGAGATTCGAAAAGACATTGTTTGTGATGATAGAGCATGTTAAGGAAAATTGTGCTATTATTTGTATTAAGAAATCAGACTTTTGGGTTTTATATGACACATCTAAAATACTTTTTGCATAAAAAAGAGACCAGATTATTATAGCAGTTATATTATAATATAGCCAATGACACTATTAGTAATACTAACTACAGTTTAATATTGTATGTGTTAATATCAGTGTGTCTGAATGGGACGTTTGGGCACGACTGCAGTCTGACATGTGACGACTGTTCTAACGGAGGATTGTGTTACGTGGAGAGAAACGGTTGTGACTGCCCTGATGGTTGGACAGCGATCATCTGTAATCAGAGTATGTTCATTATGAGATTATGCAGTATTAAAACAAATCATTTTCTTAATTTCTGTGAATGAAGTTTTCTTTGCTCATTTCAGCTTGTCCCGAGGGCACATTCGGCAGGAACTGTTCCTTCACTTGTAAGTGTAAAAATGGTGGTACCTGTGACCCGGTGAGTGGGAAATGTCGCTGCCCACCTGGAGTCAGTGGAGACCTGTGCCAGGATGGTGAGTAAGAGTTAGAATTATTATCATTAGTGGCATGTTTAAATAAAATGCAAACATTTTCATTCTGTGATCTTCAGGCTGCCCCAAGGGACTATATGGAAAGTATTGCAACAAGAAATGTAACTGTGCCCATAATGGACGCTGTCACCGTACATATGGAGCTTGTTTGTGTGATCCAGGGCTGTACGGCAGGTTCTGTCACTTACGTGAGTTTGTCAGTACTTCAGACCACATCTGCGACTCTAAAGAATCGGACACAATGTGATTTATCCAAGTAGGATTTTAATCGAAACATCATGGTTAAGCAATTCTTTTATTAGAATGTTCCAGCATCTTTTGTGCCTCTGTAAATATGTTGTTTGAGGACAAACAAAGATGTTGATCCAGGAAATGTCCTATTTGGGTAAATCATGTTAGTTTTAAACAATCTGACAATTGTCTTAAAATGGCTTTTTCAGCCTGCCCAAAGTGGTCCTACGGATCTGGCTGCTCATCAGAATGTCAATGCATACAGCAAAACACACAGGAGTGCCACCGACGCCATGGAACGTGCATGTGCAAACCAGGCTATCAGGGAAAGACCTGCAACCAAGGTCAGCTGAAAAGCTATACACTCAACTAATAATAATTAGTGTCAATGTGAAATGTTTTCATTTTTCTGTTTCTTTGTTTTTTAGAGTGTCATGCTGGTTATTACGGTCCAGGATGTAAGTCAAAATGCCATTGTCCAGCAGGAGTGTCTTGTCATCACGTGACAGGGCAATGCCAGCGTCAATGCCCAGCAGGTCTGCATGGGGAAAACTGTGAGCAAGGTGAAGTTTTAGCTGGTATTCAGTGACATTGTACAGTAAACCTTAAAGGAGCAATGTGGAGATTTTAGCAGCATCTAGTGGTGAGGTTGCGAATTGCAACCAACGGCTCACTCCTCACTTCCTTTTGAAGCACTAAGGCAACTGACACAGGACAAACATGTCTTTGGGTTTTCGCTTCTTTGCTGAAGGAGATAACATATTTAAGAAACGCGCTCTGTAGAACAGTTTGTCCGTTTGGGCTACTGTAGAAACGACATGGCCAATTCCATGTAAGGTGACCAGTGGTGTATATAGTTGGCAATAGCTCATTCTAAGATAATAAAAACATAACGCTTCATTATGTAAGCTCTTTACACACTTCTGAAGACATAGTCATTTACATCTGTGAGTCATTGTGTAGCTTCATCGTGAGATACAGCTGCCAAAGACTAGAATGCTTGATGGAATTTTTTTATATTTCATGTGAAGATCTAGAAATAATATTTAAAACATGTTTAAAAATATTATGAACATATCTTATGACACATATCAACACCTATTTAGTGTTAAGCAAAATCCAGTTTAGAAAAACAAAGTGTCTATTTATTAATGAGGGTTAGAAAATTTGCTGCAACCTGCAGAATTCTATTTATTATATTAATAATATGCATATATATGCATATATATGTATAAATACAGTATACTCCATGCCTGTTTCCACTCCACTTGGCAGGGGGTACGGATATATCCGGAATATTTCTACAGAAACAGTAAGCTGGCAGTCAAACATCACCAGCTGGAATCCATTATATGATCAGAGTACAACGTCTGCCATCAATTTGGAACAGCGGGCTGTGTAGGGAGTCACTTTGGCTTGTCTCTCCATGTTGTTCGTTGCCTCTGTGTTTCTTCTGTTTTCTGACCTTTCCATTCTTTACTTTGGGCTGTCCAAGAACAAAGATGAGGAGAACGGAGCTCTTGGTTCAGCCATATGGTTGTTTGTGAGCTTCTTAGGTCGATGCTGATATTTCAACCACAATGTGAGAGCAGAGCCACCAGAAATATTAGATATTTAAAGACATGGTTCAAACAAAAATTGTCATCATTTATTCACGAGCATGTCATTCAAAACATAAGACTCTTTCTTCTCTGCAACCGAAGAAGATATTTTGAGAAATGTTTTGGTGTCCATACAGTGGAAGTCAATGGGGCCATGGTTGTTTGGTTACAAATGCTATTGAAAATATCTTATTACTTAACATTTGTATTTTACTGATTTTAACAGAGTGCCCTGTTGGACAGTATGGATCTGGATGTTCACAGTCATGTCAATGTAATGGAGCCCCATGTGACTCTGTAACAGGACAGTGCCACTGTCCCGCCGGGCAGACTGGAAACCGCTGTGAGAAAGGTAACAAAAGCAGCGTTTCCGGTCATTAAATGCTGCAAAACAGCATGACAAACAAGAAATCCCGGACCGAACGTAGTGCAATGTCATGTGATATCATTTTTTGCAAGCCGACCATCATGTACAATTATCCAATTGTATGTGAAATCACCATTTCTCTCTGATCTGTATTAAACAAGCTGACAAGCTTATACTGTGTTAAAGAGAGAGCCGAAAATGGTTTTGATATTAATGACTTTTCATCCTGTTCTGTTTTGGAGTGAATGATGTTGTTTAAAATGGAGAGACTGCTGTGGAGGTCTATTATTAGTCACAGTTTGCTTAGCCAAACATCACAGACAAAAATGTGGTAATGTATCTGTCCTCACGGGCCACTAAATTAGAGGAATTCTTTGTCAAATACACAAGAACATAACAAGATGAGTGCCAAGCCACGGCACAGGACAGTTAACAAGCCGGAGAGGACTATAAGCTGTTAATGAAGAGTCTGGGGCTTCCATCCGAGTTAAAGTATGAGTGTGTGTTCATATATGAGGTGTGTTGTGATTGGCTCCTATTAGTGAGGGATTTTCAGCCTTCGATTTTGTCTACGGTCAGATTCAGCTTTTTATGATGTTATCATTTATTCACCTTTATGTTGTTCAATACCTGTATGCTTTTCTTCTGCAAAAGACTATCATGAGAATGTCTGAGTTTTGTGTTCATACTATTGACTAAGTCAATGGAGGCCAATGTTGTTTGGTCAACAACTTTCTTCAAAATATCTTATTTTCTGTTATGCTGAAGAAATAAAGTCACACAGGTTTGGAATGGCACGAGTAAATGATGTAAGTGAACCATTTGTACATTGATTTTTCACAAATTATAGGTAACTTTGGACTCTTTACACACTGTAACTGTGTAAAGTTTATTTTCAGACTGTGAAGAGGGCCGTTGGGGTTTGGGATGTGCTGAGCTGTGCCCTGTATGTGACAACGGTGGAGCGTGTGACAGACAGAATGGAACCTGTGTTTGTCTTCCGGGATACATGGGAAATATCTGTGAGAACGGTGAGCTCTACTTTATTTTAAATAATAATAATTCATAAAAAGAATGAATAATCTTGTCATCTATACTAAACATCTGTCATACGTTTAGAATTAAGTGTCACACATTAAGATAGAAACATTTACATTTATGCATTTGGCAGACGCTTTTATCCAAAGCAACTTACATTGCATCATACTTTACATTTCTGAGTATGTGCAATCCCTGGGATATGTGAACATGTGAACACGCCGGGACACAAAGTATTGTGTAAAAATATTAATATAAATCAATATTAATGTAAATAAAATAGAAAATAATTAGTTATAGCCACTAGCCAGACCAATCATCAAACACAGACTGGAAGTTAACTTCGGGTCAAATACAGTACGTCCATCCGATGAAACCATCTATACTGTAAGTTTGTATGAAATACATGCTTTGAATGTTAAGAAATAAAACACTGGGCAAACTCTGATTTCATACTCTATATGCTTATACAATCAATCGCACAATAACTTTTTCCTCTTCTAAATAGAGTACTGATAGCGGTCACGTGTATACCCTCTATACCACATTTGTCTCTTTGACAGCCATGTGATCTGTTTATTTAATACATGACAAATATTGTTTTATTTCTTTTTAGTTTGCCCAGCTGGATACTTTGGCCTTGGATGTCAGTTGCACTGCTCCTGTGAAAACGACGGCTATTGCCATCATGTAACTGGTCTCTGTGTTTGCAAGGATGGTTGGACAGGACCCAACTGCGGTAAAGGTAAAGTCCCCAATGAAACCCCATTCATTTTGTCTTCACTTTTTCATCACTACTTGATTTAAGAAAATAACATTAGATGATGTACTCGCCTGTCCCACCTACTTCTCACATTCACCTTCAGTGACTCCATCTTTAACTAATGACTCTGATCTTTATATGTCCCATCTGTCTCCACCTCTGTGATCTCAGACAGCCTCTTTGGCAACTTGAAAAGCTTTTGTGAGATCTGGGATGGTTACCCACAACCTCATCATCAGTTTTCACAAGATTAGTCTCTTTTCACTTAACACCTCGCAATGCCAAATAATCCTGGAGGACCAGCTGAGTTTTACTGATCTCATTTAGTTTTGCCTCTTCATGCCCCATAAACGTAAAGAATTTCAGGCCCTTTCTACACTGCACCACCGCCCAGCTCCTTGTTCAAGCTTTACTGTGGACTTTTGCGCCTCACCCATTACTGGTTGGCTCACCTAAAATGAAGATAAATCTGCTTAATCTCCTCTCATGTCATGTCTTCATTCAAGTTTCCTCACTAAAAATTATTTTATTCGTATTATTCTACTGAAACATCTTTAAAATCTGCAAAGAAAAAACGACTTGTTTTCAAATACTTTAAATTGTATTACTGCGCATCCACGCGTTTCTGGCTCGAGTCCCTGTAGATCATTTCTGATATCAAGCAAAATAAACAACAACATTTGCTAGCAATTTAAAAATATGTAGAAAGTAGAAAAAACATTATTTGGCTAAATTTAAGTAGTAAAAGTTACACTACCCATTCAACAAATAGTTTATTTAATAAAATGAATATACCATAAAATTGCAGAAATTGTTTATTTAATAGAATTATTCTACAGTAAAATATTAATATAAATTTAAATGAATATACATGAAATAAATATAAATCGTTGTATTATTAGCCACTGGCCAGACCGATCAACAAACACAAACTGGAAGTTGGAAACATTGGGTCAGCCGCGTACACCCGATGAAACTGTCTATAGAAGAAACAAAGATACCGGGACTCAAACACATAATTATTTGCAGAAATTAAGATAAATTATCTAAAATAAATAAATCAGAATGATACAATTTTCTCAATAATTTGTCAAAATTAAGTAAACTTACGCTGAAAATGTAAAAATATAACTTTCAATTTAATTTGAAAAGAAAACAAGATTATTTTCCTTTCCCCATTGGCAGTTTTTTTCTTGTTTTAGGCAAAACACATAATTTAGATTATTTTCAAGAAGCAAGACTAAATATCTTATGTCATTTTTGCAAATAAATGTGTTGTGATTTCAGAATTTTTTGATATTTTAACTGGTAAATGAAATGCAAATAAACTATATTATGTTGTAATGGGTCGTGTTTGTTCTGTGACAGCGTGTGAGGTGGGACGCTGGGGGCCAAACTGTGCCCACCTGTGTGAGTGCAGGAGCAGTGTTGGAAGCTGTGACCCTGTGAGTGGGCAGTGCCACTGTGAGGCGGGTAACATGGGACCACACTGTGAACAAAGTATGTTTCACTTCACTGCTCTTCTTACAACATGTTGTTTTAATTGAACAGTGCCAGAGCTCTAACCAAATCATCTGTAAATCCTTAACATTATTCTATTTCCATCTTCCTTTAAAGTACATTTTATTCTGATGATGTTGTTTTCCTGTTGTAAAGAGTGTCCTGAGGGCTTCTTCGGCCAGGCCTGCCGCCACAGATGCCAGTGTGAGAATGACGCAGCTTGCGAGCATGTGGGTGGAGCCTGTACTTGTTTACCAGGCTGGACTGGAACACACTGTGAAAAACGTAGGGTTGTCCAGTTTCAACTGGCTACAGTACTCTAAAACTATAAAGTAACCTGTGTTTATGTCTTCTTTACAGCCTGTCCCGAGGGGTTTTATGGTGTAGAGTGCCGGCAGAAGTGCCAGTGTTTAAATGGTGGTCGTTGTCACCCCATGACTGGAGACTGCCAGTGTCTATCTGGCTGGGTCGGGCCCCTCTGTAACAAAGGTGAGTCATTTAATGCTGGCACATATTTAATAAAATGTAATAAGATGCCTGTTCAAAGCATTCCCTCTGTCTGTAATGGGAAGTAAAATTATAAAATAGAAGTATGTGATGTCCTAGATGTGCCAGCTTGATTGTATAGGACTGCAGGTCTGTCTTTGATATACTGTGTACACCTTGTTGCATAGTATTTCAGTGTGCATTGCACATCCCCATTTTTTTAAAATACATTTATCTGTGTTTCTTTCTTGCCACAGTGTGTGAAATTGGCACATATGGTCCCGGCTGTGATCTGACCTGCAGCTGCCAAAATAATGGCACCTGTGACCCTGCTGATGGCCGCTGTGCGTGCGCAGCCGGGTGGAGAGGTCTCGGCTGTGAACAAGGTTTTATTCTTATCCCTTGATTCTGATTTGAGTGTGTAACGGGATAGTTCACCCTAAAATTACAATTCTTTCACCGTTTACTCACTCTCGTGTCATTTCAAACCTCTATGACTTTCTTTCTTCTGCAGAACACAAAAGATGACATTTTAAACATTGTCTTCCATCGTTTGGCACAAAACCACATTTCTCAAAATAGCTTATTTTGTGTTCCACAGAAAAGCGAGTCAAATGCAGGTTTTGAATGACACGAGGGTGAATAAATGATGACAGTTCTTTACTTTTAATTCTCAGGCTGGGTCATAACCTAATTTCCAATTCTCACTTGTTTACCTGTTTGTTTCACTGTCCTGTTTCTTCCCAGAATGCCCAGCTGGCTTCTATGGTGTTGGCTGTCACCAGCACTGTCTATGTCAGAACGGCGGGTCATGTGACCGAATCAGTGGGCACTGCATGTGTCAAAGCGGCTGGACTGGAGTCGCCTGTGAACTTGGTGAGATAGACACTAAACATTCTCTGCTTCTCATAGCAAAATTAAAACATTTCTTTAGACATCTTGGGCATGTTCTAGATTCCTCATGTTACAATATGTGTTACCTAATGTGTCTTTGTTTCATTTCCAGAATGTGCTCCGGGACACTTTGGTATAGACTGTCAGAACAAGTGTAAATGTGAGAATGGTGGCGTGTGTGACAGACAGAGTGGCAGGTGCTCGTGTCCGGCAGGCTGGATCGGGCTCAGCTGTGAAAGGGGTAACAAACCTCCTCTGATCGCATCATCATGCTGGTTTTAAAACATATAATAAATATACTTTTTGGGACAATAATATGCATTCATATTGCCGTCCTGTGTGTTTGTGATCAGCATGTGGGGCAGGTTTGTACGGCCCAGGTTGTAAGGAGCGATGCAGGTGTGATCATAACGCCCCATGTCACCACATCACCGGCAGCTGCATGTGTCCAGCAGGCTGGAGAGGACCGCACTGTGAGAAAAGTAATTTTCAGTGCACTGGAAACACTTATCTTTCACCAGGAAGACACTGGGAAAACTCATAAAAACTTACATTTTTCCTCTGAGCTTATATCAGTATGTATTTTCTGTAAGACTGCCCTCTGCTGGCAGACCCAGTGGAACTCATTTTTGCTCTTACAGTTTGTTTGCCTGGTTGGTACGGGAGGCGATGCTCTCAACGCTGCCTCTGTCCTCGCGGCACTTCCTGTAATCATGCGACCGGGGAGTGTGGTTGCCCACCAGGCTTTACCGGAAACGGCTGTGAGCAAAGTGAGCTGTTATTCTTATTTCCTCATCCGTGTTGTCTTTAAGATGCTTCTCAACTGATATTCTGTCTCATTGTTGCTCTGCAGGGTGTCACCCGGGCACATTTGGACTGAACTGTAATCATGTGTGTCAGTGTTCACAGGTGAATCAGCTCTGTCATCCTGTAACCGGTGTGTGCTACTGTGCCCCGGGTTACCATGGCAACAACTGTGATGCAGGTGGGCTCTTCAAAATGAAAAATCTTTACCTTTATTGATGCTCAAACTCTTCTTAATGTTTGTTAATACTTAGAAACACTACAGATTGAAATCTACTTAAAGGGATGGTTCACCCAAAAATGAAAATTCTGTCATCGTTTACTCAACTCAGTTGGCAGTTCAAACCTGTACGACTTACTTTCTTCTGCAGAACACAAAAATATTTTGAAGAACACTATTGTATGGACACAAAACCATTGCAAGTGAATGTGTTCCTCTGTAGTATAAATTTTCATTTTGTAGTGAACTATCCCTCAATGTCTTCTTAAATTGCCATTTATAACTTTAGCCTCTCTAGAACTTTATAAATGATATTTAATTACTTTTAACCAAAAATTGTGAATTTCAATGCTCCTATATTAGTGTACAAATAAACTGGTGTCAAAGTTACATTACATAACATTAAAGGGTTGCCTGAAGTATGTTGTACCCATAATGCATTGTTTTAACTGTTGTAGAGTGCGAGGCAGGCCATTATGGTCCTAACTGTGAGAGGAAGTGCAAGTGTCTTAATAACGGCGTGTGTAAGACCACCACTGGCACATGTACCTGCCCACCAGGATACATCGGACCAAACTGCAATATCAGTTAGTCACACTAAGCTAAGTTTTAAAACACATACAGTATGATGTCGTTTTGAAACAATGTAATAAAGATGATACCGTGTGATTACTAACAGTTACTCTCTCTGAAGCTTGTCCAGCAGGGCGTTATGGTCAAGACTGTGCACAGGTAGCATTTTGTGGCGAAGGGGCCAGAAGTGACCCGGTCACAGGCAGATGCTTGTGTAGAGCTGGCCAGCGAGGGGAGGACTGCAGAAAAGGTCATTACGTCTGTTAAAGGGCTCATATGGGGCGAGTACATGTTTTTCTATGTCTATGTCTTTGGGATGTCGTGAGCTCATAGAGTCGGACTCGTGACCAGAAGGTTGCCGGTTCGAATCTCAGGGCTGGCGGGTAACGACTGAGGTGGTCCTTGAGCAAGGCATCTTACCCCTACTTGCTCCCCGGGCGCTGCAGTGATAGCTGTCCACTGCTCTAGGTGTACATGTGTTCACTACTTGCAATGTGTGTGTTCACTACTCTCTGGATGGGTTAAATGCAGAGGTCACATTTCGAGTATGGGTCACCATATCTGACAAATAGGTCACTTTCACATTCACTATAAGTTGCCCATGCATGTATTAGACACGTATGCGAATGCTCACCCAGACCTGCCCTGAAACTCCTCGTGTAACCACACCCCCACAAGTCTACATCAGTTTGTGGTGTGAGTTGACTAAGACCGCCCAAATGTATACGCAAGTAAGTTGGGCGTACCTGTCAGTACAATTGCTTTGGAACCTGATGTTTCCGTCACACGCTTGCAGTATTCGACCAATCACTACGCACTGATTAACTGGCCAATCATAGCACACCTCGCTTTTCAGAGCGATGAGCTTTCTTAAAAATCTGTGAGATTCAAAGATACAAACAAGCACAGTATGTGGAAATACAGCGTTTTTGAATCTTAAATCGTGTATAGACGTTGCATTATATCTAAAACAAACGATAATATTCATTTTAGCCGTGTATGAACCCTTTAAAATAATGATGACACACAGTCCTCACTTAACAGGTTTATATAAGGACTAGTTTTAACAACAGATAACAGAAGATCACTATCCTGTTATAAAAACAGTTGAAGAATTTGGGATTGTAAACTTGTGTGTGTGTGTGTGTCAGGCTGTGCGCAGGGCTGGTTCGGAGAGGACTGTGCTCAGCGCTGTAACTGCAGTAATGGAGGAGCATGTGATGCAGTAACAGGGAACTGCACCTGCGGACTGGGCTGGACAGGCGACTGCTGTGATAAAGGTGAGCTCATAATGTGTCCTTAAAGGAACAGATTTGGGAAAAAGTGTGAAAATACCTACGTGCTTAGCAATGAAAGTGAAAAGGGATAGACACTGTTTAACATCAAATATGACAATCTTAAAGAATCCTATAAAGCGATTAACCTACCAGTATTCCTAAAGTCACTACTATTACTATATAAAACCTTTGGGATAGCAACACATTATGGTGCATTATTGAGTTAAACATGTTCTCGTGTTCAGAGTGTCCAAGAGGCAAATATGGGTCTGGATGCCAGAAAGCGTGTGACTGTCAAAATGATGCTGCCTGTGACCGAGTTACCGGCGAGTGTCATTGTCTTCCTGGTTACTACGGTCATCTCTGTGAACACGGTGAGAAACCGTTGCATCTTTTCTTCTCTTGTTGCATCTTATGGAGTCAATATAATAGCATCATGCTTTTTTTCTCAAGTGTGCCCTCTCGGCTTTCATGGACATCGCTGCCAGCTTCTTTGTGATTGCCGTGGCAACGTACCATGTGACCCAAGCACTGGCCGCTGCGTGTGTCCTCCAGGTTACCAGGGACTCCGCTGTGAGAGAGGTGCGGAACAGTCTCATGCAATGTTTTAGCGGTTACTGGGGGTTAGGTTGCTCAGGTAATGGTGTTCTTGTTTTAGATTGTGAGCCGGGCAGATTTGGGTCCAATTGTGGTCAAAACTGTGACTGCGACAGAGGCTCACCGTGTGACCCTGTCAACGGCAGGTGTTCATGTGCACCAGGGAAGATGGGATCTCGATGTGATATAGGTAATGTTTTTCCTCTGAAACCATTTGGTAGTTTTGTTTTTGACCTAAACTGAAATTTTCTGTGATGTATTTTTGCGTTAGTCATATTCTTTTTTGTTGCATTCACATAAGACTGTGGAGTGAATCGGTTCGGCCCAGATTGCTCGGAGGGATGCGAATGTCACAACGGAGGTCAATGCAATCCGCGCAATGGACACTGCACTTGTTTGAATGGTTGGGTTGGACCAAGCTGCCAAGAAGGTCATTATACTGTCATACAGTAGTTAAATCACCATAAATGATGCATATTTGTGTTATTTTAAACAATAACTTTCTCATATCTCTTTATTTAGCTCACATCTAGAACAAGCAGAAACACAAAGACATGGACTGGTCATAGTCCAGCGTTTCAGTATAGTAATCTTACAGTTCATACCCAGTTCGGACAATACTGTATGTGACAGTCCAACAAAAAAAAACCAAACAAGGAGACTGTTGCTGAATGTTAACTGACTGGGCTTGAATTTGTGAGTACACCTTTGGCTAAAATTTTAGCCTTTTATTTTTTTTAACCTACAGCGTACGAAGAGCCATTATTACTTATGGACAAACTCTTGTGTCAATTCAAATGGATTTGCAGGAAAAACTTCATTATTCTACTGGAAAAGTTGACAATAAAGACAACATGAAGAATACTTATAATATTGAAGCTCCTCCTGGATGAGGAAAAATACAGGTTTTTAATGTTGTAAGCATCAGTTCTGCTCAGGGAGAACCAGCATCCTTTTTGGGTTTTGCTCAAATACAGATCAAATGCAAAATACTAGCCCAGATCCCGGTTTCATTTGACAATAACAGGTCTTCCTAAATGCAGAAGACTAAGAAAATGAAGTGTTACTAAAATGTAACCCTTTATTCACCACCACTGGACTAGCTCACTCAAAAATGAAACCTTGTCTAGTCATTTACCTAAATTGTCATATGGTGAGACGAAATAATTTTGCAGAAATCCTGCAATTGTTAGGTATTTTTTTTTAAATCTGTTAAATGGTGAGTATCTTACACCATTCAGAATATCAAACCCATTCTCTCTTTTTCAATTTATGTAGACTTTGAACACAACTAAACTGATATGCAATATTTGTGTTTTGACAATTGTCCATTTCTCAAGCATTGTAAATTGAACTATTTCCTGTTGTTGAGTTTTAAATCAAAATAATACGAAACTGGAGTTTCTTTATATATATGAATGTTTTCTTGAGTACTGTAAAGAGAGTCCATACAGAATAATTTTTGTACAGATTCGTCTATACAACTTTGCGATGCGTATCGAATATTTTTTGACATTTGATCTACATTTACAGAATTTAGACAATACAACCTCAAAGGGGAATGTTTGTTTCCAATATTACTGCAGATGCGTCAGCACTTTTTCCCCAAAAATATTTTGTGCACTGTAAGGTTTCGTAACAGTTAACATTTCCATGACCAACACAGCAGATTTTTTTTCATTTGATGAAAGCATTGAATTTTTAAAGAATGTTTTTCCTACTGCAGTTAAAGAAATCTTGGCCATACCATTCACTTTTCATTATAAAGATGTGTTCATGTATTTTGCAGTTTGCACATGTCTCTCATGATAATTTTCAAGAAATGTGATTATTTTTGGCATTTGACTTGTTAGTTTTTTTATGATTTCAGAAGTAACAGGTAACTTTATTTTTTACTAGTTTTCAGTAAAAGACAAATGTTTTTCATAAACGTATTCGTTCGTGCAGTTTAATAGTGTTATCCATACTGTTTATTTTTGGACACAATTATACCTCCAATAAAAATATATTCCCCATTATCACTTTTATATGTATCAAGGATTAAAGACCAACAATAAATAATTTATTTTCTTTCATAGGTTTAAAGCTGTACATGTTTTCCTCAAGTAATGTCATAAGCAGTACTCGATGTAAAAATAAATAAAGTCTAACGTGATAATAGTACATTAACTAAAATCAGTAACATATATCTAGATTCCGAATATATACAGGTCATCAAACCATTCCATTATATATACAAAACTCTGAATTATTTGTGTACTTGTACAGAAACCATAATGCATAATAGTAATGGTCAATATAACAGAACTGTCAGAATAAAAGGTAATACCAAAAACAGTCATCTATTCTTCTGAAGTCTTGAAAACATAAAAAAATGATAATTTCATGTACTTACAGTAACCCCTATTTCATTCCACTATTTCTACACTGTCATTTTTCTTCTCCTGTAGTTATGCAGCAAGTTGCCAGTAACTTATCTTTACAGAAAAAAAAGCCGTAGGCAAAGCATTGCGAAAACCAGAAATCCTCATCAAACTTGTTCAGGTTTTTGGTTCCCACAATGCTTTGCGGAGGCTGTTATTGTATAGTTTTTTTAATTAAAGATAAAGAATTGTTAATGTTTAACGTTAATTTATCTTTGAACAAACTCATGCCCTTAAATTACACAAATGTAAATTACTGGCCAACTGCTGCCAATAACACTGTAATTTCTACAGAAATTATTTCACTACTGTACACTACTGACATATTCATCCTTGTGGGATAACAAAACTTGCTTTGTTTTCAAAGTTTTACACTTTACACACCAACATTTTCTCATTCAATGAGGCCTATCGTCTACATTACTAAACAAGTACATATGGAACAGTTTTAGCAACTTCTACCGACAGTCATGACTTCCTGAGCAAGAGCAAACATATTCAAATTAGAGCAGTTTATGAAAGACCCATCACAAGATACAAACGTAGTGCCATCTTGATGTACTGTTCAACTAAAATCCCACATGTAGATGCAGACAGATGCCCAAGATGTTCATGTAACAAATATACGAACATAGACTTAACATCGAGCCTCAGCAACTGAAGCAACGCCATTTCTATCATCAAAGCTTGTGTTATACAACTGTGGTCTTTGGTTAAAGTACATCTTCAAAAAGCTGTATAGATTCTGTACTTGTTCAATACTGCACGTTTAATCAACAATCGAAACCTTCTTATTCATTACATTCAATTAATCACGGCCAAAAACAGTTTATTACTTCTAACAGTAAAATTACCATTTTTTCATGTATCCATGCAACATGTATTGAGATTTGATTGAACTCTATAAAGATGTTTAACAAAAATTAGGTTCAGAAAAAAGTGACACGCTGTCTGTGAATTTTTTTTTAGCACTGAATCTGTATTTACTATGACAATAACATGACGAAGATCAGTCATTATGATAACATATATGACTTTATAGCTCTCTTTTATACCACTTCCTATGCTTCTCCATTCATTACTGGTGTATTTGAAATGCCATAATGCATATACTATTTTCTTTTATGAAACACATGCTAAATAAATGGCTGTCACCACTGAGTATTTTGTGTTAGAATTGAATAAGGCATATAATCTAGTAACTCATTGACAGCAGACTAATGCGGTCCTACTCATTGGTTTCTCAGTCTCATGACTGAGTATGATACGATTGACCAGTTTTATAAAGACTATGTTTATGGAAAACACATGCGTTATGATATCACACAATGAAACAACTTGTACTAGCATACACTGCTTTGACTGCAAGAATATAATAAAATATAGTGTCAAATATCTGCCCGGTTTCACAGACAAGTCTTAAAACTAGTCCCAGACTAAAATGAATGTTTGAGCTGTCTTAACTGAAAATAAATTGCCCGGCCATATCTTTAAATATGTCAATGCCTTTATTTTGTTTTAAGCTGCTCAACAGTTATGTTTTTATCTAAGGCATTTTATTAAAAGCGACTTAAATATCCTAATTGAACTACGGCATGGTCCTGGCTTAAACTAAGCCTTGTTTGTGAAACCGGGCCATCAATAGTTAAAAACAGAAACTACATGTAGGACCATATTGTTAAATATTTCCTTAATATGATGGTATATGGGTAGTTGACGAACAAATCGTACATGTCTCCTATGGTGTGACTTAGCAAATCTTGGATAACAAACTGTTAATATTACATTGTTTTATATTATTTATATTTATCACATAAAATAGCATAAGATCATTTTTTCCTTCACACCATAGGACAAATTTGCATATTAGTCCCTCAACTACCAATATGTTGGTGATTGCTTTATAGTTCAAACATCATCTCGATCAGTAGAGGGAGCCATTGGACAAGAACATAAATCATGTTGTACACAAACACACACACACATCTGTTTTAGTAACTTTGTGGGGACTTCTTTCTTGTTTGAATACAGTCCTAATGGATTTCCCTAACTTACAGAAACCTTGTGACCATTGACTGGTCTCAGTAATGTACATTTTGTGTCTCAGGTTTTGCTATCCTTGTGGAGACATTTGGTCCCCACAATGAAGGCCGATACTAAAATGTGGTGAAGTTATGTATTAACTGTTATATCAAAGCAAATGATCTTCATTGTCATCCCAACCAAAAATCAAAAATAAAACAGCACACAAAACGATTTGAATATGGAAATACTGTTCATATTCACATGAAACAAAAAAAACACTTTAAACATGGAACTTTAAGGCAAACTCTCAGTACTGCAGACACATGACAAACTATAAAACTTAAAACAACGCATCATAACATAATCAAACATCACGCGCTATGTAAATTCCGGACCTTCCCATGTTCGCTTGGATGAAAACAGCAGTGCAGACGACACACAATTCTTTGGTTTCAGAATGAACCGGTCAGCTGTACGCTTCACAAACACTGCATTAGATCATCCGTCTTGGAAAAGGTTCGAAAAATAAGCCGGAGTGCAAACTATGGGTTCATGAACACTTTCCGATATTGCACATTTGTAGAGGCCTGTATTTGTGTTGTTAACAACCTAACACTACATCCATTTACCCTATAACAACTTTCTTCCTGTTTAGAATTTAAAAGTATAGCTGGTTATATAAACAAGGTCTTGTAAACAAGCAGAATATTGGTTATCAATATAGCAACATTTCCATATAAAAACTATAGTGAAAATGACAGAGATGAATGGTTTTAAAACCGCTTTAGTCCAGTGATGTAACTTTCTGTTGTATCATTAAAGTGCTTCATCATTACTATTATGAAGATTGTTTCGGGATACGTTTAAGCTTATGCGAATGTACTCTCTTTCCAACATGGAGGGAAAAGCACATGCACTGTCCAGTGGATCTCATGCATTTTAATAAGTCCTAATAATGCACTACTTTAGTGTTTACTTTAAAGGGATGGAAGCAGGCAAGTGGTTTCTTCTAGTGGTAGGAGTGCCGTTCTTATTTGAGCCGGACTAGCTGTTTTGTTCGTGAGCATGCTTCCGGTCTGCTCGTGCTCTTTTGCCCCTCTCTGGCTAATATCGGTAGACTCCTTGTTTTGTGCGGGTTGGCGTTCCTGCGGGACGTGTGACTGTGCTGGTCCCGTGTGCCAATGTTTTATTCAGGTAAAGCTCAGAGTAAGAAGCAAGTCGACAGTCACTCACTTTCTTTTTAGGACCTGTAGTCCTTTTTACTGTAGGGTTTGTTGCCTAGGATACTGTCCACTTCATGTACAATAGATGATGATAACTTCGGAAGAACCTGAAAGAGTGTTTCGTGGAAGCTTTAATGTTTTTCTTAAATTGTTTCTTTTTAGTCTTATAAGTCCTATAAGTCTTATAAGTTAATTTTTCCCGTGAATGTTAACTGTTTAAAATTGAAAAACATACTGCAATTTTGGTAGAAGTGTTCAGCAAGCAGTGCTCTAAAGGGTCAAATTCTGCAATCGTTTACTCACCCTCATGTCATTCAAAACCTGTAGTATATCGCTGCTGTCCTTCTCCATATTTAGTTATTTAGTTATTTGTTGTCATGAATCATTTTTATTAGTCACCCTTTGTGTTTTTCACAAAGTATCTAACCAATAAAAGGTTGTAAACTTTGATAACACAGGATTGAATCATTTAAAGTAAAAAATTCTTTTCCACTTCCTGAAAAACTGCGAATTTGGACATACAAGGTTTTAGAAGGACAGCGACGAGATTTCTCTTTCTTTTTAAAACACACACAAAAAAAATGTCTATACATTAGAGGCCAATGTTGCTTGGTTACCATTGTTCTTCAAAATATCTTCTTTCCTCATACAGGATTTAAATGACATAAGGGTGAGTAGATGAAAGAATTTCCCATCCCGTTCCCATCCAAAGAATCCCCCAGAATTATAATAACAGAAGAAATAAAAATTTCCATTTGTATTTCATTGTCTTTGTGTCTCTCATTCAATCATTTCTAGAGCGAAAACTTAAATCTCACACATTCGACAGCCTAAATACCTCTTGTACAGAGATTAAAATATTTATATACTGTAACACTTCTAGTTAACAGCATGTTACATAATATTTATCTTGTTCCAAAACCTAAGCAAAAACTAGATTAATTGCATCCGGAATAAAAGTTTGTGTTCATAATATATGTCTGCACTGTGAATAATAATTCCATAAAAACGCACACATACATGTACAAATATTTGTACTAAATGGCAATCGTGGCCTAATGGTTAGAGAATCAGACTCGTGACCAGAAGGTTGCTGGTTCCAGTGCCGGCGGGTAACAACTTAAGTGTCCTTGAGCAAGGCACCGTACCCCCAGGGTCTGATAGCTTCCCATTGCTCCGGGTGTACGTGTGTTCACGACTTGCAATGTGTGTGTTCACTACTCACTGGATGGGTTAAATGCATAGGTCACATTTCGGGGTATGGGTCATCATGTCTGACAGATAGGTCCTTTTCACTTTCACTAAATATTTCCAAAATATATTTGTGTATTTGTTCATGAATATGCACAGTACGCAGACATACAGTATATTATTCAAACACAAAAACTTATTCTGGATATGATTAATCGCGATTTATCGTTTGACAGCCCTAAAGAAAACATATACAGTACACAGCTTTTTATGCATGTGTGCTGCTGCCAGTGGCCTCTTAGGGGTTCATGCACTCACCTGAATAGCTCCTATATTTTCCATCAGTTGATCAGTGCTGGAGGCTCCCAGCAAAACACAGCTCACCCCTTCATTCCTCAGACACCACGCTGGTGAAATATACCATTTTCATCTGTTAATATAAGACTGTAGCTTGTGTGTACTTTACTATAGCACATTTTCCAAAGCTCAACCTTGATAATAGTTTTTGTTGAGTCTGAAAGCAATTCAGGGACTATACAGTATGTTACTTAAAGGCGCAGTGTCCGATTTCTGAATTACGCTTGTTTAGACAAAGTCGGGCCGAGTCCCAAAACACCCAGGTGCAAAGTGCACAGGATGGACATTAGTCGAGCCGAGCGCTGACGAAAGATGGGGGTAGGGGTTTGTCTGTTTTGGTGATTTGAACATCAACAAGGGCTTTGAGAAATCGGACATCCGGCCTTTAAATATCAATCAATATAACATTGAACAAAAGGTAGAAAGACAGATTTGTATATTGAAAAGAGATACAAGATGCTAGCATATACATGAACTCGCTGTATTGGGTTGGAATATTTAATTCTTCCATTTGTAACTATCAGCACTCAGAGGTAAACTTGTTTTAGTCTCAAACCAACTATTTCATGCCCTTAGTTTAAATCCAGACTGCATTAATAAATCTCACAAGTTACATTTTTGTGTAACATAGCCAGCAACAATGCATTTAACTTGCATATGTCACACAACAAGTACAACCACTCAGTGCCCTAGTTTCTGTTTAATATTTTCTGAAAATGCATTCGGTCAACAGTAATCCGTCAACACAAACCTACTGAACCCACACAACATCTCCTGCTGTCGCCCTGATCTTTAGTGGTCTATTAGAAAATGTTATGAGCTGTATAAAATAAAACCTTTAACTGGGTTGTTGTGTTAAGGCCGGCTATTGATGAATGTCTGAAAGTGTGGGATACAGAACCTAAAACTATACTGTAGATGTCCAGTAAATGTACAGTAAGAAAACCTACTCTGAAGGTAAAATAGCATGAAGAAGTGAAATGTGTCAATGAACGAGTTGGTATAGAATTGTTTAACCAGCCGAATATGTTTTGCACAAGTACGAAATTACAAGATCAACAACTGTGGAATATCAAATCTGAATATTATATCTACATTATTATTGTATTTTGCCCACATTACTTATGCGCGAATTTATTTCCAATTTTACTTATTTCCACATTTATGTACTTATTTAGTGTATGTATTTGTCAAAAAATTTTTATTTCCACATCTAGGTACTTCACAAATATACCGTACATGTGTCCTATGGAAAGACATGGCAAATATATGGAAACTGCTGGACTAGCTATGGGCGAAGGTCTAACACCACAGTGACATTTTGTGGTTTGACAAAATGACATGTGCTTTTGATCAGACTTCAGTAACTGTATTTAAGTACGTCTCATTTTGGCAGGTTTGGGATTCCATAAACACCCTTTATTATGCCAAAACTGAAATTCTGATCATCCAAACATTGCCCTCTGATTACGGTTTTGGGTGGTCTCGCAGCATAAAGTCCTGCCAAGAACATCCTACTCAGAAGTGAAGAAACACTCAGACTATGCCTATGTTTGGCTGATAAAAATGTTGTTTCAGGAACAGAAATCTTATAACATTTAACAGACACAGCACTGTCCAACAACAGACTTCCAGACTTTACAAACAACGCAACACACAGGACAGAAGCTGGAGACAGATCCAGGGACAGCCTGCCCTGAGCTCCAGGCAGGCAAACAGACAGACAGACGGAAAGAGAGAGAGCAGCAGAGCCCGAGCAGTATTACCGATGGCCAGCTGGGGCAGCGTGCAACCCAGCCGCTCCGCAATGGCCTGCAGCTCTTTCAGCTTCGCCTGCTGACGGCGGCCTTCCTCACTCAGGATCTTATCCTTCATCCACTGGTAGCCCTGTTTCAAACACACAGCACACCTGCTCAGAGCCTAGCGTCGCTGTCCCGCTAAACCACAGGAATAACCAGAGGGATATTTATTGTGTTTGTGAAGCAATGATAGAATGGATGAAATCTGCACACATGTTTTATGAGGGGGTGCTGAAGGGATAGGGTGGTGGGAAGGATTCAGCTGGTTCGGCCAAAAGATTTCTCAGACGTTGTTACTTATTTTGTGTAAATGCACAAAACCAGCATCATTGCGTCTGTTTATTAGTTTAAATGCTTGCTGTTCATACCTTATGACAAATGTGTGTGCCATGGATATCTTACTAGCGGATTTGGTTTCAAAAGTATTAACAAATATACTATATACACATTGGTACAAACCTACTAAAGTGCCCTCAGCACCACAGCTTCCTGTCCCTTCCAACATGTATCCATAACATAACATGTATCCATATACAGTCCACAAATGCATGCATAAGATGGCAATGTCTATGTGTAAAGATATGTAGGGGGAAAACATATTACAGCAATAAAAGGGATAGTTCACCCAAAAATGATGTCATCATTTACTCACTCGCATACTGTTTCAAACTTGTGTAAAATTCTCTGTTCTTCAAAGTAAGATATTAGGAAGAATGTCAGTTACCAAATCTCATCCCCCATTGACTCCCATAGTATGTGTTTTCCCTACTATGGCTGTACATGGGGGATGAGATCTGTTTGATAACTGACATTATGCGAAGTATCTTCTGTTGTGTTCAGCAGAGCAAATACATGAATACAGGTTTGGAACAACCTGAGGGTGAGTAAATGATGAGAAAATTTTCGTTTTGGGTGAACTATCCCTTTAAAAGACAGCGTTAGCACTGAAGCACTTCACACACTATACTTTAGACACGAACATACATATCCTTGATACGAAAGAAACTCAATGTTGAGTCATCCAAAGACTGCCGACACGGTCATTAATAAATACAAAACATTGACAACAGCCATGTATGTAAAGAGGACTGTTGAGGTGTCACCGTTGGAGAGAGAAAGTAACAGGAGTTATACAGTACCTTGAGGGAGGCTCGAGAGTTTGGAGGCACACCGCTGTCATACTTCCCTGAGATGATCCCACAGGCCAGAGGAGACCAGGTCATGGCACCAACACCTGTGAAATAATCACACGATAAAGGCACTTCTCATATCTGGAGCTTCAGATCATCAGAACTTTGTTTCCTTCCTTGCCAAATTTCAAGTTCTTTTTTTTAAATGACATTCTTCCTCTAAAGATGATGTACAGGTGATGAAAGCATTTTATTGACAGCACATTGGAGTCCTGTTTAAAGCTTCAAGTTCAAACAGTATTGCTGTAACAACTTTACACAAATACTTTACTTTTTCAATAATAACATACTGAATTGCCAAAGTTGACAAGCAACAATTATTTTTATTGGTTAGATATTTGCGAAACTCAGTGAAAAACATAAAGGGTCGAGGAATAGTAGTGATTTATTATGGCAAAAAATAAAACGGATTGTCTATTTACACAGAGCACAAATAGCCCTACTTGTTGGCAGAGAGTATTTACACTAGCCCCGCCCACTAATATGTGATCGGAATAGTGTAACACCGTGTCTACACCGGACGCGACAAGTGCAAAGCAACATGACTACCTGCTTGTTCTTAATGAGTTTATCGCGTCGCACAACACCCAGTGTGCACAAAGTTTGAAATTATAATGGGTTCTAATGCGTTTTAATGTCTTTTGTAGTGTTGCATCGCGTCTGTTGCATCCAGTGTGTAAGTGGCGTAAGGTGTAAACTCTGTATAGCTTGGCACGGGAGACTGGGGTTCTTATCCACCTCTTGCTGAAAACGCTCTTTAACCTTTTCTGTTACCTTATATTTTTTTATTCATAAAGTATGGGTTTGGGGTAAGGTTAGGGGTAGGTGAAGGACTTTGTTATCTTAATAACTTGCCATCATTTTTCTAAATATAATGATTTACTCTCTGTTATTATTGCATAATGTCTAATGCACAACAATACTGAGCTGCAAATAGTAACGTTATGTGCCACTTCTTATAAGTAAATACTACAGTCTGTAACTACAATTTCTACTTAATCCAAAGAAAATAAAGCTATTTTCTGTTAGTGTAAATACCATATCGCTAAGAAATGCTGCTATTTTCACTCAATCTACACAGAACTTAGTACTATTTTAATTTAGTGTAAATAGCGTTTGTCGCAATTTTCACTTAGTGTATAGCATCTAGTGCAATTTACAATTAGTGTGAATAGCCGCTGCCAAAATAAAAATATTAAAATATGGAGATACATGGTTTCAGAAGGACAGCAGCGATATGACACATTTTTTATGCGGAACACAAAAGAAGATATTTTCAAGAAATTCTCACGGGCTTTGTGGCCATACAATGGATGTCAATGGAGTTCAGTGTTGTTTGGTTACCAACATTCTTCAAAAATATCTTCTTTAGCGTTTTTATGAAGAAAGGCATACCGGTTTGGAATGACATGATGAAAAAAATAGACAGACTTTCGGAGAAGCATCTCCTTAAGGTGTTTTAAGTGTGAAGTTAAGGGATTGGGCACTGTTGGTCTGCGTTGGCACACACACACACACCTATCTTATGGAAGAGTTCAGGCAACTGTACTTCCACCTTTTCTCTCTGGAACATGTGATATTCAGCTTGCTCACAGATGGGTGGGATCAGGTTAAACTGTCGTGCCACTGAGTACGCCTCCTGAGGAACAATAACACACATTCAGAGTCACCGAAGACAGACGATAATGTTAAAGTGGCAAAATAATTTATCATCTTTTGCAATAAATTATTTATTTTAATGTGAGGAATAATTCACTCCACATTTTTCGCAGACCCACCATAATCTCCATTGAGCTCCAGCGAGAAGTTCCCCAGTACATCGCCATTCCCTGGTTGATGACATGGGTCATCGCTCGAACCGTCTCTGCCAATCAAACATTCAAAGTAAGTCTTGACATCAGATTTACACACTCAGGGAATGTAGAACAAAGGTAAATACAGTCGGGAGAGAGAGAGAGGCAAACGGAGAGACTGTAATACACCTAGTTATCCAAACCAAGGCCGAATATAAGATTAAAGTCATGGAAGTGGAGCAGAAGAAGATTTGAGACAGCCAGGCTAAAAGAAAGAAAGGTCATTTGTCTTATATTACTTTTATGAAAGTGACGAGGCATTCAAATTGTTTCTGAAGGTTATGCACGATAGTAACTGAACGGAGTTTTTCAGTGGGTGCAAAATAAATGAGTGTGTGACATTAACACAAGGCTGCATTTCATTGACATTTCACAGAGCCGCGATTTTCCATGGTCTAGCCTACATACTAAATGCTATTATAACTGCTATCCAGAATTACGCCTGTGTCTACATTGCCTATGAAGAGAATGAAACCAGAAAAATAATACACAAAAGAATAATACTACAGTTGAATGTAAATGAAAAAAAATCATACACATATATACTATATATATAGCAAATGCTGCAGGGGGAAAAGATGACATTCACAAACCTCTTTAATGTATATAGTAGTTAGACTAATTTTAACCGGTAACAACAAATAAACACGACCAAGTGTTTATATGTTAGCATATCTCTCTTTTACAAGCTTTGTGAACAATTCTGCAACAAAGAATTAGATAGATAAGAGAATGTTACACAAGACTGTTTAACACAAATCAAAAGACAAACACATGCAGAGAAAGGACGGAGAACAGCTACAAGTTTCATTATTAAAATGTCACATGCAGGGATGCAGCCAATCATCTTGCAGAAAAACAAATACCTTTAAAATACAATCATAATGTATCTGACTATATGTTTTTATTTGTCTTTAAAAAAAAGAAAGAACATGGGAGGCCTAAAAATGTCTGCTCAGCATCTTCATGACAAGTGCATTTCTAAAGATGATTTTGAAAAATGAAATTAAATGAAAACGCATGACAAACTAAAAAAAAGCAAGGAAAACAATAATCATGGGTCAGTAAGATGCAATGACCTTCTCCAAATTTCACTTGCAAGATGGACAGGACAGTCAAAGGAATCGTTGCTACTGCATACCAGATTTAAGAGGAATTTCTGGAAATCTTCAGCATTTTATGGACATGGTCAGGATTCTCACACCAGGAAAAGGGGCAGACTATCACAAATCAAAGCCATAAAATGCTAATCGGTGACAGGAGGTCAAAACTCTCACTGAGGGTACCATGTACCTTCTATGATGAATGTTCTTGATTTTGAAGTGTTAAATGGATCTCCTGGTGATAAACAAACAAACAAAAGACTGTGAAGAAGTGTACCAGCAAATGGAATGAAATCTCTAAGAAGGGAAAGTAGGAGATCTGGAACGGAGTGGATTCTGTAAAATACCTAAATCAGGGGGTGTGTGCGCAAACCATGACCACGGAACCCCAGACCCAGACTCTGACCATCAGTACAGATGCACAGCTCTCACAGCACCTTGATAGCTATAATATCCCACAATTCCCTTCTCGAATGGCTTTAGCAGATACCAGTGAGACAGAATGACCCTGCTATAGTGATGTGTGATCTAAAGTCTTTCTGTAATTATGGCTTGGTTGTTCACTCCTTTAAACAGATTTTGAAATCCAATTATTTCATGTTTTACAGGAAAAAATGTAAGATGAAACTTGAAAAACTTGAATAATCGTGTGATGAAATCAGGTGTATGACTGATCTTAGTTCCATTCTACAGAACAAAGCTGTTTAAGTGAGCCATTCAAGTGCTGACGGTCAAAAATGCAAGCACACTGAACAGTCAGCTACAACCGCAATGCATTCCAGCAAACAAACCTACCTTCCATCGGTGTGTTGGGGTCAGGTCTGTTAGCAAACACTACATCCACATACTCTAACTGTAGCCTCTCCAGAGACGCTCTTAGACCTAGACGGTCAGAAAAACAGATTTTACATGAGTGTGTACTAATAATAAAAAACACAGTTAAAGAGACAGAGAGGGTTTGCAACATGACTTACCCTCTATTATGTGTTTCCGAGACAAGCCTCTCTCTGTTTCTGCTCTGAAACACACACGATAAAAAGAGTGATATTCATACTAAATAAATGATACCTTGGGGTCCGCACAGGTTCTGTAGGGGGTCTTCCAATTATTGAGATTGTTTATTGTGTCAAGATAATAAAAAATAAATCTAAACAAAGCTTAATTCAATATTGTAATATGTGCTACTAATTTATACAATATTTAATTGAAGGCCTCTATATCCACCAAACGCTCTGAAAAACCCTGAAGACCCCTGCACTAAATTATAATGAAGTGAATCAATTACACAAACTTAATGTACGCCTTTGACTATTAAAAAAGCAGCAATGCGGCAATTTAAACCCATTAATGTTTAATGGTGACCTCACATCAGATCTTGCCCATGGCCTTTAATTTACTCTGAATGAAAGAACAGCTCAGGAGGTGATGGGAGGGATTTTAAACCGGATCCCAGATAGGAAACAATTAGAGCTGTCTGTTGATCTGAAGCGAGGGTCTGCAGGACGCCTTTACTATGGTTTACACAAACACACATATATACACACACCTCAGTCACACACTTATGAAGGAGAGCATCATTAACCTGCTTCCCCTGTTGCTCTCACTACAGGGACTAAATTATAGATCACGCAACACACACTTACTTTCCACCCCAGTATATTTTGGTGGTGATGACCAAACTGGAACGTCTGTGAATGACAGGAGATTTGAAAGCAGAACAAAGGCAAGGACATGCTTGACTTCCCAATGATTGTTGGGTAAACAAACGTGTGAGTTTAGGATTAAGGAAATGTCACTGTATTTACTCAGTTACAGTACACAACATAACCTGAGCTATCAAATCATTTGATATAAAAAAATAATGCATGAATGATAGAAGTTTGTATTAAATTACATTTTGACTTATTAACTGTTGTCAAAGTGATGGTTCACCCGAAAAAGAAAATTCTGTCATTATTTATTCACCCTCTTGTCATTTTAAACCTATATGACTTTCTTTTTACTGCAGAACACAAAAGACGATATTTTGAAGAATGTTGTGAAACCGAACAGCAATGGCACCCATTGACTTCCATTGGTTTTGTGTCCATACAATAGAAGTGAATGGGTGCAGACGCTGTTCGCTTACCAACTGTGCCGGTTTTAAACGACGAGGGGGAGTAAATAATGACAGAATTTAATTTTTTGGGTGAACTATAACTTTAAATAAAAAAATATTTTTATGTCATTAAATAAAAGAAAAACTCTAAATCTGTTCTTACTCTAAGCTCAGTTTAGACCCTTTTATGCACAGAACTGACCTTGCATTTCCGGCAGAAAGGGATCTTAATTAAGGTCATTCGTTGAAAATATTTATATCAAAATCTCAAGAGAATACGTTTTTTTTGGACTGAAATCGCAGTTATTCCAGTAATATGCGGTACTAGAAGCCAAAATTAGACATCTTCCCCTGAGGAAAGATTTCGCTTCAGTGCTCGCACACAGTACAGTGAATCGTAGGATGAATAAAAGCTGATGTCCCCTATATGTGCAAATTCCACATTAGTCATTCACAAACAAACAGAAGCTGCAAGGTACACCTAGTTTCTTCCCACGGAGATGATGTATGCGATTCTCCAAAAATCTGAGTATGAAAAAACTGTCAATTATAATCAGAGTGTTCTGAACCCTTTACCTCCATCCTTTCTTCTTGATGATACTGCCGAGAACCATTTCAGACCTGTTAAAAATAAACTCAATCAATTATCAGGGCACTATTTTTGCCAAATCATCTAAAAGCGAGCTTTCTCTTTATTGGGGATTTCCTGTTCTCAGCTCCTGTAGAATTAAGCTAGTAAAGCGTTGACTTTACAGGAACTCCCCGTGTAAACCATTTTTTTTTAGAAGGGGAGAGCACCTCATGACAGATGTTACATTTCTGCCCTAAGGACCGAAATGTTCTTCATGAATGGTTCTCCAATCCGCTCTCGGAGCTCCGGGAAGGGGAGTCTTGCTGACAGCTTGTAACAAATGAAGCGCTGTTGTGATGCATGCTCCAGATGAACAGCAGATGTCCTCAGACGTTATTGTAAAATTTCATCAGAATTCCCCTTTTATCTTACAGATGATTGAAACCGCTGTTTGTGAGGATAGAAAGGTTACAGTGACTGTGCCGACAGCGGCGTGTATATGGGTGCGAGCGATTAGGGACGGATTGTTTATCGGTGATGATGTGTTTATTATTCTTCATGAGCTTTCAACGCTATGAACGTACTCGGTTACTAACGTAACCTCGGTTCCCTGAGATACGGGAACGAGTACTGCGTAGCAGGACGCTATGGGGAAAACTCCTTTTCTCCGATGACTGAAGCTTTATAATAACGCAGCGAAAATGCTGCACGGCCATTGGTGCGTGTAAAGTAAAACTTTACGCCAATGGCAGCGAAGCTGCACGGGCCTATGGCGATGGCGCCCGCCAAAAGGGGCGGGGCTTATGGCTATATAAGCAGACACATCGCTGTAGGAACCTCAGGTTATTTCGACTGAAGCGACGACCATATGCAGCTTGTGAGCACGGCCAGGAACGCAGTACTCGTTCCCGTATCTCAGGGAACCGAGGTTACGTTAGTAACCGAGTACGTTCCCTATCGATACTTCACTCGTACTGCGTAGCAGGACGCTATGGGGAACCAGTATAATCCCGCCGTGCCACAAGTAGAACGAAAAACATCATATAATACCGGAGCCGTAGCTCGAGTATTTGTATAATGCAGGGAAGCCCTGTAGAAGACGGAAAAGCCAGGCTAATAGGTGACTTAATCCAGTTAATCGTCCTAAGAATGTGCCAGATGCCAGTGTGGTTGAGAGCAACCACGGTCCAGCAGTCTAGTCTTAAGCAGAAAGGACCCGGGCCTGTAAGGCCGGAATGTCCAGACTGTAAAATCTGGTAAATGTGGAAGGCGAGGCCCAGCAAGCCGCCGCACAAATATCCGCTATGGAGACTCCGCTAGACCATGCCCATGAAGAGGCAACGCCTCTAGTTGAATGGGCCCTTACTCCCGTGGGGCATTGAAGGCCCAAGGAAGAATATGCCAGCGCGATAGCCTCAACTAGCCATTTAGATAGTCTCTGCTTGGTGACCGGGGACCCTTTGGTGCGGTCACCGAAGCAGACAAAAAGCTGTTCCGACTTCCTGAAGGCGGCGGAACGCTCAATGTAAATTTTTAACGCTCTGACTGGGCAGAGCAGATAAAGCTCCGGGTCCTGCTCGGAGGGGGGGAGCGCAGATAATGTCACCACCTGTGCTCTAAACGGAGTAGAAAGCACCTTAGGTACATAACCGTGTCTTGGTTTGAGGACTACCCTAGAGTCATCAGGCCCAAATTCAAGACAGGAGGGGCTCACAGAGAGCGCTTGTAGATCACCCACACGTTTTACCGATGCTAACGCTAGAAGCAGTGCAGTTTTTAGTGTTAGGGGGCGGAGGTCTACGGACTGTAGAGGCTCGAAGGAAGAACCCTTCAGAGCTCTCAAAACAGTAGGTAGGTCCCATATAGGAACGGTGAGGGGGCGAGGGGGACGTAGCCGCCTGGAACCCCTCAAGAAACGAATAATCAAGTCGTTCTTTCCCACTCCTTGGCCCGCTATAGGGGCATGGGAAGCTGCGATTGCTGCCACACATACCTTGAGTGTTGAAGGGGAGCGGCCCTTATCCAACAGCTCTTGCAGGAATGACAGAATTATTGATATATCACAGGATCCTGGGTCTGTGCCGCGAGTTACACACCAGGCGGAGAAGACAGACCACTTAAGGGTATAGAGTCGTCTCGTAGACGGCGCTCTAGCCTGTGATATTGTGTTCATGACACTCTCGGGGAGAATCGTAGGCCCCCGTCGAGTGGCCAAAGGTGCAGCGCCCAGAGCTCTGGCTGGGGGTGCCAAATGGTGTTGCCTGCCTGAGAGAGGAGGTCCCGTCTCAGGGGAATAGGCCACGGGGCTGCTACGAGCAGCTGAGACAATTCCGCAACCCAAGGCTGGTTCTTCCAGAGTGGGGCTACGAACAGCACTGTGTGCGCTTGTTCCGTGATCCTCCTGATCGTCTGCGGTATAAGAGCGATCGGGGGGAAGGCGTAGAGGAGCCGGTTGGGCCAGTTGTGGGCCAAGGCGTCCTTGTCCTTTGAAAAATAGGTTGGGCAATGAGAGTTGTCTTTTGATCGGATTAAGACATGGCGGTCCCGTAAGACCGGCAGGAAGTAGCGAAGGGCCAGCCATACTGCCTGCATTTCCAGGTAGTTGATGTGCAGCCCCTTCTCCTGAATTGACCAGTGGCCGAAGGCCGGTGCACCGTCGCACAGCGCTCCCCAACCCGTGTTGGAGGCGTCTGTCGTGATCACCTTTCTTCTGCATGATGTGCCCAGGGGCACACCCTGCTCCAACCAAGGAAGATCCTTCCATGGGGCTAGAGCAGTTATGCAGATTTGGTCCACACGGACGCGTAGGCGTCCATGACGCCAAGCGTGTGGCGGAACTCTTTGTTTCAGCCAGTACTGCAGTGGACGCATCCGAAGAACGCCTAACTGCAGCACTTGAGAAGCAGAGGCCATGAGACCCAGCATCCTCTGAAACGACTTGAGGGGGCGAGACGCTCCCAGTGTGAAAGAAGCCGCGAGCCGCCGTATAGCCAGGGCGCGGTCTGGCGCGATCCTGGCCGTCACACGACTCGAGTCGAAAACCGCCCCCAGGAACGAAATGCGTTGGCTGGGGGACAGAGAGCTCTTGGCAAAGTTGATTCTTAGTCCCAGGCATTCTAGATGGCTGAGAAGAAGGAATCTGTGGGACCTTAGCTCTTCCTCTGACTGCGCTAGAACAAGCCAGTCGTCGAGGTAGTTCAGAATGCGGATTCCCGTCTGCCTGAGAGGGGATAGAGCCGCGTCCATGCACTTCGTGAAAGTGCGAGGAGCTAGAGACAGTCCGAACGGAAGGACCCTGTATTGATATGCAACCCCCTCGTAAGCGAATCTCAAGAATCGTCTGTGGTGGGGAACTATCTGGATGTGGAAGTATGCAACTTTCAGATCCAGGGAGAATAACCAGTCCCCTGGGCATATTTGCGAGAGGATCTGTTTCAGAGTAATCATCCTGAAGCGCCGTTTCATAAGGGCACGGTTCAGATGTCTGAGATCGAGGATGGGGCGGAGACCGCCATCCTTCTTGGGTACGAGGAAGTAACGGCTGTAGAAGCCTGACTCGGTTTGATCTGGGGGAACCAGTTCTATGGCTCCTTTGTCCAGCAAGTTCCTCAGCTCCGTGCGCAGAACGTGTGAATTCGCGTTCTGAACCTGGGTTGGGATGACCCCGCGGAACCGCGGGGGTCTGCGAGCGAATTGGAGTGAATATCCTCGAGATATTATCCCCATCACCCACGCCGATACCCCGGGTATGGCCTGCCAGGCCTTGGCCCGTATGGCAAGGGGTTGAATGCATTGGGGAGGCAAGCCGCCTTTTGGGGGCTTGACTTCCGCTGAGAGTGGAAGAGGAAGGTTGCTCTTTTTTTGAAAATGTTTGTGTTTTATTAAAGTGTCCGCTATAACAGCGGTAGGTTGTGCGGGCTTTAAAACAGGCCCTGAACAAACATACATTTATGCCGGCACCCGGAACAGAACGGGGTGCTTGGGCACACAATAGAGCTTTCTTGGGAGGAGGTGCAGCCGGACACGATCTCCTCCTCCTCCTCTTCCTTGCTTCGGTCTCAGGAGGATGCCTGAGGCGCCGGGTCCAGCGTGATCTTGGGCCGGGGTCCCTGGCGCTGAGGGAAGCGTCTCCCTGAGCGAGAGCGTTGACGCGTCTCGGCACCTGATGCCTTCTGAGCAGCGGGGGGCGTGATCCTGGCCGGCTGCTGAGTCGGCTGTGGCTTGGGGTGGGCAGACACTGGTCTGGATCCGGGTCTCTTGGGCAGGAAGTGCTTCATGGCCTGCGAGGACTTCTGCGCTGCCGTGAAGCGTTCCGCAAAACCCTCGACTGCCGGTCCAAAGAGGCCGTTGGCTGAGATGGGAGCGTCGAGGAAGGGGACCTTGTCTGCCTCCTTGATCTCCGTGAGCGTCAGCCACAGATGGCGTTCGAGAACCACGAGACTGGCCATCGATCTGCCTATTGCCTGGGCTGTGGCCTTGGTGGCGCGTAGAGCCAGATCCGTCGCACTCCTCAGCTCCTTGAAGGGCGCACTGTCAGTGCCGGACTCGTCCATCCCTTGGAGAAGTTTGGCCTGGTACACCTGCAGTAGTGCCATGGAGTGCAGAGCGGAAGCCGCTTGGCCAGCGGACGAGAATGCGCGTCCAGCAAGGGCCGATGTGGTCTTACATGGCTTTGAGGGGTGAGACGCTTTTGCCTTCCACCCGATAGCTGAGGGCGGACACAGATGTGCGGCCACAGACTCTTCGAGGGGAGGCAGCTTCTCATAGCCTTTTTCCTCTGCGCCATCAATGGAGGTGAGGGCGGAGGAAGAAGGTCGTAGACGGGCCGAATAGGGGGCGCACCATGACCTGGTGAGTTCGTCGTGAACTTCCGGGAAGAATGGTGAATTTCGCTGCCGAGGGGCCGTGCGACGCCCCGGCAGAAACCATTCATCCAGACGGCTGCGAGTAGGTTCCTCCGGAGAGGACCACTCTAAGCCCAGCTCTTCCACGGCCTTAGCGAGAACCCGAAAAAGCTCGGTATCCGCGCTAGGCGCGTGTCTGCTGTGCTCTACAGACGGAGAGGGGGCGGGGTCAAAAACTGAGCCCGATAGCTCCTCCCCGTCTGAAGCCGCTAACGACATGCTGTCGTCTTCCTCGAGTTCGCTTCCACCAAACGAGACTACGTCACCGGCGGATGCCGGCGGGCGCAGTCCCGCCCGAGAGAAACGAACCGGAGAAGTTTCTCTCTGTGGAGAAGGCGAGGCACGCCGAGGGGACGTGAGCTCGCCTTTCCCCGAGCGCTTAGTTCCTCTCCCCCGCCGCTCCGTCCCGGCAGGGTGAAGCGGGAGGGAAGGAGGGGCGGAATCGCTCTCTGAAAAGAAAGCTATCCGCGAGCGCAGAGAGGAGAGACTCATGCTCTCACAATGAGGGCATTCTGTCTCTCCGAGTGCGTCCTGAGCGTGGGAAACCCCCAAGCACGAGACGCACTCGCCGTGCCCATCAGCGGCGTGGAGGCGGACCCCGCACGAGTGACAGGGACGGCGCGGCATTTGAAACAACGCCGCAGGAAATTTGCTCGGAAAATGAGTCTTTTAGCTCTTTGCCGGATAGCGGCGCGGAAAAGGATACGACGCTGCAGGAATCAGCGGAATCGCTGAGCAGAGAGGTCCAGTCCGCTGCAAGGCTTTCTCGACGGCGAAGCTGTCAGTCCGGGTAGCGAAGAGAAGTCGTCGCTGAAGGAGAAGAAATCTGAGGTTCCTACAGCGATGTGTCTGCTTATATAGCCATAAGCCCCGCCCCTTTTGGCGGGCGCCATCGCCATAGGCCCGTGCAGCTTCGCTGCCATTGGCGTAAAGTTTTACTTTACACGCACCAATGGCCGTGCAGCATTTTCGCTGCGTTATTATAAAGCTTCAGTCATCGGAGAAAAGGAGTTTTCCCCATAGCGTCCTGCTACGCAGTACGAGTGAAGTATCGATAGGGAACCGAAGCCTCATGGCCAGCTTGACTCTGCATCAAACGCTGATGGTAAATGCAGTACACGAACAAAGAGGCACGATAAATGTGAGGTTAGGTGCCTTTACGATAAAATAGCGTTATGGATCGTTGGGTGGATTTTCGCTGAGTCAGGAAATTCAACATTAACTTTATCAGCAATTCTCTGCTGTTACATTTTCACAGCATTGCAGAAAAACAGACGGCACTGCTAAATTTACTGCGAGACGGCAGTTTTGTAGCAATTCACCTTTCTGTGAAATCTGCTTGCAGACGACAAATTTGTATTATGTGGTGTTTTAAATATAGGTATTGGTACAGTAAGTTACAGTAAATGTTTCATTGTCCTTCCCACATTAAAATTGAATGTAAAATGTTATCCCTGATCATGAATGATTAATTTATTGGATGTGTAATGTAAGCACCATGTTAGTATTTAACAACATTAATGCTCCATTACATACACATGTTCATTCAGGCCAGGCTTAACGTTTAATTTTAAATCATTTTAAATCATATCATCTGTCTCTGTACTTGGCCGGAAAATGCCTGGTTTATTAATTTTAGATGAATAGCATATTATCGACTCCCACAAAGAAAGCTGGAGTAAGATGATGCTCTATAAAATGGATTTTTTTTGTAGAATATCTAGATCACATTCCTTATATTTTTACAAACGCGATACTATAGCGAGGATATTGATCTCCGAGAGAAATACTCTCAGTCAAATACGTATTGAATGCCTCGCCTGTCGCCTCCTATATGTCTAAGAGGCATCCATGCTATTTTTAAGCTACAACTACAAGCTACTGTCTTACATTCTTTAAAAGTTTCAAGTCTGAGATGCTTTGAACAGTGGCAAATAGAAATCAGCATTATATAACGTCTTTACCATCCTACATTATGTTTCAAAACCAAGACTCAATACCCTACTAATCATTCCATATGAGCCATAGATCCCTCACTTTGAAATTATGGGATTTGCAGAGAAATGTACTCACTTCCCTGCCGCATACACTTCGGCCGTGTCAAACAGATTGATACCATTTTCATACGCGAGCGTCATTAGCTGCTCAGCTACCTGAGAAGACAGAGAGAGAGAGAGGGATGTGTGAGATAAAATAGAAGTGTAGACGGGGGCTATATAAAACCAAATACATCTGACATGATTTTCACTAGTTATCTTATCCTTCAAGCTACACATGAAGTATTCTGCAAAGCTGTTCATTGGCCGTGCTTTTAAGGTCAAGTGTTTGAGATTTTGAAGCATCTTGTGGTGAGGTTGAGAATTGCAACCAACAGCTCACCCCACCTCTACCTTTGAATCACTTTGGAGGCTGACTCAGAACTAAGACGTTGTCACTTTTTCGCTTCTTTGCCGAAGGTGATAACGCGTTTATAAAACACAAATGTTGGGAAAATTACTCTGAAAAAGTAATTATTTACTTGTTATTAATTGCATATTCAATATTGTTATTAGATTACTGTACAAAATCTCCAAAAAGTATTTAATTACTTTCTATATCCTATGTCTACCTTCATTAGTTAAGTGATTCAAGCATAGACATGAAACGGCTCTTTTAATTCATTCAAGTAAATCATATAAAACTACATAAAGTAGTATTATTTGCTGACCAAATTATTGCAAATGTGAGAATTATACATTAAAGGACAGGTTTTAAAGTTGGACTTTGAATTTTGATTTCAGTTCCACTATTGCACACGCATAAATTACACAAAGTATTTAGTTTAAAGTGTTTAGTTTAATTACATCACAACTAATGGTAATTAAATTACAGAAAAAATAAAGTAATCCCTTACTTTTCTTTTTCAAGGGAAAAGTAATTAAATTACAGTAAGTAAATACTTAGTAAATAGTTACACCCAACACGGTCTGTAGGACAGCTTGTCCATTTAGGTCTAGCGTAAAAACAACGTTGTGAATTCCATGTAAGGTGACCTGCGGTGTGTGTAGATAAAAATAGCTCATTCTGAGGTAATAAAATCATAACGCTTCACTATGTAAGGTCTTTACACACCTCTGAAGACATAGTTATGTATATCATTGCATTTCTGTTCATAGATCCACCAGAAAATGACATACCGGACCTTTTTATTTATTATGCTAGCTGAGTGGTTTTGGACTCTACTGACAACTATTAATAGGCATCACACAAAAAAAGATTTTGGTTACTGATACCATTGCAGAAATACATTATATGCAGGCTACTTGAAAATAAACTTTACAGTCCAGTCTGAGAAGATACTTGTTTTCGGATTGGTATAAAAACCTCAACAAACAGTAGTGACCTCTGTACGGGGGTTCAACCCATGTGTAGTATAAACAAACATACTTTAAGAAAAAAGTGTAAAACACTTTAAGAGGGAAAATTACTTGCTGTATATTGCTAAAAATAGGACAATTTAACATTAGTATGAAACAAGAGTTCACTTAATCCCAACCTCATCTGGGATCTGTCCACCAAAGGTCACCCAGGTGCCTGAGGAGGGAATGCAGAAGTGGAGTCAGAGCCAGAGACGTTCGGTGGGACTGATTTTATTAAGTATTACATAACAGTACAACAGTCTGCAAGTAATGCATTCCTTTACAATTCATTGTTGCTCTGAGAATCTTAAATCAATCCTAATTCAAGTCTCTGATACAGTGTAAAGATACCACAAACATTCACTCACCCAGCCCGAGACATGATACCCGTAACCCCGATTTCCCAAGATTCCTGCAAAACAAAGAAAATATGTATCAAACACCGCGCACATTCAATGACTCTCTGTGTCAATGAAATGCAGGCATTTCATCAAGTTACAGGAGATCGAACACACTACAAAAAATGAATGGGTATGCTTTGTCGTCAGGGGCACACATTTATTAATAAATCTGAAATAAACAAAATTTTACAGGATGACTGTGTACCCTCTGAGGTAAAAGTCTTCTTTGTAGCTTCCACTCACAGAAGAAAGATTGAATTCTAGCCTGGAGACAGCTTCGCTATCTACAGCCAGATGAACCAATCAGAGAGCCGTTTGGACCTTTTATTCTGCATCCTTTGAGTTTGTAAAAAGCCAGGGTTACAGTGCTCGGCAAGTACTACACGACTACAAAGTCAAGGACTCACACTGCCTTTATAATTCCCTCTATTCAGTACATTTGTGCTTTTCATTTAGAGGATAATGAGCAATTTGTACTGAACCTTAGCAGACATCGAATGAATAAATACATTTGAAAACCTCAAAGGACAGGACAACAGAGTGAGAAGGAGGAAAAACATTTCCCAGAACCAATGGCACAGATATGTCCTTGAAATGAGATTTGCATTTACCGCATTTACTGTTTTTTTTACTGCATGTGACACTTGAGAACTTGTTTTTATGTGGATAACAAATCTAAAGTAGACTACGAGACGATACAAAAGCATTTAATTTCAACACAATGCTAAACATTACATAAAATGCAGTGTACATGTAAATCTACACTGTTGAGACTTTTGAAAAAAGTGCAATGCACATCTCATGAATTAACAAACATTGATACCAAAGCATAATAAACAGTCTGACAGTCACAAAATAAGCCAGCGGGGTGATTAGACATTTGAAAAATATATAAATATTTTGTTAAGCTCCAAATACAGCTATTTTAGTATATGCCTGTACAATGTATACATTACATGTAAACAGGCCGTCAACGATGTCACCTCTCAGTGGCTTTAAACATCACAAGGGAACTTATCTGCTTAAATCAAATTATTAGTGAGCATGGAGGCTCTGAAAACCAATGATGAATTTTTAACTGGTGTGATGGTGGTCGAGTTACAAGAAGGGAGATCCACTGACCAGCCAGTGAAGGTGAACTGTACACCTGCTGAAAGTAATGTGGAGAGCCCATAATCCATTTACAATTTCCCTTCCACAGTTTTTCTGTCTGCAAGGTACAATTCCACAGAAACTAGTACATACAAGTGAGCACACTACTGATCTACAACACTACGGTAATAATCATTACAATTTTCTCTGCAAAATTACTCCGAGAGTTTTATAACAGTGCCAGTAATGCAGCACATCTAACTCATCAGAATGATAAAAGCTGCATGCACTGCAAGCAAATGATTGTAAAGATGTCGGAGGGTCTTTAAATTGATTCAGCACCTTTCTAAAAGTGCAGTGTTGATGGTCTGAGGCAACAGTAAATTAATGAAATAGAAGAAATGTTATAAAATAATCATGTTTAAACCATTCATTTTATATTAAAAATATTGCCTATTAGTTTCAGAAAAACACCCTTACAATGGACTATTGGCTGTTCAAAACGGCCATTAGCGGCTGCAACCATAGAACAGACAGATATCAGAGTCAAGCACATCTTTACCCTTCTTTAATTATGGAGCGCAGCAAACTGCCAAGAGAACCTGCATTTGAAAAAAAAACATCTTTACGGTTAAAACGCTGAATGAAAAAAGATTTGATATGATACTCCAAAATATGCTGGGTTATTTTCAAAAGGGATAAACCCTTTATACCCTTTTAATTTGACCCAACAATGGGTTAAAGCCACCCAACAAACTATCAGTTAAATTAAAACCCAACGATTGGGTTAGTTCCTTTTTGACCCAGTGCAGAGGTAAAAATAACCAAACATTTTTACAGTGTATTTATGCAAAAGGAGGTCATTGTCTGTGCAATAGGAAGATGACCAAATATATTCTCTAAAATAAAATAATTTTCAACCCAAGGTGTAAAAGGGACAAACCCAACTGTTGGGTTATAATTTATCAAATATAAACATTGTCTGGGTTAATTAATTTAAAGTGATAGTTCACCCAAAAATGAAAATTCTGTCATCAATGACTTGACTCAATCTCTTATCATTTCAAAGCTGTATGAATTTATTTCTGCTGCAGAACAAAAAATGTGATATTTTGAAGAATGTTGTTACCTGGCACCCATTCGCTTGCTTTGGTTTAGTGTCCACACAGAAGTGAATGGGTGCCGGCGCTGTTGAGTAACCAACTTTCTTCAAAATATCTTCTTTTGTGTTCTGCGGAAGAAAGTCAAAGGTTTGAAATGACAAGAGAGTGAGTAAATGATGACAGAATTTCCATTTTTAGGTGAACTATTATCGCTTTACCCCAATGGCTGGGTTTGTCCCTTTTTGTGCCAACGTAGGGTTAAAAATAACCCAGTGTAATTTTAGCAAGTATTTAGAGTGACCGCCCCCTACATGTTCCCCATCAATTATTATGAAAGAGATCAAGCGGCTGTGTCACAGTCACTGGCATGTTGAACACATTTTTAACTGTTTTAAACTGCTCTCCTTGTCTTTTCTAAACGAATCCACCCTGACAGTCTGAGACTCCAGCAAACCTTTTCTTCAATTGGGTTGGCCATGCTTTGTGAGGCTTTTTAAGTCCTTTAAAAAGCAATTACCTTTCAAAGGCTTAGTTATCGATTCGCGACCATACCTTAAAGTGCACCAATTACAAAACTTCTCTCTTACAAACCTTTTACCCTTGATTGCATTCAGATTCTCTATGTTATGTGATGTGTAATGTAATTAAAGGTTATAGTAATACACATCTTGCCTTCACGTCCAGTTATCTTTTAGATAAATCAGTGGCACATGGTCCACACAGACAGTGTAGAGTTTAAACCAGTTTAAGCTGGTCTGATGAGGGGATTTGGCCACTTACAGGTCAGACTGAGAGAACAAGTAGACTAGTTAAAACTATATGATTGTACATATAATGCGATCATGCATCTAAACATCTACTATTCAAATGCCTCGATCTAATTTCACACAATAACACGTAGGGAGCATCATATGGAAATACTTCATTAAATGGAATAAACAAACACACAACTCAAACATTATACAAACAGGTCCATGATAATGTAGCTAACCACTGCTATCCACCGCCAGACTTGTGTGTCCAGTCCGAGCAGGACCTACCACGCACCATGACTAATTGTGGGTTGTCATTGACAGAACAGTAAAGCGGATGGTAAAGAACGACCATCAGGTCATTGAAGGGCCCTATACATGAGCCGTGATAATGAATCATGGTAAGCTTCTTTCAAACATGATTTACACAAGTGTGATTCTTCACATGCTCTGTGCACATACTGACCTAAATAACAGTGATATAAGCAATCAATAAAAAACGCCTTTGAGATACAAGCGTCGCAAAATATAAAAAAACTGAAGCCTTAAAGCCACTGCAGTAAAGGGCAGGACCTTTAATGGGAATAACCTTACTGGAACTAGGACCGACAGTTGACGGTTTGTCTCTGCTGTATTAAACACTGCAGCAGAATCCATAAAACTTGAAGGTAGAAATCTGACTGCATGATCAGCGAAACAAAAGAGCAGATTACCCAGAGAACCTGTATCCTATGAGTAAAAAACAAGCAGAAAATCGATCACCACATACAATCTGCCATCAATAATTCATCATGTCTTTAAATAAACACATCTTTCTCAGTCATATGAGTGAGCACTGAAGCTACTTAGCCGCTTTAAAAGATCTGTTCACTTTGAGAGGAGGAACTCCTGAACTCAGGACCTCTCCAGAGAGCTGCACTCGGCTAGGAAACACATGGTCTGCTTTACCGGTCATTGGTGACCATTAATAGATGTCATCGGGCTCTTAACGCCGATCAAATGGGGTCTCTAACTGCTGCAAGCAGACTACCTACAGAACGCCAACACAGCAGCTGTCAGAGGTACGGTAACTGGATAATGCCATACTGAGCACATGCACTTATGATGTTGCTCATTTGCATTGCTTGTAATTACTGGAACAAGACTCATTAATGACAGATTTGTCAACATGTTCATGCCACGAACTTCATGGTCAGGCAGTTTGGCTTAGACGGGATCCGATGAGACAGAAAACTAGCTGGATCTTTCCTCCTTCCCTACGGCTGGCACACACAGCAGATGTCTTAATGAAAGAATACGCACACACTTAAAAGCTCGTTAAAATAGCAGATGATTACCCTGAAGAACACCCCAAACTTAGAGATCAAAAAAGCGAAGTTCACAATACATTCACCTACATTCGACCCCACATGCATTCAATGGACAACAAGCTGAGAGGAATTTGAGAATGTCTCCATTGCCTTTTTTTTTTAACTAAACAAGGCTTTATGTGGAATATCAGGAAGAGCACAAAATGTGGTTACATAAGAAAGGCTGGAGGCACAGGTGATACGGTGAATGGTCAGGAGACTACAAGTTATGTAAATGGGACCAGGAAGGAAAGATGAATGCATTTGAAAGGGAGTCTACGGTTCAATAGTGAACCTGGGAGGCCTTATCAGAATGAGTAACCTTATCTCTGAACAAATGTAGAGTGTGTAGGCATTTTACTCACAGTGTGCCTAAACATCAGCATGTGTGAACAAAAGATCCCCTATGAAACAACAAATACTGTAAGGGAATATACTGGAATATATACATTTTTCCATATTGGATCCTTTAGTGCATATATTTTTCAATGTATGGAAAAAGTGGTAATTCCATATGTATTATTGTATACAGTACATACATACAGTATACTGTATATTAACCGATTTAATATACTGATAGGTAATATAAAGGAAGATATAATTTATTATGTAGTATATATAATACATACATAATAGTATTATATTGTAAGTGGATTTAGTGGATATTTAAACTAAATGTTTATATTTATATTTAAAAACGCTATTGTGCATCATTATTGTAATCAGTACAGAATAAAATGTATTCCATATTTGCACTTATTTGAGATCTCATTGATAAATGATGGCGAAAACACATGGATGTGTATCATTTTATGAACTACTAAAGATCTTAAATTACTCAATCCACCTTTCCACTTTGGGTTTCTTCCAGTAATAGGTCCACACACTGGATCCAGTGGGTTTCTCCCAGATAAATACAGGGTACCTTGCATAACTGGCTGGCCAGACTGAAGCGGTCCCTCTGTTCACCACCCAGGGAACAGTAGGCAGAAACTGCAGCCCATTGGTGCATTTATGTTATCACCACTTTTGTTTTCTTTCTGGCGATCCCAGGAAGGCACACGGTTACACAATGCCTAAACAAAACCCTCTTCAATGTCTCAAACTCACTCGTGGACTTAAACAAGACAACCACAGGAAACTCAATATGGCCCAGAGGAAAATGTTACTGTTCAGATGTTGCCCTTTTAAAGCTCAGGAGACTTAATGGAAGTCTTAATGGACCAAATAGACTTGGAGATAAAAAAGGAGACGATTGTTGGCACACAAAGAGAGGTCAGCGCTATAAAATTGAAAACTCGATGTTAAGAAATGTCTGAGAGTTCATAGTGAAATCTCTGGATGTCACTTACATTGTTTTACACGTAGACCACAAGAGCACTGTACAAGAAAACTTCAAGTCAATGTCAAAAGACCATGACAACTATAACATGTGTTTGATCATAACACCAGCTTAATTCACCAAATGCATTTTGTTTATCATTTATAAATATATCTCCTTTATAAAATATCTGAATCCCTTTGAGGAGTAAATCATCCATCACCTGCTCATCATGTTACATGGACACGGGTGATGCGGGACACACCTTTACTAACCAACAGCAGGACAATTTTGGGAGTTGTTGTAGGTTAATGACCAAAAGAGATTTTTCTATTCTATATATTTTTTTACAATGAATCAGGTTGGAAATGAACTGAATAATTCCAAATAACTTTCTAAAACTACCAATACGTATCTTCTATGATATTAAGTCACTTTTATGCAGTATTATGCTTACACTCTAAAAAATGCTGGGTTATTTCTGTAAACACATGTTTGGGTTAATTGTGCTGGGTCATAATTTTGGGTTGTTTGAGGTACTTTAAACACACAGTTGGGTTGCTCATGCTGGGTCAAATGGACTGTAGGGGTTATTTCACCACTGAACAGCTGGGTTGGGTTATTTTGACCCAACCGGTTTGTTCATTTTTCCACTTCATCGAACCTTCTGGATCCTTCACGCGTCTCATTGTCAGACGGCAACGCACATCACATCAAGCTGCTTTTATAAGGTAAATAAATATGATAATATGATTATTTTTAATAACTTGTGGTAAGAGCACACTGATTTTACGGTTTAATGCAGTATTTGATCTGTCGCTGTGCGGAGGAAGTGTTTTATTCTGTGATTGATTAACGTTAAGTAATTTAGCATGCTAATTAAAAAAAAGGCCTTAACAATCGCTTTATCGTTATGTTATATATATATGTGTGTACGTGTGCATATTTTTACTTTAAAAGGTTTTTATCCTTCACGTTAAATCCTCATGGAAATGTATGAACTAGCCTTAGGTCAGAAATACATGGTATAGTTCGGTTACTGTTTGTCTACTGTATGGCGTTGTAATGTTTAGTCAGAATTAGATAATTTCATACAAAACTTAATCTAAGGGGAAATTTTTTCATGTGTCTGCGACGTGCCGGATCCGACCAACTAGCAATAATTTAAAATTGAGCATTTTCGCGCTTTTTTCCCCTCAGGTAACGTTACCGTTAGCTGCATTAGCTAAAAGCTATGCCTCTTAATCTCACTGTTTATTACAATTAATGACATAAATAATGTTTGGAAAATTAAACAGAAATTATCTTCTGACACACGACAGCAAACGATAGAAATAACTGACTTTTATACCATTTTCCAGCTGGTAAAAATACAAGTGTTAATTTTGGCCATCACTGTATGTTATATCCTCAGAAGTAAATGATATACAATATGAATGTAGTGAATGAAGTAAAATACTAAAAGTGATTTTTGAAATTTTCTTCTAAAATTAGCATTTTTATAAGGCCTCTGTGTTTGTTCATTAAATGCATTTTAACTTAAATTTTGGTTATGTTTTAAGACTAACTGTCATATATTTAACAGGTGGGGACTTTCATGGTGGAATACTTTCAAAATGCAGAGACCAGTGATGTATTCTGCACATTTTGTGCCTTGGGGAGGAGGCAGCAATGACATCCCAGACCTTCGCCATTGTTTCGGGACATGCCATTGAAACTGACTTGTTGCTCAGTTGATCTGTTTCAAGTCCTTTTCTGTGCTTGATGTTAAGCAGTCTCTTCCTACTTAGGAATTTCTCCAGCATGCAGTTTATCGTATTGATGGACATGATGGACATCTTAATGTGGGAAGTTTTTGAGGACAACAGTTTTTTCTGGACACTTGTAACATGTTTTAAGTTGTCACATGTATTGTCTGTTGTCTGGCTTAGTTTTAATGGCACACTGTTTGGACTGATTCTCATGTGCCAATAATATATTTTTGAGTGTTCTAATGCTGCAATGTTGACATATAGAATAGGAATCTACAGTGCCTAATTCACCCATTTTTGTGTTTTTAAAGAAACTGATCTACAAAAACTTGTTTTTATGTGTCTGTCGGTGTTGGATGAAATGTATGACAATTGCATCGATTCAATAAATGTAAAGAAATAAATTTAATAAAAACGCATATTTACAATTGCATTTGTTTCGTGTAATTGTATTACAGAAAAATTATAATAATTTTACATTCCTTTCAGATTATTTATTTTTATTGGTAAATATAAAATTAGCAAGGCAATGAGACAACATATAACCCAATGTTTAGGTTATGTTAACCCAGAAACAAAGTTAACCCGACCCACTAGTTGGGTCAAACAAACAACCCAGCATTTTGGGTCAAATGGTTAAACCCAGCACTTGGGTCAAAATAACCCAGCGCGTGTTCTGTCCCATAGTTAGCCAGCAGCTGGGTTAAGGTTGGGTTATTTTCTAACCCAGCAATTCTTAGTGTGTATATGAGAAATAATAGATTAATTATCTTAAAGGAGTCTTTTTCTATAAATATATAAAATTCTGTGTTTAAGTGCTATAAGCAGGTCCCCGGTGCATCTAGCAACCCAGAAAACATGAAAGACAAGATCCCAGTAAGTTGTTTTGATGAGCCTTTCCGTGCAAGCATGAGAGTAATCGGGCCGTTCAGATTTCCCTCCTGTTGTGACGTAAAAGCAATTTCACGGCACTGCCGCCATTGTTGTTTTCACAAGGGACAGCGGTATACATGACGTCATGGCTAAAGTTCGTGGACAACATGCAAAATGCAAAGTCCTAACCTCGGAAGAGACAGGATTGTATTTATTTTATTTTAGTGAAATCCCTCAGAAACCATTAGTAAAAACCTGCTTGTTTGCATGAATCACCTCAAGCCGGAGTGCTTTATCAACCCGGGACAATACACGCAGGATTAGATTATAAATGGTTCCTCATGAGGGAATCGAGACCCACCTTACTCTATATTTATATGTGATTTGGCAAATGGGCACTTGGAGTTTGGCTGTATGCATGTTAATACATTATGTGCGCTGATATGTTTAGCTGCAGCAAGCAGATTGTTTTGCTAATGAACAGGGGCGAACACTGTGGTTGTTTCGTTTTAAACGTTTCAAATCAATCGTCCTTAGACTGAAGAATCTGTCAGAGCATACTAGTAATGCATTCATGTTGTGTGTGTAACGTTATAACTTGTCAATGAGAACGTGAGCGCATTAAGTTGCCCTGTTTGCTGGGACAGATATTTTTTGTCTCCGGACGAAGGATTTGAGACGTTGAAAACGAAACTAACCGCAGGAGTTTCAGAAACATAATTTAGCTTAACCATTGCCTTGGCAGTTCTTCACGTGTGTTGTGTTGACACGCCGGGCAAAATGGCGGTGGGGTCCGCTGTAACTAGTTATCATTTATAGAGACATGAACCAAAATGGGTTGCTGTGAGCATAGCGGTTTTTGACGAGGCAAAAAGGGGTTTGTTTACACAGCCATTGGGTGTTTTTAAGCAAAATATGTTCCAGATATTTCATGAACTTATTGAAAGTGCTCATGCAATGAGTCCTTTAACACTGTTTTTTCATATTTTAGGACAGAAAATGAAAGAATAAAACGAATATTAACTTATAAGTAGTATAATGCTAATATATTAGCATTTTAATTTATCTTAAAACTTCATATTTTAATGTAGAAAATGGTACAATAGTATAATATAACAATAGTATATATATACCAAATAGTAACATCATAATTAAAAGATTAATCAAATAATTTTACAACAACAATGTTGTTAGAGTAATTCACACTGAATGTAAAGCAGCGAAATTCTAAATGCAACATAACAGTGGCCAGGTACAGTACAAACACAGAACACAAATCATGTAAACACAAATCATGTAAAACAAAACATCATATGCCTATGAAATACACACACACTCCATGAATACTATTTGACACATACATATTAAAAGTTTTATGTCTTAGCCTTCATGATAATGTAAGTATCAGACGTCTGATCGCAGCGCTTCTCAGGTACAGTATACAGTTGCAGATTAATCAGGAAGTGGGCGATCCTCTACATTACCTCTGCACATCTACAAACTAAGTGCGTGTGATGTACAATTATGCAAATTACATTATGGAAGGGAAATTAGAAGGGAGGTTGGATTACTTTAAACTACCATAGCACACTATACTGTAGGGTGGAGTTACAAAAGACCATGTGCCATTTGCATGCTAAAAGGTAAAAGTGAAAGAGGTCTCTGTGTTCCCACATTGCTCAGCAGTGGAATTTGATCATACACTCAATTACATACAAAAACCATGCTAATAGTTTTAATGGACAATGACAGAGGCTCTGCTGTAAGGAAATCTCCATCCCTCAACTTAAACTGAGACCAGCAGGACAATGCGTCCACACGAGTTAAGTCCGTTTATCAATTTAAGGACTTGAACTTTAACGTTGGAGTTATGGAAGCCATAATGAAAATCTGCAGAAAATGTACACATAATACACAAATGTGAACATTAAGAAGAGCAATAAAGAGGCACCACTAAAAAAGAGGGCAGCGGGTCAATGCCTCCTAGTTATATCAGAATGCATTTTTTATTTTAATAAAATGATTTGAGCAATCACCACCAGCTCAACCAAGTTCTCAACCCACTTATGTGTCATTTAAACAATTTCTTACAATTAATATTTAATTGCCAGAGGCAGTAGTGCAAAGACAAATCTCTAGAAATGTTCAAGAAGACAAGGAAGAAACAGAGACCTACCGATATTTCATGCCAGTTCTCAAGCAGTGGTCACCAGAAGATGGCATATTTTGAACAGACAAATGACCCAGGGTGCGGGCCACCATGGCCACAGCCCTGAACTTGCTTTTGGTCCCCAAGCTGGGGCTGTTAGTGTTCTGTCGGTTCAATCTGTCTTCCGTGCTCCGGCTTACCGCTCGGTGGTCCGTGCACACAAACGACACCTGCATGCTGACGGCGAGCCCCTGCGGACAGCCTTACCGGTAGGAATTCAACTCTTAGAGAAGCAACTCGTTTTAAAATCTCCCAGAAGGCACCAGTGTTGTGACCTCTTACAGAAGAACAAATACCTGAAGTTTTATTTCTTCTAGTCCTTAGGATCAGGAGGTCAGATGTTCTTCTAAAACTCGATTAAATCTGTTAAAAAATGGATGTTGTCTGAAGAGCTTGTACAGCGTGTATGTCCATGTGCCGCCAGTATGAGCGTATTATAGGCAACTCCGTGTGTATGTGTGTGTGTTAGTAAGAATGAATTCCAGCACTGTGGCTCGGCAGCAGCCCGTGAAGCCGTGGACACCAATCACATCAACACAAAGCACAGGAGGAAATTCCACATCCATCCACGTCACACTGCAGAACATCAAGCATGTTTATTGGGTCTCCTATCTGCACTCCACGATTAGTCGCTTGTCTTTTTACACCACTTTCTCCTGCGATGCTTCAGTCTCCCGAGTCTCTTCCACCCTGGTGGCGTTTTATTGATGTTCCTTAACAGTTTTTTATACGTCGCTGTCCTGCTGAGATTAACATCTTATAATGTTGCCCACACTGAACTGAGCACATACATAAATGGCAAGCGAGAGTGAAAGAGGGGGAATATCTAAAAGAGCATGGTATGACCGTGTGTGAGAGTGAAAGAGAGAGAGAGAGAGAGAGAGAGAGAGAGAGAAAGACTTGGAAAGGAAAGTGGGAAGGTCCAAACTCATGCTATGTTGTGTTAGATCAGCTCGTACCTGATATTCCACACTGCCCACGCATGACAGAATGTTCAAGGACGAAACACAAATCTGTCATGAGCCGGAGTATTTAACGCACATGCTCATAACACAATATCCTACCAACAAGGAAAATAAACTACAAGGACACTTCATCAGAACAAATGTTTGACACATTTGCCATCACTTGTTAAATGTCATTTAAATACGAGTATTCTCACATTGTCCCGACTGCTGCTGCACTGAAAATAAAACTAGTAACTAAAGTATCATGTCTATTATACAGTATAGTCTGATCTGCAGTTACATTTATTTTTAATTCCTATATAGCTGCGGAAAAAGACCGTTTCAAAATTATTTTCACTTGTTCCAAATGTACTATTTATACTGCATGTATGTATGTGTTTAGGTAAAATATAATTGTTGTTTCATTCTGAGAACAACGAACACTATTTCTCTTGAATTTCAAATAAAAAGATGGTTTTCATTTTGAATTTATTTGCACAAAAACGGTCACTGGAGAAACAGGTCATAATAACAGAAAAATGCTGTTTTAGACCTCAAATACTGCAAAAAAACAAGTTCAAGTTCACATTTAAGTAGTGCCACAGTAATACGTGTACATGTATTTAAGAAATCAAAAACAATCTGAAATAACCTTGATACACTCAATTTTTTTACAATAGTTTCCATGTATCTTGTCATGCTATCAGTTTTTCACATTGCTTTTGGATGACTTTATGTCACTGATTTTCCTGATTTTGTTCAAATTCAACAGACACTTGACCGAAATGGCCACAGATTCATCTAGAAATGCGGATTAAAAGAACTTTTGGAATGGTATTTTTCAGTGACTGTACATACAGAGCTCTGATCCTTTCTCACCCAGAACAAACTCCTGGACAGCTACCAGTCTGATTTCTAGATCGGTCATTCCACTGACGCTGCACTGCTCTCTGTCATTGAAGCTCTGACACAGGTATGTCATTTAGAGTATCCCGGAGAGGTGAGGTCTCCGAGCACCAACATCTCGACACAGGGGTGCCTGTGAAAACTAGATCTTTCCTATCCCAGCATTCTATGCAATTCCTAGTCCAGGCTCTTGTTCTGTCCAGACTGGACTACTGAAATGTGCTAATGGCTGGACTTCCAGCTTGCACAACCAAACCTCTAGAGATGATCAAGAATGCAGCGAAAGAGTGGTCTTCAATGAACCGAAGTGACACACATCACTCCTCTCTTCATTAAGTTAAATTGGCTCCCTATAGTCACTCGCATCAAATTCAAGTCTTGTGGTGCCATCCCAAAAAGGTAAAAAAAAAAAATCGCACTCACTGTTGATCCATTACACATTTGTGGAATAATCTGCCCGCTGCTACAAGATCAGCAGATTCTGTAGCAATCTTTAAGAAGCGTCTGAAAACACATCTCTTCCGTCAACACCTGACCAGTCTCTTTTCTACTCTTTAAAAAAAAGAAAGATTATCTCTGTATACTGTGGTAGGCTATATGAGACAAGTTTTTATTGCACTTATGCTTTTTGTTTTCCTTATCTGTAAGTCGCTTTGGATAAAAGTGTCTGCTAAAAGACTAAATCTAAATCTATAAATAGCATAATGTAACATAAATAATTAACATAAACGATTCTGCATTATTTCAATGTCATTATCATGTTCAAGTAAATTTGACCAGTGACCACATACCTTCTTTTAAAAATGAAAACACAACAAAAATCTTTTTTCATGAGGCAAGTAGCTGGAGAGAACGCAAGCAGTATTAGAAAAAAAATAAGAAAAAAATGAATTCATATATACTCAAATAGCAAAATGTCTGCTTATCTCCACATCATGTGAAACTCTGTGCATCATTCTATAGGATTGTAAACCAGAGATCAGAGGGAAAGCTAGAAATATAAAAACATACAGCTATACAGCATACCACCGACCGTAAACACTCTGAGATAAACTCTTTAATAATCTGACACGCAACTGACACACGTCCCCCTAGCAAATTACAGCTCGCTTGCGCCCTAAAGCATCTCACAAAACCACTGAGTGATGAAGCGACTGCCCAGTTTTCATGCGCTCGGGATTAGCCAAACGCATGTCATTTCACCTCTAGATGAAAGGAAGTGGACAGGCGGCTTAAGTGAAAGTACAGCGTTTCCTGAATGGCACGTTGACACGCACCTGCCTCAGGACACAAAGACTCTGACAGCAGGCTTGTGTGATGTGGCCCTCAAAGTAGCGGTCCATTAAAATCCCGTAACAAAATACTGAACTCATGCATCCGACATGATGCACTGTCTAGAGAGAAAGAATGACAGGAAATCATTGCATGAGATGAGGTGGGAAACTGTGTATCTTTAGACATAAAAGTTGAGATCCTTTGGTCGGTCAGCATCATCCATGCTGCTGCAGAGTCTAGAATCACGGGCGCATAATATTTTGCAGGGAAAAGACCCAAAAATGTCAAATATTGGTTTTAATATTAAGGTTCAATACTGTTTTAGAATGTAGTTATTTGCAGGTGCTAATGCGAGTTCTGATCTTTCTGTCCTTGTACCGAATAATACCTCCGTTCCCCAGTGCAAAGCACTGAGCATTTTCAGGAGAACACATGATCCAACTTACGAAACATAGCCCACTTACTGGCCACTGTGAATAAAAACACTTTATCATGATCAAAAATATTTTGTGTGTCACTGTGACCCTGTTAAGGATTAACCTGGAATCTACCAGTTTTACATTTCACATTTCTGCATTTGGCAGACGCTTTTATCCAAAGCCACCACCTGTTAGTGGTTTCCCATTCTGCCAGTTGTTGTAAATCAAATCAGTGATAATCGCTACAGGTAACAGAAAATGTGCAATGGATACATAAGCCCTTTTTGAATTATCATTACTGATTGGAAACTTTAGCTGTAGCCCATTGTGTGTCAAACAGTTTAATATAAGACTTAATGGTGGAGACGTGACCTTTCAAATGAGAGAGGTGGTGCGTCAGAGGTATACTTAGGGAATAGAAGGGCTCTTGTGAAACAAAGAGACAGCAGTATGGTCAATAGTACAAAATAATAATTGTAGTATATGTATACTTATATAATACACATATATATATATATATATATATATACATACATGTACTGTATAATTTTGTATAAAATAGTCTAAATAGTTTAAGATGAAGTTGGCCTAAAGCATGCGATTCAACCTTTTTAGGGTCACTAGACAACACAAACAAGGGCACATCAAACACCATCAAGACGTCGTGTCTCGCCCTTGATAAGAAGGTGAACTACCGACTTATCTACAGTCAACTAAGCTCTGGAAAATCCTCTGGAGTCGTTCAATCATATGCCTCAGAGCAGTGCTCAGTCCCTCTCCAGTGAGCTTCACCACAGGGCTCCTGCTCTCTCATCGCAAGCAAAAAATAAGCATATGTGGGCAATAACTTCTCACCTGTACAAACACTTCCTTGGCTGTGTAAAGTACATTCACAAATAGAAATCCCTTTCAAATGATAAGAAATGATAAACGTTTCTTAAGATCTGAGATTCGTACTTTCTAAAAAAAAATATTCAGTTTCTATGAAATTTTGTGTTACTTTTAACATAACTTTGGTTGTCCCTTTCATTTATTTGACATAATCAACACATAGTGTGTTAAATAGTATAACAGCAACAGTGTTTATACACATCTTTTTAAAGGGACAGTTCATCCGCAAATAAAAATACTGTCATTATTTACTCGCCTTCGAGTTGTTCCAAATCTGAATACATTTATTTGTTCTTATGAACACAGAGAAAGATATTTGGAAGAATGTGTGTGTAACCAAACAGTTCTTGGACCCCATTGATTATACCATAGAAACATAATTTATATATTTTTTGTTCTGTTGAACACAAAAGAAGACATTTTAAAGGATGTGAACAGCAAACAGTTCTGGGTGAACTGTTTTGACTACCAAAGTAGGTAAAATTACAATGGTAGTTAATAACAAGTAAATCTATTTAGGTTTGGAACAACTAGAGACTGATTATTCCTGACAGAATTTTAATTTTTGGGTGAACTGTCCCTTTAAAAGTTTAGTAGACATTTCTTTATAAGACGTTTACGTTAATGCTGTGAATTATTACAGCAGAATGGAACAGATCATCTGACTGAGCTTGAGGCTTTAGATATCTCAGTGAAACCCACCAAACACTTTCTGATTATGAGGTAAAAATACATAGTGAACCAAAAATGCACACATCTTCTCAAAGTAACATAAATGAACAGTTTAAACATAGTAGAGTAAATGGAGAAAAGTTGTCACTGTGCTGTTTGGTATCATTGTGTGCACCACACTGAACATGGACCAGAGAAAGCAAAGCATAGAGCTGTCTGAGGAGCTCAGAAAGAAAATAATAGACAAGCATGGTATAGGTTAAGGCTAAAAGACCATCTCCAAGCAGCTCGATGTTCCAGTGACAACAGTTGCAAATATTTTTAAGAAATTGAAGGTCCATGGAATTGTAGCCGACCTCCCTGGGATTGCCCGCAAGAGGAAAATCGTCCCAAGATTGAACAGAAGTAAAGTGCGAATGGTAGAAAAAGAACAAGGGTAATAGCCAAAGAGATACAAGCTGAACTCCAAGGTGAAGGTAAATCAGTTTCTAATTGCACCATCCGTCGCTTTTTGAGCATGGAAGAAGGCCCAGGAGGACTTCACTTTTGAAAGAAAAACATAAAAAAGCCAGACTGGAATTCGCTAAAAATCATATTGACAAGACACAATCCTTCTGGGAGAATCCTTCTGTGCAGATGTCTCATTGAATCCTTCTGTGCAGATGTCTCATTGAGAGCTACAGAAAACCTTTGCTTTCAGTGATTGCCTCTAAAGGTTGTGCAACAAAATATTAGGTTATGGGTCCCATTATTTGAGTACATGACATTTTAATTTGTTTTATTATTTACAATATTATGTTGAATAAAAGATAAAAAGCAAAGTCTGATTTCTATTAAATATGGAATAAACAATGGTGGAGGCCAATTACTTTTGTCAGTTTCGAGTTATTTCAGAGAAAATTGTGCATTCTTCGTTTTTTGTGGAGGGATACCAACAAATTTGAGCAAATATACGGACAATAAACACTGTATACTTCTCCCAATGTATATGTTCCATGTAAATGGAAGAAGAATTTGATGTCTTTCCCCCGCAGCAGGCAGTAACCCAGCAGGTGGATAGCATGACAGTAAAGCACTGACAGCAATTACATCTACATATACCAGCAGCTGAAACTGAAAGCTGGTCAGCAAAGCAATGTGAAGAGTGTGAGGATCAACAAATTCCATAAGCCTCTTCCAACCAATCACATGCACAGAAAGGGCAATTAAAGCATGGTAGGGGAAAATCTGTACAGGTCTGCAAAGGTGCAGATGTTGTAAATCTGACATCCCTCCCTATTATATGGCCCTTACTTTACATACTGTATATGACCAAAATTATCTGAACACAAACTGATCTAATGAACAGGCTTGGCTACTTCAGCTAAAGGTATATCTTTTAATAAATGGTTTTAATACACAACATTATTTACACAGCATGCAATACTCTCACATTTAGAGTAAAATAGGACACTTTTCTGTTCCATCTGCTGTCAAAGGTCCATAAAGAGATGTGATTTACTGGTGTGGAACAATTGTGGAAGTTCATCACCCAACATCAGCACCTGACCTCACTGATGCTCTCGTAAATGCTGACTCAACATATCTTTAGAGCAAATTTGCTATCACTTACACACATCCAGCCACCAACACAGTACGTAGTGCTCTTAAAAGACAGCAGTGAGATGGAGGAAGTGCTTTTCTACATGACTGCTCTCCCATTTCAAGCTGACGGTGCACTGCCCGAGCAGCTTTGATTCAGAACGCCTGAAGTACTCTCCCTCTGTTCCATCACTCATCATCTTAAAAATGAACTGCACTTTGTTTAAAGCAAAATGTATGCCGCCTGGCCTTTTACTAGGCAGGCACTATAGTCTGCAGTCAACTGCTTGTTCAACAGAACAGAGAAAATGAACATTGCTTGCAATTATTAAACGATAATTGGTATAAATATTACGGACACATTTTAAAGCAGATTTGATACTGAATGCAACTGTACGTTCTTGGAATCCATAGTGAATATTTGTATTCCTATGGCAACATCTTTACAATTGCAATTGATTAATGTGAATACTTATTCAATGCAAATGTACAGTAAGTGTGTTTTTTTCCGATAAGAAAAATGAGGTCAAAATCTGACCTTGAGCATAACTGACATAAATCAACAAATCTTTGATTCTCAAGAAAGAAGACAAAGATGTGATGGGAACCCAATTAATTTGTTAAAGTTTTATTGTACCATCTTCTTATCTAGGTTTAGGAAACTGTTTTATGAGCCGTTTGAGCTCTGTACCGCCTTAGGAAAGTCTTTATCCAGAACAAGACTGACAATCTTATTTATTGTGATGGTGAGATTAAGCAAGACAGCAGAAATGTAATGTGTGCACTGTATGCATATATGTATTTATTTATAATTCAAGCTGCAAGTCTTCCTCCCCAGACTGTAACCACATTTAATCCAGAGTTTATGCCCTAGGGAGTAACACGGCATAAAAAATAGAAGGGAAACACGGAAGGAAAAACAAAGAGACAGAATGAACAGCATTTAATTAAAGAGGAAATAGAGCAGAAAAGAGATGTGCTTGGTTAGCTCTACAGAACGACCACACCACAGACAGAGAGAGAGAGAGAGAGAGAGAGAGAGAACACCTCACCACTGCACTAAATGACTTATTAATCATTACTCTTATACAAGTCTTGGCCTGACAGTTAATTGCATTGTGTTTTAGGACCATGGCAAAACACGGGGATGGTTGACGGAATGTCTTAAATCCGTGAAAAAATAATCTCAAGTAAATGTTATAAATGGATCACTAAACATGACAAATGAAGATTAATAGCTTCAGGAAAACAAGCTTTGTGGCACACAATCCCCAGATGATGTGCGTTTACTGCCATCTTGCGATCACAGATAGCACAACAGTTGATGAGATTGTATTACTCTCTAGCCTTAACTCCGTGTAATTATTCTGCCTCACGTGGTCTCGGAAATTCGATAATTCCCACTTCAACCCGGAAGTAGCTTCACGATTTAGTAACATCGTAAGTATTTAGTAACTTTAACAAAACATTAATGTTAGCATGAAAACATTACAATTAACTGCTTACATCAAAAGTGCCCCGTTCCATAAATTATTTCACGGTTTAAAGGTGCAGTTTGTAAGAATTTTGGAGAAAAATATTGAAAAACAACTAGGCTAGTGTTATATATTTTGTCCAGCTGAGTACTTACAATATCTCAAATGTTTCCAAAATTCTAAAAGGTGACACGGGACTGTGCAGTCGCCTGTCAATGGCGTCATATCCGCGTTACCCTTTGCTATCGCCTTTCATGCTTTACCTCATCCGTTAACGTGATTTCTTGTTCCGGTATGTTGTTGTTTTGATCGTGCGCCCTCTAGCGGGGGTTTCTACAAACTGTACCTTTAAGTGGGAATTATCAAATTTTCGAAAGCATGTGAAGGCAGCATTATTTACTTATTTTTTCTTTATGTTGTGGACTGACTTCTTTACAATGTTAAACGTGCTGGCTTCTCATGCTTAACATGGTCAACTTGTCAAATAACGAGTTGGACGTATTACATAGTATTTCTGTGCTCGATACACTCTACCAAGTTTCGTAAAGGTTTCGGAATGTTTTTTGGAACATGAAAAACCGCTGGGTAACAACCTTTCCTAGTCTCTTATTGGTCGATTCTCCCGGAAAAGCAGGCCCGCGGCGAGGCGGAAGTAATAGCCACCCAGGCATCAACCGATAAGAAGACCAGCTTGTCATCAAGATTGTTTGCGCCGCGTCATGATTGGCGCAGCTTTGGTCCTGCAGCTGCAGCTCGCTACTCTTGCAATAGTGAGAGAAGTTGAGGCATGTTTGTTTGTTCAAGTCATTTCAGTGATGGATGTTATAAAAATGGTGGATATAACCCACGATTTGTAGATTGTTTGAAACTGATAGATGGAGCGGTCCCAGCGCTAAAAGATGCCGGACATGAACCGCACACGGTAAGTGAAACTTAGTCATATGTCTATGTTTTGTTGGCAATCGCCGCATACGTGCATAATGTAAACAACACAAACTTATATTGAATAAACAAATGGACAATGTGATGCTCGTGATTTAGTTCCTCCCCCCCACAAACCTCAAGGAGGTAGTCCGTTTTTGGAAATAATTTTATAACTGTATTTATCTTTTATCAATTTGATCTAACTAAATACTCTTCACAGATACAAAGTGTCTACATTTTAAAAACGAATTTGCGCACGCTAAAGACGTGAAATATGAATCGCCCCTAAAGCTACAGAATCATGTGGGGTCCTAAATGGGAACGATTATATCAAGGTTGATATGGGATAGAGAAAGTAATTAGTAATAAGTAACTAAATACTTTTTGGAGAGTAATTTGTAATCCAATTAAAATATTGAAGTAATTAGTAACTAGTAATAAATTACTTTTCAGAGTTACCCAACACTGGCCTCGTTAGGTACTTCCATCTTGCGCAACTAGCCCATTAACACAGTATCAATATTCATGGTTTGTAATATTACTGTTATTGTCAATACCAGTACAATGTGAAATCCCGATGAGTAAAAAACACATTTCAAAGATCTTACTGTATGTAATTTGAAAAGCCATGAAATAACAAAAAAGAATCACACTTTGACCTGAATGGGAAGGCATGGACACAAACTATAGAAATTCTAAACCACTTCTGTCAAAACACCAACAAACTGTCCTTGATTATCGTGCCAAGGACCTTGAGTCTCTCGAATTCGAATGAGTTTAAAGCTGTCATATACAGAAGTAGCTGACAATCCTAGCATGTATTGACCAGTCAACTGACCATGTATAAAAGGAAAGCACTTAATCCAGGCCACACAGCTGGTCCAGACCCCTCTGTCTGTGCTTGAGACTTGCTATTTTCTATGGATGACTCAGATACACGCAACCCGAATAAAACAGACTCCATGACACTTGCAAAGTAACAATATCAGAGAAACTACTCCATTTCAAAATCACCCAATTATTAATTTTTCAAGGATTTTTCAAAGAACCTCAACCTCTTTATTTCCATCAGACACTTACCTATACCTCATGCCAGTCTGGAAGGAGACAGACTCTTGAAGTGACACTCCATTGCTTCTCAGGAAATCCTCCAGGTTTTTGAGCTGGGCGGCTGCCCGCACCTCTCTCAGGCTCCTAATCTCACCCAGTTCCCCCCCGCCCTGCCGCAAAGGGCAAAGGCCCTGGTCGGACAGGTAGCGGTCGATGTCGCTCCGCATGCTTTCGCTGAAGGACAGTGACAGCATCTTGCCGCTGCTAATGCTACTGCTCCTTCGTACAGTGTTACCCGGCGGTCCATTCTTGGGAATCTGTTCGGAAGGCACACTCTGTTGGCGGATGGGACGGTGGCTTGTGTGGCTGGTGTGGCCACCGTGCACGACCCGCACATCGGTCAGACTGCTTCTGTGAGTGGCAAACATGCCCTGCGACCAGGTGACCCGGTGCCCGACTCTGAACTATGAGACTGTGTTTCCCACAGGCACAGAGTTAAGCGTGACAGAGACCAGCAGACTCATGCAAGTCAGTGGCCTTGCTTTAAATAGCGCCCGCCTCCCTTGACAATCAACACCAAACTCACACCTCCATGCATTGTAATCAGAGATCGCACAACCCACCCTCCATCTCTCCATGTGTGACCCAAACACCATGGCAAATTTAAAGGAGTAGTTCACCTTTAAAATGAAAATGATGTCATCATCTTGTCGTTTCAAACTTGTTTGACTTTCTGTCTTCTACAGAAAACAAAAGAAGGTATTTTGAAATATGCTGATGACAGAACAGCACAGCCACCGCTTCACTCCTATTGAGTTGACACAAAACCAATGCAAGTGAATTGGGGGCTGTTAACAACATTCTTCAAAATATCACATGACAGATTTTTCATTGAAAGTGAACTACTACTTAAAACTGAAAGATATTAACAGAATAAATTTGTGTGATCGGGATGGAAGCGAAACTGGAATTTTGATTTAAACTATGCATGCGTGCTCAAGCAACAGAAGTGAGTAGACATTCAGGCATGCACACGATCCAAACCCTGCTGCAGTTGCTGTGGAGGACATGAGGGCCAGATCTATTCAACATCTAGTCAGATAAATCAACCAGGCGTCAAAAAATAGACTGGCACTGACCCCAACAAAGGCTGGAATTCTAAAAGCAAACAAGACATGATGTCCTATTCACTTATAATTATAATACAGCACAAATAGAGGCCCACTTGATAGGTCATATTTATTCTTGTTACGCTAGCAAAGGCAAAGGTCAGGGGTTTGATCCCTAAGGGAAAACACATATGAATGCACTTTTGAGTTGAATTAAGGTGATGAATAAATGTAAAAATATTCTTACATGACAAGAAAACTAGTTATCAAAAACATTTAATCAGTTGTTATAGATGCTTTCTAAAATGGCAATAAATAATCAAATTTGTCAACTGATAAATCTTAAAAGTAGAGATGCACTTATATTAGCCAATAATCGGAATCGGTCAATAAAAGAACATTTTCACACTGTCGGCTATCGGCCAAAAGTTTAAAAACAGCCTATGATAAGGGCCTATAAAATGCAATGAATGTGTGCTCTGTATAGACCGTTTCATCGGACGTGCGCACCGGAGTAAACCTCCGGTTTGTGTTTGGCTAGTGTCTAATGATATTACTATTTATATTATTATTTCACTTTATAAAAGTATTAAATAAACGATGTGTCGAATGGATTTGTATGTTCATTTTATTAAATAAACGATGTGTTAAATGGGTCCTGCAGTTTGGTCGCATTTTAACAAACCATAGTACACTGACATCTAGGCGTTGAGATTTGTATCGCAGTCTAAAGACAAGTTTAGCCAAGTAAAGGTTCTTCTCGGTTTCTTTTGATTGTTATCAGAATTGTTAGTCACTCTATTGTTTGTGAATGTGTATCAGAAGTTCAGTTAGGGTCACAAAAGTGCGCATGTGCAGCAAAGTTTGTTCATGTTGTTAAGATGAAACAGTCTTTCTAGAAAATGTAAAGCAGCATTACCAGTTTGATGTTCAATATTAATAGTCATTATATGAATTAATAACATTTAAAAGTTAAGAAATACTAATTTAATCTTCAGAATCGGTAGATATCACTCTGAAAATATATCTCCTATATGATCTCCTTTCCACAGTAGCCAACTAAAAATGCACACATCCAAACAACAATTAACTGATGGTATATTCAGAACTATACCCTGTATTACCTCAGAAAACCAGATTTTTTTATATAATTTACTTGAACATCATAACATCCACAGAGCACTGTTACCTGTGTTCGCTTTTTCATAATTAAAGGGATAGTTCACCCAAAATGAATATTCTTTCAACATTTACTCACCCACTTGTCGTTTAAAACTTGTATGACTTTCCTTTATCCGCAGAATACAAAGGGAGATATTTTGAAGAACGCTGGTAATCAAATAGCTGTACCCATTGACTTCCATTGCTGTTTTGTGTATACAATAGAAGAGAATTGGTGCCGCCATTTTCCGGTTACCAACATTCTTCAAAATATCTTCTTTTGTGTTCTGCAGAAGAAAAAAGTCATTCAAGTTTTAAATGACTTGAGGGTGTGTACATACTTGTCATTTTTGGGTGAACTATCACTATAAGACTTCAGGAGAATTTAGAGCAACTTAAATCATACAGTAAAACTAACAACAACCGTGCCTCCAAGCCAAGGACAGCATGTACAGTATATGTCAGGTCTCATTCGACATATTTTAGCCTGCTTGTTCAAATCTCGACATCTCAAGACAAAGTACAACTCGTGAGGGTCTCGGAGGGTCTCGAGAGTCAGTTATGGTTGGAAAAAAAGATGATATTTGATTGGATTCAACTTTATTGTCATTGTGAGGAGATAATAAAATGTTAATTACTCGCCTCCCATAAAATGTGTAGCATAAAGCTTTAATCCAGAAGGTTAACAATATTCTCCCCTCTCGCTGCATCTCCACAGTTTAAGAACTCCTTATTTGTTTTTCCTCATAACTAAAACATCACTGTGCAGAACAGCAGACCAAGATACTCAACTGTGCTTATTTAAATCTCCACTCACCGCACCTCTGGCATGCATATTCCCATAACCCGGACGGGGCTGTGGTTGTGAGCAGAACCACCGTGCAACATCCTCAAGCAGGACTCATACCCATCTTAAGTTCTGGCTTTGTACTCACCCGGTTCCGTGGAGGGCGAGTGACATACGGGTTTTGCACTATGCTGCTCATCTGATAACTTAGATCTGGTCCACACACAAATGAAGACAGTTTTCCACCAAAACTGAGACTGCCTGATATGAGACTAAATGACGGCAAAGCTCCACCCCTCAACAAAATCAAACGCCAACCACTTTTGGCGAATGTCATCTGTAATGTTTGCTGAACCTATTATGGTGCAAGAATGCTCCGCAAACATTAATTATTCAGGACAGCTTGTGCTCTAAAAGCCTTTGATGTTGCAGCACAAAAAAAGAGGACTAAAAGCCATTTTTTCTCCTGTGTTTTGTGCCAGTACAAAATTTTGAAGATACAACCAAGCAAAAGTGCAGAAGAGAATCAAGAACAAACTGAGCAGTGAAGAGTGGCCAAGTCTTACAAGATAAGATGGATTCCTTATTCTGTCACAAAGAATATATCAGGAGAAAACCTACTTATAACAGGGTATTCGTAACCGGTATATGAAAATGGATAGAAATACCATATTGTATATATAGTAGAATAGAATAGATAGATTCCTGCACACAGAGGATAGAAAATACTCAAGTGAAAATGTTAGGCAGCTGAACGTAAAACGCAGAAATACTTTAGATAAAACAGAGGCTCAGATTATGCGTGTGAGTGGAAATACAACCCAGAACACGGAAATAATGCTGCTCACAGCAGCCTAATACATCAAAAAGCATGTTAGCATTAAATACATTTATATTGCTTGTGTTAATTACAGTGAATGTTGCATCCATTGCTATTATTTCTTATTTAGGACTCCAGGCTCGCCTTTTAAACAGAAGCATCTATTATTTAGCAGAGACCCTTTCCAAGTGAAGTCACATCCACTCTAATTATATAACTCATTTCATGGGCCGGCACATATCTGCACTCTTTTTTAAGAGACTGAAACCCTACCGAAATGTCAATAGTTACGATGTTTCATGAAACTGAACGGACCAAGCAGAAATCATTAAGAAATGCTACCTCCTGTTTTAAAGATGTTTATGACAAGAATAGTTTTCACACAGATTACCAAAGTCAGGAATAGACACAGTATTGCTCCGCTGGATGAAAATAAATAACGTGTTACTGTGCAGAATGCTGCTGATGAGGATTGAAGGTACGGCCTGATCTCATACATCGTGCTCGAATTTTACGAGGTGGCTCAAGCGATCTGAATCCTACAACAATGTACAATTATTAGAAAAAAGCCATACTGAAGCCCCTCCCATAACACCACATCTGAACCCAATGTCACTGGCACAAAAGCAAATCGCACTAAAATGTACAAATGAGATTGAATGAATTCATGCGATTAGCCACCTTGTAAAATAGTTATGAATTGCTGTGAGATCATGTTGGAAGGAACACTTGTAGATTCTTTAATTAAAGAAAAAATATTTCATTTTGTTAGACTTCAAGTAATAATTCACCCAAAAACAAAAATGCTGTCATCATTTATCGGTCATCATCTCACCCTCGTGTCAATTGAAACCTGTATGACTTTCTTTATTACAAACAACTCAAAAGAAGATATTTTGAAAAAAGTAGGGTGGCACCCATTCACTTGCAATGGGTGCCCTAGCTGTTCGGTAACCAACTTTCTTCAAAATATCTTCTTTTGTGTTCTGCAAAAGAAAGAAAGTCATATAAGATTGAAATGATAAGAGGGTGAGTATATGATGACAGAAATCACATTTGGGGGTGAAAGATCACTTTAATATGTAATTCTATAGGTTAACCAGGAGCCTCGTAGTCTTATAGAATTACAGAGTAACTGGAGAGACGGATTACTGTACTGCTGTAAATAAGTCGGCAGCTTAAGTTCAATAAGTGCACAAATATAATATGGTTACTTATAATCAATGAGAAGCATTCATGACCTAAGCATGTTACTGGTGAGTAAGTGATATACCAATCCAGCTCAGTCACCACGGTGCCCTTGAGCACTTAAGTCCAGGATCCCCGTAGGGACATTCTCGGAGTTTAGTGGACTGTATAGTGCTCTGGATGAAAGCAGAGATGTGTTTATATTTACACATGAAGGGTTGATGTACAGTACCTGTAAAACTGCAGCTGCCTCTTTGGACTGCCATATCGAGCTCTAACGCAAGCAGAGATGAAGGACAGATAAAGAATGTTTGTAAGACAAGTAGAGGTGAATCTAGCGTAATACAATTTTGAGGAAAAGTCCACACACCTTTGTCCAACCCTGATTTTACTTAATTTAGTGCAGGTAGTTAAAATAATAACATATTGTAAGATGCAGCTCATTGGTCATGTAAAGATACTTTACATTTACGCATTTGGCAGATGCTTTAAACCAAAGTGACTTACATTGCATTGTATTATACATTTGATTCTTACTATGTGTAATCCCCTGAGATCCACAGGAAAAAACATCAAATCAATAAATAAAGAGTTGATATAAAAATAGACAACTTTTTAAAATCTAATTTAGAGAACTACATTTTTCTAATATCAATATAATCTAATATTAATATCCAATTCTAATATAATATATATGCATTATAAAAAAACATGATTTTTGAGTTATCTGCTTTGCAAATGAACTATTTGAATATAAATGCATAATTTAAATGTAAGAATCATGTGTGGCAAAATGAAACAATCTACTGTTAAAACAACAGTAGAACTAACCTTAATGAGACTATATATGAACTATGAGTATTAATGAAAATTTCATCTTGTCAAAATGAAAAGCCTATCACTTAATATAACATTTGATATATTTTTCTGTTAAATAGGAAGGTAAAAAACGTAAAGGGTTTTTACACAGCTCTATGCATCCCCAGATCACTATAAACTGCTGCTGTTCTGAAAGAGCCTGTGTGAATACTCTGTCATATTTGTTCCAAGAAACACAAAAAAATAAAAAGTACATAAACCTGTACACTTCTGGTTTTATCTCTTTAAAAAAAAAAAACAAATATAAGATGTAAAGAATGTCTATCATAACTCTCAACCAGACACACTCTATGACTCCGTCAATGGATTGTGAGAAGGTTCTGCTCACGTGTAGTTGACCCCAGGAGAGTCAGTCTGCCGGGTGGAGAGAAGGGCAGGAGAATCTGTGTTAGGTTCGGGGTACATGGTGCCGTGAGGGGGGTGAAACCAGCTGACCGGCCTCACTCAGACTCTCAGCTTCTGTACAGGAAGGAAGTTCAGATTAATTCCAACTTAACTTTTAACTAAACAAAAAAAAAGAAAGATAGTTGATGAATTAAAACTTGGATGTATTGGACATTTAGTGGAGGTGCACAAATAAAAGTACAGCATGATGCAGGTCATCAGTCTAAAAGAAGCATGGCCAGTAGGTGGCGCCAAGTACTCGATTCCCACATACAGTAAACGCAAGTAACGCAACACACAATAGTTTAAGAGACCATCAGCTAGACTTCATAAGAGCTCATTTACATCTTTGTCTCATTTCTAATTTGACTAGGCTATACAATTCAGTGCCATTTTGTTCCTGACAGCAGACAGCTAAGCCATACTAAACATTGTTATATTGACTTCAAATCTTGTTCTCAAACGCATCTGAGCTTACAACAAACATTTGACTGCTATGATTACAAAACAATTGTTTCAAACATCAACACCAGATGTCAAACTGTAATCCTTGCGTGTTATTTCCAGCATTCTGCTTTTATCAGTTAAAAAGCATGACACTGCTGCTGAAAGCCTGATGGAGTTCACTTGATTTCTATTCGCATCGCTTAGGCAACTAATCTCATCTCCAGTCTGGCACAATTTCACCAGCAGTGCATTATAAACTGCAGCGTTGAAACCTGCACGAAGGTGAAGTGAGAGAGAGTGAAGGGTGGACACTTAACACGGCTCAGTGTGGCAGGTGGAGTACAGATGCTACTGCAGAGTGCTGCAATGTACCAGAAGAAACGGAGGAACAAACAGAGGGCCAGAGACGATTGTGGGTTATAGGCACTTAATGTATTCCTTACTATACATGTGTCATATTCAAGAAGTTCCAAAATCGAATTTAGGAATAAACGGAGAGAAGCTTGTTTTAACCAATGAGATTACAAAGACAAATGCAAAAACTAACAATATCAGTACTTTAAAATTAATATATTTAGCTGCGAGTTTAGACAAGCTTCCAGTCCAAATAAAAACGATTTGTGAAATCCTGGGTCACATCCCTAAAGAGCCTAAATCGACCTTCTGAAATGCACACGGATGATTAGGTACATTTTACCAGTCTTTATCGCGTCACTTATCTTGGGCCTCTTGTATCAGAATACGTCTCATATCTCAACCCTGTGGTAGGTCTACTGCTCAATTCACCTTAAGTCTGATGCTTAACTCTGTGGTTTTGGATGACCATGTGACAAAGAGACAACAGGTTCAATCTGGCCGTCGATATGTTTGCTGAAGCGTCCGCTGAGCGGCCAGGTGGCACGAGGTAGCAATCATCCCACATGACCTCCTATTCACGGCATCAAATCAGTTAAAACACAAAAGATGATAAATCATGGGTGATTTTATTTGGCATTTCAATATAAAGAGGAATGGAAATACAGAGCGAACGTTAGATTTATAATGTCAAGTTCACATTTCTGCTGTCTCATGCTCCTAGGGGTCCCATTGTGCGGGAGGGAGGCGGAGTTGTGTTGGCTATAATAGTCAAGCGTGAGCATAACCCTACACACATTCACACACACAAATAGGTCCTCTGTGCTCTCGGAGTGACGTTTAGAAATGTGAATGCAAACACATGCTTCAGACATGAATCCTGATTCAGAAATACCAATTCAAAATTCATGATAAAAATCTACTTTACATACGAAATTTTACCAGTGTACATCAACAAGGTCTGTCCTAAAATAAACCTTTGGAAATAAAGAATTAAGATGAAGAATTTAACAGCGAAATAAAGAGAATACATAAGGTTATGTAACTTATCTTAAGGACAAATACAAAGAGAGGTGGGGCAGTTTCTTTTTGAGATCATAATGCAGTGAAGTCTCACTGTTGCCTGATCAGGATTCTGGGCAGCTTACTGCATTGTCAGCATGCTCACTCTCTCTCTCTCTCTCTCGCTCGCTCACAGCAGTATCCCAACAACTCCGCTTCAATAGCTTCCAACTCTGCTGTTGCAGATGATGTGAGTAGTGGTCTGTGTATATAATAGACATTATCTTCCCCAAAGGTTTTTATAGCAGCTGCAAAAGACAGGAAGTGCTGGTTGCACGTGTGCCAGTTGTCATTAGGGATGCATCAAAATCCTTATCTTCAGTTAACTACAAAATCAATCATAATGGCCCTGTTATAGTGTTCTGTAATGTAAGGCACAGAAACTTGGGTCTGACAAACAATTACAACAATCACAGTTCTTCTGTACCGATAAAACCGAGTTAGGAGGACATTCATTTGACTGGTTCTTATTCCGTGCATGGAATTGTCCAGCAAAGTTGCCACTAAAGCTCACTTGAATTTGCTCTAGATTATCAGACATCGCTTGGAAATGGCTCTAACTAGTTTTCTTAAAGGGACAATTCGTGTTTTGCTGGGAAAAAAAGTCATACAGGTCTGGAATGACTTGGGGGTAAGTACATCTGAACTATCCCTATAAGAGATGCCTTCAAAGAGAAAAAGACTAAGACATCATGCACTTCTAGTCAACTCATCTACTTCATTTGAAGACTTCCAATCAACTTCCCATCAACATAAATTTTTCAAAGTTGTAAAAAGTTTTAAGTTTACGTTAGACACGCATATTCATTGATTATAATAGGAGCAATCTAGTTTTGCAATGCTTGCTTCCAGTACAGATGACATGATAGAGAAACGTGATGTAAGATTTTATTTAAAGACATAAGCCATAAACCAAAACCTCAGTATGTGGCAATAGGATTATATGAGATATAGCACACTCTATAGCTGACCCAAACTCTACAGTACCAGACCAATTCCTGATACAGACGGCAGAAAGTCTTGATCAATAATATTGTAAAAAAACATAACACATTGTACATTTACATAACTGAAATAGCATGATAAATAACAGAAACTTTAAATGCCTTCCTACACCCAAGTGTTGTATATTTGGATGCATTTCAAATGTAATGCTTTTAACTCATAAACCTCTGAGAGAAACTGAACCCACAAGGCGGAGTCTGTCCTTTAATAAAACATAATGGACAGGGATATACATTTAGCATGTAATGGAATAAGTGGGCAAGGTGTACTTAAAGTTTAGCCACAGTCACTGAAACCCAGATTCACCTTTTTTCACATGCTCCGAGGAAGCAATGTTCAAAAAAAAGTTTTGAAACAGAAAGGAGAATTTTCAAAACGTATACGGTAGTTGCTAAAGTATTACATCCTAAAGTAATCACAATATCTAACTCAATACAGTACATCACAACCCCATGACCGCAGTAACACAATCACAGCACAGAGTTTGAACCAAAGCCAAACTGTTGGAAAGTAAAAAGTTATCACCCATAAGAAACTGGATATCCTACATGTGACTGATTCATAGCATACAAATACACATGAAATACATCTTCCTCAGGCATTATCTCACATTGCCAACATGGTTTCCCACAAAACAGGATACGATTTTAACACCTGTAGCATCGTAGAAGGCAAGGGTTCATAAAAGACATCAGAGAAGAATTTCTGCCTTCTGTAGGTATTTTGCTTAAAACATGAAAAAAAAGACACAACAGACGAATGGTCTCTAGATGTAGAAAACAGTATTTAAGAACACATGCAGTTCTGCACTCACCGGTGTCTTGCTGTCCGATAACTCCAGCTTGGCTTTCACTGTAGAATGCAGAATCCTCTGTGAAAGGTGTACGATAGAGAAAGGAAGAGTAAGACAGGGAACGGAAAGAAAGGGAGGAGTGTGCTCAGGATGTTGCCGCTGCTTTGGCTAGCAGTAATGTATTCCTCTCCAAACTCAGCAGTCTGCTACCCTGGCTATGCAGATCATCAACTCTGTGTGTGTGCTTGTGTGAAGATGTACTTGAGGGTGAAATACACAAAAACAAAAAAACAATGCTGATTTTCTTGTCTAAGTGTAAACTAAACATTGAACCCATGAAGCTAGTGCACTGATATTGGAGAGAGTTATTCTACAAACCATTGTCATCTTTGTCTCTTTTATACCCTGACAAAAAACTCTATCCAAAATTTTCTTGCCATATATGCGATTACATATTTTGTGTTGGAAAGAAAATAAAGTCTAGGATTCTGTCTTTATTCTCCTTTATTATTGTTCAAATTGGAAATATTAATAATGATAAAATATTAATTTAGCACAATGTAATTAATTCAAATGTAAAGTAAGACTAACTGAATGTTTAAAAAAGTTAAATTATAAAATGTAATCTAAAAATGTATTTAATTTTAATTAGTCATTTATGACAGCTGCAAATAAAGTAAAGTAAATAAATAAATAAAATACATTTATAACTAGGCAGATAAATAATGAAATAAAAGAAAATATTGCTTGAAAGTAATAATAAAACACAAATGTATCTTTTTTTTTTTTGCTGTAAAACAACTCTCATCAATTACATTTATACTGATGAAAGTGTTAAGAGCTCTAGTCTGGTAACCTAGCAAAGTTTAAACACAACCCAGGGCATAAAACATAATAACATATATTCAAAAGTTACCTTAAACAGAGCTTTTAACTGCATTTCACAGAAAAGATATATGGTGTGTGCACAAACATGAATCATCTTACAGGTTCCACCAGGCTAAACTATCACTTTGCTGCAGGGACACAGAGGTGAAGGAACACTTTCTATAGATAAGCTCTGGTTTCTGTCTGCACGGTCTAAAGTGACGCAGCATCACAGGATTTGTTTCATCCAACTAAACATTCAACACTTCACTGAAACTCTCACCCAAGACTCAAAGAGCATCACTTGAAATAGATGTGATAGCTGCTGAAGGTGATGACAGGCTCAGCTGAAGGCCCTGTCCTTGAAGTAGAGAGATAGGAACGTTTCAGTTCTCTCTGTCAATTCGACTCGCACCGATCTGTTGTGATAGACTTGCTGGAAGCAGCCGAAGTCTGTCATGTCATTGCACTTACGTCACGCAAAAGGGAGAATGTGATAACAACAATTCTTTGGAGCTGTAAAAAGTTAAACTAAATATGTATGCTGATCCAACTGTAAAACACCGATCTATTCTAAACTCTTCTGCCAACAGTCAAAAGACCTGGACATATAAGACAGCCTTGCATTCTGTATTTTGTTCCCAAGGGGCATGTGCAAAAACATTGTACAAGGTTTTTAAGAGTGGTTCTGCATAATCTGCTTTAGCTTGGGCATTACATGAGGTGCAGAATGGACAGCTGCTTTCATCGAGCTTCTCAGGACCGTGTTTAAAACAAGTGTATGTCAACCAAAGTCAATAGTGTTGAGCTAAAAAACCATGACTGGTGGAGATATATTTTGAAGTGCTGCCTGTCATTGCAGATTGAATTCAGTTGGAGGTCTAATGCTGATATTTTAAAATGGCTCTGAAATCTGAAAACAGAAATCTGATGCCTATTTTACAGCATACACTATTAAATCCATTATTACATTAAAAGTAGAAATATCCTTTTTTTTTTGCAAGTATCCATTTCTAAAATTGCAATACACATAGCACAAAACTGACAAAAGTTCAACCAACACACGTGCCAGAGCAATTACTTGTTCTGTTGTATATTATAATGTAAAATTGCAATAAAAACTTTTTTAACAGTTTTGCGTTAAGGGAGACCAAGACAACATAAAAGATATAGCATCAATTTAACCAATGAAATATGACAACCTAGGGAACCAATGACCAAAGAGTTTAAAAAGGTATGATGTTCAACTTCAGCTCTTATGTACTGTATAACTTCACTTCACACAGGTTAGGACAGGGAAATGCTTCCAGAAATTATCATGGTTTAGCAATTAGATGAGCTATACATTACATTGCATGTAAATGGCGCTAAAGCTCCCATACAGTAAAACGTTTGGGCTATTTGCATATTTGGCTATGCATAGTTAAAATACACAATCACTGCAATTATGACGAATCTGCTAAAAGTCCATTAACGTTACTTAAGGAAAGTTTCAAGAGCATTTATCACCATGGCTCGTTTTTTGTAAACATCCTGGATCGTACGGAGAGGAATTCAGGTGGCCCCTTTAAGCCAAACGTTATATGCTTACGTAACACATTTTACACCTGACTGCAGTTTCTCACCGACACAGTCTATCTGTGAACATGCTCGCATCCTCGTGCACGAGCAATTCTTACCTCAAACTGCTGAGACGTATGCGAGTTCTCGTCTGCGCGCCGATTTCGGGGAAGTCCTCATGCAAAACAACAAAAGCGGCATTGAAAACATATCGTTCCGCTGTCATCTCGACAACAAGACAACCCTACATCGCTAAGTGTAGCCTCTAGCTGCTGGACGTCAGAAATAAAATGCAAGCGTGCCGTTGTAAATGACACCATTGGGCAGAAATGGCTGTCTATGTAATACGCATAATGATATGACGTCACCGCGGGGTTTCTACGGATTGGATATGCTTAATAAAATGTTTTAAATAGTACAAATAAAAATAGTGTAATCAATTGATTTATGTAATTAACAAGAAAGCGTTAGAAATACAGTGCGTAGAGTAGTAAAATAAATTTGGTTTTGCATTTAGTGTAGATTAGTCAACTTTATGGCGTCAGATTTATATCAAAAGTACTTGATTTTAAAAAAGCTCCGGAATTTATGACCTCAAATTGTACTCTTCTTAATTTTATTACTTTAAAATATTTTTGTTTTAAATCATCGTCCTAAAACAATCGGGTTGTCAAATTCAGGTTTTCATTCAAGTTCACGCTTTCACAAATCGCTGCACAGGTTTTTAAACGGAAACGGTGGTGCGGTTGAACACTGCTGTGATGACAAGAGTTGAATATGGCAGCTGAGAAGATTATTTGTGTTCTTAATGAAGTATTTTCGGGGCCTGATGAAACCGGTATGAACATCCTACGTGTTGAATACAGCGGACATATTTGTAAACGACTTTACTTGGACCCATTGCACGAGCTGTCACTTTAATTCCGCGTGGGTTATATACATGTTACTGCTGATTGGGCTGACATTCTTGACACCTAACAAACAAGAGAAAGCGTATCTCAAACCATAGACATATATATATATATATATATGTCTAGTCTCAAACCCTGTTGCACACCGTTTCCCGGAAAACCGTAGGATAACGTTGTGCACCGGTTTGAGTTTGAACGTGCCCCTAGTGATATAATCTGACGCCACACAACTTCATTATTTTTGATTGGAACACGATCTTTGAACTCATTCGAATCAGAAAGCATGGGGCATTATACTTTTTTATTAATACATTTTCCACACACAAAAAAAGATTTTTTTCCTAACTCATCCACTAGATGGTACCATATGCTTGTTCAATAGTGAACGTGGATCAGACAATGTTTTTTATTTGTGTAATGGCCAGACTATAAATGTATACATGTATTACATTAGTATAATATAATATAATTTATCAAAGAAAATAATGTGTATAAAACCAAGGTCAAATCTGTTTATTTTAGGTCAGAAAGTTAAGTCTGAATTGAGTCACCCTGTATATAATACAGTTCAGTGCCATTTTGTTACATTGCATGATCACAGATTTTAGGAGATTTTATAGCCAAGTGTTTATGATACTGTAAATATGAAAAAGTATCCTGTAATGCAATAATGAATAAACAAATCATTATGATGAACACTGCAAAATGCATCAGGGCTGTATATTTTCCTGAGCTTATGATTTGCATATAATCAAGCATTTATTAAACTTGCTTGTAATGCAGGTAACCTCATAAGAATGCGGATTAGATTCAGAAACATAACGATGCAAATACCCTCACTGTGCTATCTGTATAACGCTGCAAACTTAAATCAGCCATAGCATGGCATTCATCTAAACATTCAACTTTCTTTTCTAGCCTTCTTTGTTGTCGTAAAGCAGGGAAAAGCCGCTCCAGACACAAAGAGGGAAGAAACAAAAAGCCTTTTGTCAACTAATTACACTCTAAGCTATTCATTTCCCTAGCAAATAAAAACATCTTTTTTGTGATTAATTCAGATTTGTTCTCAATGAATCTGACTTTACCTACACAGCAGAAATTAACAATTTATTGCATTATGGATCATGCAGCAAGCCCCAAAACTTTCTTGTTTGTCTTTATTTGAGAATACAGATTTTATTTATTTTTTGAAGTTTGGAGTTTTCTATTGACTACAAAAATGTCACACCAACACTCATAAAAAAACTGTAAATGACCCACATAAGTTAGACTACTTTGAAATCTGAATATTTTATATAATTTAGGTTTTGGCTGGGTTGCGGTAACTGTTTGGCCAGCCAAGGGAAGACATGTTCAGAAAACCAGTTAGACTATTATAAATTTGGCACACACTTTAATATTTTACACTTCTAACAAACTGAAATGAATATCAAAATGTACATTTATTAACACACATAAGTCCTGTAACATAATTTACTGCAAAAAATTCATTGAGAACCAGCAATATAAAGCACTGTGTAAATGCACATAGCTGGGTGTTTTCATAAAGCATTCAACAGTTATATAAAATATTCGTGACATTTACGCCTTCAGAGGTTTTCTAGTTTCTTCACACAACAGCCCCATGTGCCTTGTATCACTATCACCTAACATCAAATCAGCACCTTCAGCTAGCTGCCCTCGGCCTCCATTACAGCACCGCGTGGAGAAGATAACTCATCCCGTTGCAGCGCACAGCTGTAGGAAATGCTGCTGTACGATGTAATAAAGACACAGGGATTAAAGCAATGACTCACATCCTTGCTGCTCATAGTGTCCCTCCTTCTTCTCGCCATCATGGGAGAGACTGATGTCTTTATGAGGTGATGGTGATGAAATGTTGCATAGCGCAATTCTTACGAATGGAGAAACAAGTTGGCTATTGAGTAGGAATCTGAGGAGGGCTGGATAAACCATGATTAGATTTACAGGGACAGAATAAATCAATTGGAATTACTCTAAGCAATAGGACACAACGTAATATAGAGCTGACCCTCATACGGCCTCATCTAGACATTTTTATACTTCTGAAGCCATCTTGTGAAAATATTTTTGTGGTCCATACAAGTATAGAGCTGATTACAGAATTTACAGATGACAGGTTAGCAAAAAGTTAAACATCATTACAGGTTTGTCATCCGATAGACAGACATTGATGTATTAATGTTTTGTCATGTCATGACATGGCATTTCTGACTCTAGTCTTTGTGCAGGCCGCATTTGCCGTCATCTGGTTGCTGGCTCAAGTTTTGTAATGCCACTTATAGAAGATCCTGACCGCCATCAACATATGGACTCCATCGATTTACCATCCCCTCCTCTGAAAACCTCAAAATCCTCTTACACACGGGAGATTTACACCCAAAACATCATGGTGTAATGTTTCTCTCTCTCTCTCTCTCTCTCTCTCTCTCTCTCTCTCTCTCTCTCTCTCTCTCTCTCTCTCTCTCTCTCTCTCTCTTGTTGTAGTCTTCCTGACTTGCATTTGGGCTGTTGGTCATGGTACTGTGGATTCACATAGCCCTGGAAATGGAGAACAGAGGCTTCTCCGTTAAAACTTGGCTTGGTTTACATGTTTATTCACACCTCATTAGCCAACAGTGAGAGGTCCTGCTCTTAACACCATTCATACAGTATGTTCAAAGACCAACACACATTTATACAGTAGCACAGTTTTTTTGTGAACAGATAATTTATGTAACATAATTAAATTGAACTCTTTCATTATTGCAACCTTTTTGTGAATTTGTGCTATATTAATCTTAATACATTAATATCAAAGATCTCAAATATTATTATTGTATTACAAAAAAGTCAAATAGTTACTATTTTTATGCTTTTTATATAAATGTTCTTATAAGACATTTTGTTCAAATTAATATGATTTGAATTACAAACTCATAAAATGACTAAGTGAGAAATTGTAGTAGTGAATTGCTTAATAAAATAAATTTACGAATATTTAAATATTGAATTAAAATCACTTCATAAAATCAGATGATACTTTTTAATGTGAAAATGCAAACAGATGTAAGGTTAATCCTGATATTGGGTATTAACACTTACTAACGATTTGTTTAATTCAATTTATTAATTTAGTCACATTTCTGTTTATTTAAAAGTAAACTAACATGTCAGTTTTAGATTTTGCATCTAATATCGCTTCTATTCTGAAATGTTACAATAATAACAAGCTTCCAACTGCTTCTGCTATCACTTATTTCAACAAAACATCCAACCTTAACAAAATCAAGAGATCACACTCAGCCCAGGTCCCAGCCTTTCTTCCTGTGAAAAAAATAATTTCTCCCTTCCTTCACTGAAGACCAGTGGATTAAAAACAAATGTGCGCTGAGAACAGTTTTTCCACAAGTGAAAGAACAGTCAAAGAACATGGCAGATGTTTAGTATCTTCATCCTTCTCTTTTCATTAGACAAGTTAGCTCCGTCAAATCTGCGTCTCCAGTGAGTCATTCAAGATTATTAGATGAGCACAAACATTCATCTTTTGCTCTCTGGCTGCCCAATGTTTTGCATCATAGAGATTGATGTCAGTGGGTTGATCCAGATAATATCATTTTCAAAATGTCCAAACATACTTTGTTGAAAGACCCACGCTGTGTATGGTGGTGGCTTATCCCAACCATACTTCTCAATTATTCTAACCACTGTTTCTGTTATTTAGCTGGTAGAGCATTGTGTTGGCTGTGCAAAGATGTGGGTTTGATTCCTCATTCAATACTGATGCATTGTATATTACTTTGGACTTCACTAGCAAAAATGTAAATATAACCAGCAAGCCATATACTATAGTCCAAAATTGTTTGGACAGACTTTATTGCTAATTGTCCTATAACTGAATTTATTTTAGACCAAACTAAATTAGAACATTCAGGAAAACATCAGATGTACAGTGGCCACACTCAATGTCTCCCTCATATTAACCACTAAAAACATCCCATAATGTTTGTTCTTATCCTACTGTAGTTGGAAAGGCTTCCAAAAACATTCCACACTGATTTAGTTTAAATTTTGAATGGCTGTTCGTCCCACTTAAAAGGGTGAATAATTGATGTTTCAGCCAATTGACCAATAAAGACATTTGGAGTGCGTATGTGTCGTGGCTGCATAGGCTGGATGTGATGTTTTAATGCAGGCCAGTGGAGCTGGTGTCCAACAGGCCTCTTTCACAAAACAGATGGACTATCATGTGTGCTTTGTGGGACACACTGGAAATAATTCATCTGATATTTGCTGAAATTGAAGCTTCTGTATGGCCACTTTTACTCATACAGTCGGTTAATGATGTTTTTGTGCAACTGTTCGTTATTTCACCATTAAACTGTTGTGATGTTTAATGTGATCAGCTTGTTGTGAGAACAATTTCTTTAAAAGCTTAAGTTGACTTCATGGCCATGGACTTTAACTACATAAGTAAATATTGGAATATTTAACTGCTCAGATTTAATAATAAATGTGTATTTCAACTGATGGTCATCATGACAACATAAACGTTACAGTATATGTGGCCCAAACGTATCTTTCAATAAACCTCTATAAAACTATTGAGTAATTTTAATGTAATTTACTACAATTAATTAATATACAATATAATTATCAATACAAAGTGATATAAATAGAAATTTCACATAAAATAAATTGTTCAATTAAAAGCAAACGCAGACCGGAAGTTAACTTAGGGCCATCCGCGTGCCTTCGATTAAACCGTCTATAAGCATGTAGGCGTACATGTAAATTATGTCAACGACACTTTCGATTCTCTTTGGTGTTGCATTGAAACAGTTGCAATACAACATCATGTCAACAGAGGGCAGCCTTATCAATTATAGGGTACTCCAAAGATGTAAGTAGAGGATGTGACCCAAATATGATCAGGCAGGACTTTTCAGCCTAAACAGTGCTCACAAAATCCTCTCCAAAAGATATACTCGCTTGTTTAAGGAGGTATGTACCACGTTCATGTTTTTTCCAGCAATAAAATGCTGGGGGCTAATTCACCGCTCACCTCAAAACTACAGCTGGACACCGAATCGTCCTTTCTGCGTTCTTCACAAAATATGTGTGTGGTGGACATTTTCCCGACATAAAATATGTAATCTGGCGATCACAAGGATCACAATGCTAGGACTGGTTGAAACAGCTGCACATCAAGCAGGTGTTTGGACGAATCACACAGTACATTTTGTTGATATTGTACCATGAGAATATATTTCACACCCTCACCAACAAAACATAGTCACAAACCCAGTCCTCAGCGTTTATGTGACATAGAAATGGATACCCAGCGCAAAATACCCAACTAGGCTTTGGCGCGGACGTGAGGAGAGCTATCGACATGCCGGTTGTCTATCTTTATTAGCCAAATCCAAGGCAGAAATCCTCTGCTTATCAGCCTGGTGCTCAGTGCTCACTGTGGCTGTTCGCGAGCCAGAGGTCAGAGACATGACACCATATTATGGGCACTGTATACTTATTATATTGATGGAGAAGATGAAGGAGAGAGAGACGGGGCAGAGGGAGGTTGTATAAGAGGATACTGAAGATTAGGAAGGGAATTGCCGCAGGACACTGGCTGCTTTTGTGAGCCCTGCACTGTCTGAGGGGAAAATATCTCTTGGGGCAAAAGCAGTCTGCCACAAAGCACTAGTCCTATTATAGATACAACAACTTGTTTTCAGACTCGAGACATGTTTGAGTGGTAGTTTGGAGAGACGGGCATGTGAGCAAGGTCATGTAAAATCATTTTGGGACACAAATAGATGGGGGGTATGCGTTTACAGACAAACTGTCAAAAACATTAGCTGAAGGGAGATTGCAAGCGCTGCATCTACTGTATGTGGTCAAGACAGCCAGTCAGTTGTTTGATCAAATATGAAGTGTATGAGTATGCGATGGTTGTAGTTAAACCAAAAATTAATACAATTTCTGACATTATACATTTAAAGTAGGATTTTATTTTTGTGTGCAAATATAAGAAGTATATAATGACAGTTATTTCATAGTGAATCAGGAAGTGTTGTGATGCTTACCTCCTCAGGCAAACACGTCAGTTTGGCAACAGGTGAAAATAAGCACTCTGACTCACTTTTAATCCGACTTTAGTGTTTTTCTGACATGTTTGAAGTCTCTATAGAGGACAAACGTACAACTTGTTGTAAATTTGTCTAACTGAAAGACTTGTTATGACTTGTATACAGATACGCAATGCAAAGGCTTATATTACTGATCATCACATTCAAAAACAAACAATAAGTCCATAGACGGTTTCAGGTGCAACAACATAAATAAACATTATGTGGCCCAAACTGAACTTCCAGTAGACCTCTTTGAATAATCAATAACAGTTTGAGTAGTTTAAATAAATGAATTACAACTAATAAACTATAAAATATTCATATAAATGAATAATAAAATGAATTAAATATAAAATAAATTGTTGTATTACCAGCCAGACCGAGAAGTTAACTGCATGAGAGATGTGTATACGTCCAATGAAACCGTCCGTTACTGTATATCAATGTTTATTGAAGGTGAAGTGTCTCGTATGATTACAATGAAACCTTTTTAAGATAGAAAGGTAGTTTATAGTCTCTGGAGGCTACTTTGAAATGCTCCACTTATTAAAAAGCAGCACTGGGGTCCCTGAAGTGAAGCAGTATGGTCTATACACACAGGCACAGAAAAAGATATGTTTGCTTTACGTGGTTCATATTAGCTTTGGCGGTGAGCTAAGCTCCATAACGAACATCACAGTGTGGTCCTATCAGACCTATTCATCTCCTCAGAAATATATGATATAGATCTGTGAGCTTTCTCCGTATGCATTCTCTACATGAGAAAGTTTAACGTTGAAGGTAAAGTTGCTCTTTACTTGAATTCCTCAATTTCCTGAATAAGCTTTAAAGCACCTGCTTTTTTATAGGGAACTAGTATGATCATTAGGTGCACATACTGTATCTGCGCTTGAATAACATCTAAAACACTGCATGCACTGGATTTTACAGTGTACATAGTACAAGTGAGATTTAGATACCTGAACTGTCACACACATTTATGTGAGCAAACAAAGATTTCTAGTATTCAAAACCTAGTGTGCTTCTTAAAGGGAAAAAAAATAAAAATCTCTAATCATTTACTCTCTCTTATGTAATTTATAAGCTGTATGACCTTTTATATTCTGCAGAACATATATAAATATAAATATATAAATATATATATTGAGGAACGTTGGTAACCAAGTAACATTTCCATTGTTGATTTCCATCGTATGGACACAAAACCATTCAGACATTTTTCAATATATCTTCTTTTGTGTTTCACATAAGAAAGACTTTACAAGTTTATACCACATGAGGGTGAATATATAATGACACAAGTTTTACTTGAACAATCTGAACAATCTGTTCATTTCTGATATCGTTAATATAATATCTGTAAATCAGGTAGCAGTAATGAAACAAAACCAACCCACCTCAACTTACCTATGTAACTATCAACTCTCTCTCCTGCTCTCACGCTCGTACACTCTCGCTGTGTTGTCTACTGGGGGCCAGCTGCCCTCTGATGACATCACACACCCTTCCAGCTGCATTACGGCTGGTGATATGAGCAGATGTTGGCTTTTGGGGGGCCTGGCAAGCACAACTTTCTCTGCCCACCTCCTGTTGCGGAGCCAAGAAAACTGTTGACATCTGCTCTTAGCATTTTACTCATAATAGAGTTAGCGGCCAGGACTGAATACGCTGGAAACCACCCTCCAGCTTGCCCCGTCCCATAATTTTAATTTTTTTATGGCGCTTTAAAGTTAAGTTTGTTCTCATGATGACTCCCAAAATGCATTTAAAAAGCTTAGGTGTTTAAATTCCTGAGTGTCACATGGTCATATTTTTGGAAACTGATCATATGAATACTATTGTCCATATTAAGAAAATTGAAGAGCAGGAATTGGGTTTTCTTTATTATTCTAGTGTGACGTAATACAGTAAAAATACAATTATTTGATAAGCATGCTTTCTGTATGTTGAAAAAGGCAAACCGCGTTTTTTTTCTTCTGCTTATAATGCTCCTTAAACTTTTGTCTTTATTTATTCACCTCATATTGCTTCAAACTCCCATGGCACAGGAAAAGAAGCAGTTGTTAAAATTTCGAAGCTCTTTGCTCTTCCAAACACCAAAAACAAATAGTGACAATGGCTGCCAGGTTGCAATTTTGCATTGATTATTATTATTAGATTAAATCAGGTGCTCTGAAAAAAGGAACTTTGCTCCTTGTCCAATTGACTTATTTTATACAAGTTAGTACAACATGAATTTCATGTTTAATCATCAAACTTAATCAATTTAAGTTGTTACTACTTGAATGATGTGTGCTGTGTTAAAATAGAATTGTTGAAACTGGACAGAGGATGTCCAGTTCCCAGCATGCTTTATGCAAGACTACATTAGGAAAGCAAATTTTTCATGTGCTTACAAGTGAAATGTTGTTAATTTTCACTTTAAAATTTAGAAGTTTGTTCTCTTATTATTTCTCCAACATATTGGAAAAGACTGGCAAATATTTTGGTCACATTAACTTATAAAGATTTGAGTTCAGAATTTAAATCAAAATCTGAAAGTTCTACATACAAAAATCATGTTCTGCTAATAAACAAATTTGGCAACATTAACATGGACATATTTCAATACTAATTAAAAAACTTTTAATGTGCAATCCATTTTCTAAATTAATTATATATTTATGTTAATCCAACATATTTGTTTTCTAAAGATAGACATCGCCAGCTAGCTACCACATTTTGGTAAAGAACCATCAAATCATTTTTTATCATCTTATCTCACCTACGCACCAAATAAGTTAAAATAGCCATTGGTGCCCCCTCCAAAAAAACAACCCAGTGGCATTCACCCATGTCTGCTGCCAACACAGGGTGTCCAAGAGTGAAATGATTTTGACATGTAATCAAAAGTCAATCATTCCCCTTACACAGAAAACAACAAGAACCATTAGCATATCAATCAAAACGGAAATCTATATACACTGACAGTGAAGATGGACCGATGAGCTAGTCAGTCACCAGGAGAACCAAAGGTGCAGCCTCCCTCAAGCCTTGAGGTTTGGGTACCCACACCAACGTGCGGAAGGAGACGCAGCTGTTTGTCCGATCTCTCTTTATGCATGTGGGAGAAAAAACATTAGGCAGAAATGGGCAATCTCCCCACTTTTCTCATTACACAACTTTCCCCGTTCTGGCACAACATCACAACCTTCTCTCCCTCACACACATCTGCGGGCACAATGAGCTGTCTCTGACCTAAAGGATGGGGGGAGGAAAGAATCTCAGCTGTTCTAGTTGTCAGAACCCTGGGAAAGTGTTCTCTCCTCTTTCTTTCCTCTGTTCTTCTCCCTCTTTATTTTCTCCCTCTCTATTTCTCTTTCCCTCCCCTTCCCCCTGGTCTTTTTTGATGCCCCTGTAACCTGAGGCCTTGCCTCTGATCAGGATTTTAAGTAATACTCAGTGAGGGAGTGACGGAACAGAGAGAGGTACCGAAGAGCTTAGAGAAACATTTATATCAAGGCACGAGATCCCTTTAAATGTGATTGATTGCAAGTTCTGCTTTGAGTTGTGATATTGATCCCACCTCGATCTGAACAGGCAGATCTGTTTGATGGCCAGTACAGCTGTACACATTTTGTCAGCACTATGTCTTATGTAGCCTACACATAAGAATGTACTGTACAAAACCAGCCAAGGGGGAGAAGTATTTCATGTTGGTTTTAAGAAAATAAGATATTGTTTTAGTCCTATCATAAAAAGTCTACATCCCTCAAACAAACAACAAAGCAAGGAAATATTGAAATATATTGGAAAACATAATTAAATATATAAAAAACATGTACGTATCATTGTTGTCCTTCCATAACCATGAATGTCCAAATTAGCTGTTTTTTTGAGGAAAAGTAAAAAGACTGTACTTTAATAAATATAAATTATATTGTATTATTATACAAATATATATTAAATACTTTAATAATAAAATTATTTAATATTGTGTTGTCAAAGTTCACAAGCACTTTTTATTGGTTAGATGTTTGCAAAACCCAATGACAAACATAAAGGGTGACTAATAATAATGATTTGTAAAAAATAAAAATCACGAAATATGGAGGATGAAAAATTGTCAATACATTCGATAAATATTATTTTGTATATTTAAATTAACGTATATTCTGTAATCTGTATATATATTATATGATTTAATGTATTAACAGTTTATATATAGAAACTTGTCTTTTCTTTGTGTTAGGGATAGCTTGATAACTATACTAGAAGAAAATATGCTGGAGAATGTTTGCGGTTTGATTCTTATGATCCGCAGAACACAAAAGAAAATATTTTGAAGAATCATGTTAATTCGCACCCATTCACTTGCATTGGTTTTGTGTCCATACAATAGAAGTTATGGGTGACGGTGCTGTTTGGTTACGAACATTCTTCAAAATATATATTTTTGTTCTGCGTAATAAAAGAAAGTTATAAAAGGTTTAAAAGGCTGCATGATAAATCGTTAATAAACAGCATCCTATTAAGCGACTTACTACGATTTAGTTGCACAGTTCTTCGGTGAAGTATGGTTAAATACTGCTGCATCTGAAATCCAGAGGGCACTCTCGCAAAGAAACTCCAAATAAGCACTGCAGGCCTGCAGAAGATGTACACCACCACATGTAGTTCCAGAAAATTGTTTTTGGGATCTATTTAACAGTAGCTGCGTCCCAATTTGCATACTATCCCTCCAAAATAGTTTTCGAAAATAGAATTTATAGCCTATGTCCCAAATCATAGTATGCTGAAATAAGTATTGTCAAATTACTCGGATTGTCTACAGTTTCCGGTGAAAAGTCGAAGTATGAATCCATGGACACTTCATGGCTGATATAACCCACAACTCACTGTGAGTGGGCGGAGTTTAGAGATGCTACACTGCATTAAAAAAAGATATATATATATATATATGCTTACAGTAAACATTTAATATGAAATAATCAATGAATATATACTTAAACGCACGGAAGAGCTGTATTTTTATGTTTGTGACAGTTAAGGATCACAGTGTCATGTAGGCAAAACGGCCGCTTCCGTTTCATGTTAGTATGCATTAGTGCGTGCATACAGTTTTGCTATGCACTAAATTGTATATACTTTTCCGTAACAAAAGCATACTTTAAGGGAATAATATAAGTAATCGAATTGGGGCACAGCATCATTTTTCAAGCCTTCTCAGGTAAAGTATATTTATATGGATGATGTTTGACGGATCCAAACACCAATAAGAACCGCTGAATAATTTGTAATATATCGTTCTTCCTAAATGCAACATTTTCAGGTTTGATCCTACACCAATTTTAAAATGAGCGCGCACATTTTAATAATCCAATTGTGTTTGGAAACCTTTGACAGCATCATGTACAATCTGGCTGATCTCTGTGGCTCTAATCCTTCAAATTAAAATGTTCTCCCCTACTCTGCTTTTCTCAGATCAGTACCAAATTGCCCATGTGTGCGATTGTAATGAGGGTGGAGAATTCTATAACTGATATAAGGCCTTGTAATCCCGCTCTCGTCGAGATGTTAAATTCATTTGTAATTGCCCTTTCTCAAAAATACGTCTGCTTCAGATGTTCAATATTCCCCTGACTGCATGAAGGCACAATGAGAGGCGGATTTCTTATTTTCATCCCAATGAGACTCCAGAGAGCATAATAGATTTAATACAGGTGTTAAGCATAGGAGACAGACTGCAGCCGATTTCGCGTCTCAAGGATTATCATATTCTTAAACGGTGAGGGATAGTCCCACTAGCCATTTTGAATATGTTTTCATAATGAAACAGTGACATAATGCAGACAGAAGAGGGAACATTGGTTCGCTCATAAACCGCAAACTACTATTCGAGTGTTTCTTTGTCTATTACTCAAATCATACACAATAAATACTAGGCACTTAACTTATGAACAAGAAAAGCTTCTGTTATTATTCATGTGTGCATGATTTTCTGTTATTAATATGACTTGTAAGCCTCAATATTTGCACTATCAACGCTTACAAGGAACTCAGAACAATGTGGCTCAGCAAAAAAATTGGGACAAGAAAAGATCTACACTGAATAAAAACATACTTAAAACTCTTCATCTCTCAACACTTGAGGCTTTACAAGACATATGGGACCCTCATCACAAATACTCTTCCTTCCATTCAAACTTGCACTCCTCGAAAGAAAAAACACTCATGTAGCCTGGAGAACTAGCGCTGCTTATGTCTCCACACATTGTAAATTGCACGAAGACTCGGCCCCAATGTCCAAGAGTCTGTTGGTGCTATACACAATGCATTCCCTCCAGCTTGAACGCTAATAAAAACAAGCCCCCGAGCAAAGACGCAGAGAAAGATTCCTTGCACTGGCAGAGGCTTACTGGCACAAAACAAGCACCTTTTATTACCGTCATAATTAATGACCCGCAGTGTCGCGGATCTGAAAGGAGGCCTGTCTTCCTATAAGGGAATTAAAAAGAGCCAAATGACGGCCAAAAAGAGCTCAATTAATAACAAAGTGAGCACGGCTCTGGAATCACATAACAAACAAGGCAGAACATCAGTCAAATGCGCAGACATGTTGGATAAACAAATGCTCGATTCATTTCTTTAGGCCGATGGGGATGCTGTTGAAATTCGAAAGCTCAAGAAGCGACAGTCATGCTGGAGGATAAACAATACTTACTGGTGTATGTGCTACTGGGGGGAAACAGAAACAGAGAAACATTCAATGATGTTTAATACAGTTCCTAAGCCTCATTTGGGTCAAAGCTAAAAATATTACATAAAGAGTACGATATTTGAAAACAGGGGAAATGTTTACTTAGATAGACATTAGTGAAATAGTATTTTCTTCACAATCATTGTCCAAACACGATGATCATTTTGATAATAAGTGTAATTATTGGGGCAATTTGCAATCCAAACATGTTAATTAGAAAAGTATTAAATGTTCCTTAAAGGCGTCATGAATGTCAGACTAAATGATCAAGTTCAATCGGAAATGTATTGCACTGTAAACAAAACAAAACACAATATGCTTTACATTTAGGTTACATTCAATTTACTTTAATTCATTGATAATCAAAAGGTTAATCAACAAGAATATTGCATTGTGGTAACTTTTACATGTATAATGTGGTAACAGCGTTTTTTCACCAACTAAAGTTTTTTTTTATATGATTAAACCTTAAAAAATTCCAAAAAGGATTTAAAGCCTTTCTTTCATCGGCAGAAAACAACGAAGATATTTTGAAGAATGTTGTCAACTGGGACCCATTCACTTGCATTGGTTTTGTGAATGTGTTCCGGCACTGTTTGGTTTTGGTTACCATCATCCTTTAAAATATCTTTGTTTATGTTCTTTAGAACACAGTCATGCAGGTTTGGAATGACAAGAGGGTGAGTAAATGTATGAATTCATTCATTTGGGTGGACTACTACCATTACTTTAATGGTATATTGAAATGAACAAATGATCACAATCGGTAGGTAAAAGTTAATTGAGATAAAATGCAATTCTTATTTTTATTTATTTCTTTTATTTTGCCTTTGATACATTGCTGAAAACATTCCAGCTGTTTTATGCAGATGTTTGTCTTTCATGAAAAACAAAAACGTTTGATGTTGATTTCTGCAGACCTCATGCTGGGCTTTTCATTTTGTAGGGTTGATAAGCAATTTTGCCCAATCACGGCCTCTTGTGTCAAGTTTGCTGATTTTCAGATAATAGGAAGGTCATGACTGAATCTACATTGGTTTTGGTAGGACATTAGGGGAACAGAACTGTAAATGGTTTTGGGAAAGGGGGTTGAAATAGAGGAAAATTCTCTTTGAGCACTAGTAACACTGAAGAATGAAATACATTTTTCATCTTGATGTGTCACATTAGATTTTCAGAAGTGCTCAGTTGCAAGTACATGTTATTATTGGAGTAACAGTTTTGATGAAATTAAATGTTTAAGTCAAAAATATCTGATTCCATGCCTGTGTAATGTGAAAGAGGATAATTTTAGGTTAAGGACATTTAGGTTTTTGAATATGAAGGAATTATCATTATAATAAAAACATGTTTTATGTTTTCCATATAAAACCTAAACTGTATATTCAATTTATATTTAATAGTGCAGAATTTTCAATCTTTCTATCTTTTTGTTGCGTCAATTTGTTTTCTTCTATTGTGCCCGAGCATATTCAAAGCACACATCTATAAGTTTGAAAATAAAACCATCAAAAACATGACTGTTGAAAACAGAAGGTCACAGAGTCTCACCCCGTTTTTAATACCTTGTTTCAGATATGCCGCAGAGCCGTGTTCTCCTCCGGTTTCTTTAGCCTTCTGGTCCTTGAGTTGAGGTGGTCAGGGGCTTAAGCTTTCAGCGGGAGAACGTCTACATTCCTCCAGTTTCCAGCAGCCCTGTTCTTGGTTCGCCCCCTTTGTAGCTCACAGTGTGGTGGGGATAGAAGACTGCCGCCTGAGCTGGCCGGAGCCCAGAGCTTCGGCCTCAAACAACTCCACTGTTAATTTCCCTTTCATCTTGTGTGTGAAATTGCTGCTGGTGTGGTGCTGACCCCTAGCATTATGAGGTCAAGTGCTGAAATCTGATGTGCGCCTTTCAGGCGGACGGCGCATGGAGATAGATAGAGGAGTGGGTGGGGAGGTACGGGTCGGGAAAGGGAAAGTCTTCACGAGTTCTCTCCTGGCATTGTTATGAAGAAGAGAGGGAACAAATCCATCACATCCTCCATCATTTCAGACAGACAAGTGCTGCTATGAGCCTTCTGTGATATTCAGAAGTGCAAAAGATAGGCTGTCGAAACTATGAAGGAGAAGATGTAAGGTCAGGAGGGCCATAATTTGCATGCGAGGTGGTGTTGTGATATATGTTTCAATTTGTTCAGAGAACAGATTTGTCTCCGTTGAAGCAGTTACTTTCAATATGTCTTTGCAGATACATTTTTTATTATCATTTATTATTTTTGCATCAGATATAAGGAGTGTTGCCGGAGTCTGTATTTGCATTTAGATGCCACCCGATCGTCTATCCCATCATGCTCAGCGGCCTTGCACACCTCAGAATTACACGCCTTTTCCTTTGTGCTGCCTTCACCCAAACTTCTCGAACGAAATGCACAAGTAAACATCTTTTCTTCTAAAGGTATTCATAATCATAAATAAATGCAGAGAGGCAGTGAAACATCTGAGCCGATAACCATTAGATATGATTTTCACGATAAGACTCTGTAATTTGCCTTTAAGAGATAACTCCAGGGGCTGTCAGGCTGAACGGCAGCGATTTACTGTTTGTTTTATTCTCCCCCGTCCTTTTTTTACACATTTTTATCTTTCCCGTCAAAGGGCTTTTTATCATCGATGATTTTCCTTTTTTTCTGGCTCCAGAAGGTGAGATCAGAAAACTGGCGTGTTTTAAAGTGATGGACGAAATACAAATATTTGGGAATGTATTTCATGGTAATTATATCAGGTTTTATGGCCTGGGCTGTGCACTGAGGCGCCGCCTGAATGCCTTGATTTGTATAGAAATTGTAATCATTTGTTCATTTCAAGGTGAAAATTGCATTTTTTAATTTAAATTGTATCCTGCGTGATAGGCTATTATCTAGAAAAATTGTCTTTGTGTATTAGACTCTATACCCAGGCGTCACGCTTGTTATAAGCTGACTGGTTTTCAAAAAGAAGGTTTATGTATGTATCTCCACACAGAACGCGCCTCATTCACGTTTTGTACTGTTTCAGCTCGATTGCATTTCCGACCATTAATATGAATCGGGAAGCTGACGTTATGTCTCGAGAAACCTGTAAACAGGTCTCCACTTATCTCTTGGATTTACAGCTACATGTTCACCTTAAAATCCCTCATATTTCTTCTCACTGAGGTAGGAGTGGATAGAGGAAAACAGACGCCTGGGGGACATTAAAGGGAGATACGTGTGGTTTGAAAAAAAAAAGTGTTGACTGCTCCAAGATTCCAAGAATAGAGTGTATTGAGAGCCTTTGAGAGCGAGCGAGGTTAAAACTCCCAGCTCCCTCACAGCTTAATTTTGCAGTGATGCTGGAGTGTAGAGATTAGAGTCTGGGGGCAAGGAGGGGCACACAGAGGCTTGGTTGAGGGATGCCAGGGTTACTATGGGGGACTATAATCTTGTATTAGGTGCCTAGAGACGGCAAATGAAAGGCTGGCTTTAAAATGGGAAACTTCGTATGATATAGAGGGAGAAATAAAATTGTCTTAGCCTATTGACATCTGTACTGAAGAAATCCATTTTATTAGCGCACAACGCTTTAGAGAAACAGAATATGGCGAACAATGGAGTCTGTCAAAGGGATACTATAAGAATCTTCTGCTAAGCAGTCTACCAATCCAGGTTATTAGGCAATCATGCGATCTGTCTGTGTAAGCTGATTGTAGGAATGTGGAATCCCTTCAGTGAAGATCAGACACCCGGGCTCAGGTACATAATGTATCCTGGAATAATTATGGGATTTAAGGAGATGTTAGGCTTTGTAAGTGCTTTCTTTGTTACATTTTCCAGAGGTTTACACTGCAGAGTTTCTTAAACATAATAATAACAGCTGAAGTGATGGGGTGGGGGTGACAGGTAAAATTCTTTAGACATGTTAAAATCAGTCTGTACATCGTGGCATGTTGCTTTTTTGAAAACTACAGCGTGAGTGACCTGAATTACCCATTTATCAAGAAGGTACACTTTAAACCTTCAAAATGCTTGCACTGGACTTTTTGATCCATTGACTTTCATTTATATGCATGTGAAAGTATGCTCATGCGAAAAATGCAGGTTTGTGACTCATAGAAGACTGATGTGAAACAGCGTGACCTTTTCAGGTAAATAGGAAACACTGAATTTAACAGTATCAAAAAATCCCGTTTTGTAAAATACAACTTTAAGTTGACAACCATAGAAGTGCAAATATGTAAAAAACCTCATAAGAAACCCCAAGGTTGTTTTTTACCAGTTGCATAGGAGACATCTGCATAGAAATGTCACATTCTGAAACTCCCGTTTGACCGGGGCACAACTTGTATTCTTCATAATTTAATCCTTTCGATTGAGTCACAACTTGCAGAATTTTGAAGTCTGCAGTATATGTTTTCTTATAATTACTTTTGATTTCTCAGTTTCATACAATCACTACAATCTCCTCTTTTTATTGTGTATGAGGCTGTCACGATAGGCGATTTTTTGGCTGGAAGAATTCACAATATTAACACGGTATCTGTTGCTTTCATCTTTAACTTTGTTTATTTTGTGTTTTTTTCTCTTTTTTGGCCAATGATCTGCTCTCAAAATACGAGTGTAGTAAGGCGGACAGAAAAATAGTTTTCAACAAGTGTGGCTCCTAAGGCAAACGTTTAAACAAGTTCTAAATTATTTACAATAGTATCATGTGTAAAATGAACATGGTAACGATATTTATGATTTTTTATATCATGGTTATTGTCAATACCGGTATATTCTGACACCTCTATTGTGTATCTGATAAATACTCAAAAAGATCAAAACATGTAATTTCATAACATTTTAAAACAAATAACTCTTTTCAAATCATACAAAAAGTAAGTTTGACTATTTTCAAATCAGTCAAAGCAGCTGTTCCCCTAATAGTAATATTGCAAATATCTGAAATGTTATTTGATGACATCATACTCCAATGAAGACAGCTGAATCATAAAGAGGGATTCCTGAGAGCAAAATCACATTCCAGAAACGTTTCCTAACTGTGTGCATCTGTTAAACAGACCCAGATGGTCAGACTCTTGTTTGCATTAATAGTCCTATGAAGTTCTTACTGTAATTAACAGGAAAACTACAGACTGAGGGTTTGTAATCCATCATCAGAGAGGTGCCCGTTCTGAATAGAGCAGCGCCACACGCCCGCATCTTCTTCATCACGGGGAATATTTAATACCATTATACATTGGATGGTATTCAGTGCCCAGACTGTGCCCCCATAGAGAGAAGTGCAGTAAATGGCCCCGGGGCCCTGCGGATCACACAAGCCTTCTGTGAACGCAGTGCTCTGAGGGTCTCTGTTGTGGCACTGCCTGTCTGTAACTCATCACTATTCAATTCCAGTGCAACTCAATTACTGGAAACTGATATTTTTAGTATCTTAAATCACCACAACTGTCATGATGTTCTTGACTTCAAAGGGGCTATAAAAATACTGCATTGTTAAGACGGGGATTAAATCATGATTATAGTTGACAGCGACATCAAAGGAATGAAAAGACTGTATGTGGTAAATGTCAATAGATTTTTATGTTTTAAGCAGTATTGAATATGAATATTTAAGATTAAAAGGCTTGTAACGGAGCTGTGTGAATTTAAAACTATACTGTAGGTGGTAAAGAAAGACAACATGATACTTCGGGGCATATTTCATCACGGAGTGATCTATTAAATGCTTGCATGTTTATAAATAAAAAGCCATGCTTTTAACATATGCCTTGAAAAAAACAAAATAATCGTCATGGGATTATAGGATGATCCACATGGTGACATGGTTTCGTTTAACTTTCAAATGAACATAATTGAGAGTGTTGAGAGAGAAAGAAGGCATCTTTGTTTATTTCTCCAGTTTTTGAGCTTTAATCCATAACAGATATGCCAGTGCTACAGAAAAGACACCAACAGGCTGAAGGTAGTAAATGCCAAATACAAGTTCCCACTACGCTAGTAGTTCATAGAGTTGAATAAATTATGCCATGATAATATACACACATGCTGAACGAAAATATATCAAAGGAAATTACATATGCAAAAAAGGTAAACAATGAAAGAATAAAGAGCAACTGAGGTTGGCAAGATATTTGGAAAAGGTGTTTTAACCCGTCAGATAGTGCTTTAAATATCCCAAAGGTAGATTATTAGAAATGAGTGCTAAACACTAAAAACATACTCTTTTACATTTTTTATACATTTTTTTACATTGTCTTTTTACCCACTACAAAATGTCGGAAGTGTTAAAATGGAGATGTCCTCAGTCTTTAGTTGGCACAGGGATGCGTTTCGTTTTAGAAATTGTCCTTAATGTATATGGCATCACGGGGCATATCCAGTGTCGATAGAGCATTTGGTTCAATCACAGTTTAATCTCAGTTCATCTTGGTCACAGAAATGGTTAAGAACAATAGAGGAGATAAAGGAGACAGGGTGGCAAACAATAAACAAGAAGAGAATGAATGTGCTCATTCTGTGTATTCATCTACATCCCTCAATTTTACATTTTTGAATAACTTTACATTTTTTATGGTCTCACACAAATTTGATAAAGGTGCCACAAATAAATCTTCTTTAAGACAACATTAGGGAATATCAAACTCTTTGAAATGTAATACGGCAATGGGGAATACCTTAATAAATTGAGTCCCACGATTCCATGGTCATTACAAACTGCTGGTCCTAAAACACACGATTCTCATTTTACATTTGAATTCACTTTCTTATTTTACAGTGACAAATTAAATTCCTTATACACAAAACGTGCTACCAATTTATACTTTAAAAAAGTTTGTGTTTTGTGTTTGTGATAGCTTTTCGGTGGCTGATATTCGAATGTTTGTTGAAGTTTTTCAATTCTACACTTGCTATAATGGCACAAAAGCATACTGGAAATCCCTAGAATTCCATTACAGGCTAAAAATGTAATTTGCCTGTTGGGGCTCTTGACGTTTTAATTTCATTATAGAGATGAATGGCAATTATATTGTGGCCACAGAGAATAATTTGTCTGTGTGCATATGTACGTTTTCATTTCAAAATTACAAGAATGTGAATGATTGCGATTTGGTCATCATACTTCAGGATAATGTATCTTTTTCGGAAAACTTAGATCATTTTATCCGCCTGCCCCAGTGACACAAGTCTTTCGGAATGTGAGGTTTAGGATTATGATGAACAAATTATGAGCACTGTGTCTCTGGGCATCTCCATCAGAAGTGTAATGTTACAAAGCAAGGCCTTGTAATTAAAATTAAAACATGAACTAAGCAAAATTGAAATGAAACATGTAAACAAAGAGTAATTACAATAGTAAATGTAACTGCAAAAGAAACAACCACATTATAATAACAAATATAATACCATCATTTTGAGTCTTATAAACAACATGGTCCAAACAGTTTGGAATGGGCAAGTGGCTATGTAACTGTTGCTTATGTTTGCAAAGATTGGATGAAGACGGTCACGGCTCTTTCCCTTGGCGTTGTCCTCAAAGGGCCCTCAAAGGGTCTCTTTGTTGTGAAAGAGAGCGAAAACAGGGCGTATAAGCAGATGCGGCACATTAGCGTCCGTCTTTTGTATTCACGCAGACATAGTATATTATGCCTATGCCCGTCAAATCGGCCTCACGTGGGCAGTGCGGAAAATGGCGGGATGCTGGTGAAATCAATGGATGTCCAGATTCATCAATATGCCTGTCCCGTCTCCACCTGTAGCAGTCCGAGCACAGCCGAGTGCTCCCCCAGCTTCATCCTTCTCTGCGTGGACAAGCTCACATTTTTTGCCAGATAATCCACCGCAGCTGCACACAGAAACAAAAGCAAATTAATCTCTCATAGATATAAAACTGATGTATAAAAAAACTCATTTGGGTTTAGACGTGATGAGATCTGTGATGAGAACATGCGACAGCGCTAAAAATAGATCACCTGTTCCCCACGGTCAGTTATACTGGACATACAGTAGTTGGTCTACCTTCACACAAGCTTAATTCTGTTTGTCAACCTTATTGATTCCATGCATGTCATTCCCGTCATAAACAACACAAGTTCCGTTCAAAATCATCTTTTGCAGTTAAAAAACTGTTCATCTGAAACTTTTCCAGCTGTACCGAGTAGATTTTGATAATGAGTCCACTCCATTTTCTACGCTTTTGAAAAACTGTTACTATCGATCGAGATATGCATCTGTTTGGCTGCACAAGATGCAATAGAAGGAGAGGGATGGTGGAAGAAGTGGAGAGATTCCCACCAGATCGGTGTAGCGCACAAAACGGTGTGACTAACACAGCACCTGAGGGCACAGCTCTCCTTGCATTGATCTGGAGTCTGGCTTTGCTGGGAGATCTTTATCAGGAGCACGTGTCGGCTCTATCCTGCGGGCTAATCCAGGGTCAGAGGGCGCCCCGAGTCTCGCCCGCAACCCGGGACCTCTTCATTGATCCGCCTCGCATCTCACACGGTTTCAATTTAAATACATAAGCGAAAGACATTAGAGACGTTCGATTGGTGGAAAAAGACGAGTGAATTGTGAGGACAAACCAAGGACAGGATGGAAGCGGTGCGGGGCAGGGGCGAAAACCGGGGAAGTTCCAATTAACCCCTCAAGCCACTTTCCTTTTTGAAACAGAAAAGCAACCCGGGCCTCCCTTGCTGTTTGTCCTTGAGTCAAACTGGAATTGGGTAACTTATTAAGTTAGCAGCGGGCTAGTTGTAACCTTCAGGTAATTATTTGCATAAAAATATCCCACCCCCATTCTCAAACCAAAAATGAAGAAATGAAAGAGGGAAACAGCCAAGCGGGAGGTTAAACCTGAGGGCTTTGCATTTCAAACTGACAGGATTGAGTTTTCGTTGCTTGAGCGTTTTTTGCCTTAGCGGCATACCTATCGCCGCTCCTTTTCCGACAAGCGGTAAACATAATGATCATTCGATCAAAACGTCAACAATAATGACAAAACGTATCATTTGAAGCTCTCGACACAGACGTCTGTGATTAATGGATATAAAAAAGGCTTCTGAACGAGAGCATTAGCGTGCTGGCATTAGCTGTTGGCATGACGTGAGTCTCTGATGTTTTTTGGTCTGGGGCCCTTTGATTATTTCGACTGAGGAGGTGTTATTTGAACCTCTCCTTCCTTTATTCATCATTAGCAGAAGTGTTGAGGCGGAGCAGAGCGAGGGTTTGCGGACGGTGCCAGACATCTGTCAGTGTGACAGTAAGCGCCGCGCTTTAGCGTCTGTAAGCAACAGTAGAAAGGAAGCTGTCAGGGACCGATGCCGTGTACGGTAGCAGCCGCGCACCTGTGGGTGGGCTAGCTGTCTGTATAGAAGACGTTAGCGCTGACAGCTAGCAGAGAGAGTAAATCACAGCTCATTTAACCTCTCTCCTGTCAGACACGTTTGCTTCTTAAATCCCACTTAGACTGACTCTTTTCCTTTTCTTTACCAGAGGAATCTGCTCTCTGACACTCACAGTCTCTGACACTCACAGACACTCAAACGTACGCACAAAGCGCGCCCGTAAGCCGAATTTCAAATAAATAGTAGACAGGTAGGGTATATAATGATATGTTAAGCCATTTAGTTTATAGTGGGGAGACACTTACTCTGGCCGTATTGACTGTATTGGTAGCCCGCAGTGACGGGGTCCACGCTGTAGCTGGTGGTGCTGTACGTTGGGTGGCAGTAGGACTGGGAGGAGGAGAGGCTGTCGGCAGACTTGATCGGATCGCTGCGCTGGCTGCAGCTTGCCGAGATGGGGTTGGAGGCCTCCAGGCTGCCGTGCAGGGGGGAGATGGAGAACTCATGCTGGTGTTGGGGGGCCACGGCACTTGGGTTGCTGAGGATGCTCATCACCTGGTGGATAAAGAAATGGTGTGAGTCAAGACATCGAAAATACTTCAGCAGGCTTTTTACCCTCATGTTAGCTGTAAATCAGTCATGATACAACTCATGGTGATGCAAACAGTTCAAGGCCTCAACCTTGATAGGGGTTAAGCATCTTCACAACCCTTTCCCACTTCCCAAGGGAACGTTTAGCAGTCTATAAACAACGTCAGACTAAATAACAAATAGAGCAAGAGGGGAGAACATGGGGCCTGGTGGTGGTGGCAGGTGGGCGGGGGTGTTGTCCTGAGGCTCTTCTCATAACAAGCTCCCAGGGAGAATTTAATCTGGAGCCTTCAGCCATCCCAGTCTCAGGCCTCATGAATGATTTAAATAATAAACGTTCGTATTAGATACCCCCAGAGATCGGGAGATCAGGCTCTCAACAAGGTATGTCCTTGCTTCATGCTGTATTTCATATTAAGCGTCGACCCAACACATTATAAAACTTGTTTATAGTATAATAATAAATCAATTTGTATTGGTGTAACAGTATATTTTGATTCTAAAAATGTATCATATCTTAAGAAAGTTATCGATTGACCTGCAGCAACATACTGTATATAATTGTTTACTATCTAGTGCTTTAAAGAGTTATTTTTATTCTTTAGCTTTCTTAATTCCTTTTTGTTTACTAAATTTTGATTACCATCGTAATTTTTTCAACTATGGTAGTCAATGGTGGCTAAGAACTGTTTGGTTACAAGCATTCTTCCAAATATCTTTCTCTGTGTTTGTCCGAACAAATACGTTTTTATAGATTTGGTACAACTCGAGGGTGATTAAATGATGACAGAATTTTTGAGTGTATCATGACACCCCTTCAAAATTACCAAAATAACTACATAGTATTGGTACGTACTACAGTATTTCCAAAATATTTCCATAAATATTGACTAAATTAGAAAACTGGTAATTTTGCAAATGCATGAGCAATATTAGGAGTGACACTGAGTAACAGAAATTCTAGGCCAAACTTTTTCATTAGTTTAAGCTATATAACTTAGTGACAAATGAATTTGTGCCAAAATACCAATAGTCCTTTAATTTTCTCTTTAAAATGGTATTACTTCGCTATCCTGACGAAACAATGTTCAAATTTGTTGCATTTTATTATTATTACTCAGCCATATTTTTCCATGCACTTTTGAGCTCAAGAGATTTCAGTTAAAATGGCAATAACTAAAACAATGCTGCGGTAAAAGTAATATTTACAAAACTATTGACAACAAACACCGACCTCTGGCAAGAAAATACAAGTTGAACCATTGTTTGTGTGTGATAGGTTAACATTAGGGTCATTCAAAACCATTTGAAGCTGATTTAAAGACACCGAACAGGATGTACAGATGTACAGAGACGCTGCCGGTAGATGTTGCTCTGCCTGCCACATGCTGTCCATAAGCAGACAGAAACAAAGCATCCTTCTGAACATCAGGTTCATGTTGTGGCTCGCTACGCCCCGCTGCCCTTTGGCCGTCTCAGGACCCAACCTGCTAAACCAATTAGTCCATCACAGAGCTGCTGTGAGCAAAATCAAGCCCACATGCATCATTCAAACCACATCCATGGTCTATTTGTTGAAGTCTGATACAAGCCCGCAGTCAACAGAAGACTTCAGAATGGTCAACAGGGTGTCGTGAAATAAATCACTCTCCACTCTGATTCGTGGGCTAAACAGCTAAGTGAATTTAGACTAATAACCTCTTCCTGATGTTTCCAGGAAAATGCACAGCACTTGAAACATATTAAATACATAAAAGGGCACTTGAAACCAAGCATGTTGAACTATACGAGTGCGGAAAGTCCCTCTTTTTCATGTGATATTTGATATAAACAGTGGAAACAGACTTCCTGTGATGAATGTGGTGGAGAGAGAGAGAAATGTGTTAATTAATGGGCCAGCGCACGTCGGGCTGTCACGCTGCTGAGCGCTAGTGTATGACCCTGGACACGGGGCACTGGGTCAGGGGCAAACCGCCCGCCCGACAGGGGGCTGAATGGGCAGCTGGAGGAGAGACGGTCTTAACAGGCGCTTAATCGAGGTCTGATTAAATTCAGCTCTTGCGGTTAAATTAAACGCCTCTCTTAGCATACAGCACTATTGGGTGGAGTGTGTTATATACAGAATAATCTTGGTTTGTTGTATTTTAAATTGTTTAAAGCAGGATCTTTTGACAGAAATGCAATATAATATACATAACTATGTCTTCAGAGGTGTATAAAGACCTTACGTAATGAAGATGTTAATATAACCTTAAAATTAGCTATTTCTATTAACATACACCGCAAGTCCCCTTACATGGAATTCACCATGTTGTTTCTGAAGTAGCCCTAAGCAGACAAACTGCTCTACAGAGCGCATTTCGTAAATACGTTATCTCCTTCAGCAAAGAAGCGAAAACGTGATGACATCTTAGCTGCCGTACTCTATGGAAAAGGGAGAGGGAAGCGGTGGAATGAGCCGTTGGTTGCAATTCACAACCTCACTGCTAGATGCCACTAAATTTCACACACTGGACTCTAAGAGAAGAAGATGTTTGTCATTTTTACACACGTTCCAAACATGTACATTGTTTTTTTTCTTTATTAAGCTCCAAAAGGGGAAAAAATCTGTCATAACTATGCAACAAATCTAGTCTTTGTGCTGAACAGAAAATATTGTGAGGTCACTCCAATAAAAACTGAATTTTTATATTTTTCACAACCTTACCCTTTAAAGTTTTATTTCAGTCCCTTTTAACTATATATAGAATTGCAATGAAGTCATACCATTGCATAATCCTCCATATTCCTCAAATACTGATGTTTCACTGTAATATGTAATAATTTGAGTTAATACTGAAGCTTGAGCCTATGTAAGTTCAGCATCTCTGCAGGAGTGGGCTTTTAATCAGATGAGCGGGGAAAGCAGACACAAGGGGTGTCAGTCCAGAATATGGGCAAAGAGGTGGGCGAGTGCCGGGTGCCTGACACCTCCATTCAGCCCCACGTTTAAGCAGCCTGTAGCCCGGGTGATACCATTATTGTGCCAGAGTGCAAATTATTCAAATCTTCAAATTTAGCATAACCTTATTGACATCAATTAAAGTGGCAAACGGAGAATATTCCTGCTCGGCGAGAGGAACAGCCTGGCTTTTATCGAGAGAGGCGACACGTGGTGAAGCTATTGTCAGCTCAATCCTCTTGCCGTAAAGCACACCGTGTAGAGAGGTCTGCCTTAAACACCAGCTCCCAGCCAGCTGTAATTGGGACATTTAACTTAAAGCGCACATAGAGCCACAACACAAACAATAACAAACAGCAGGGCTGCCTGTGAACTCTTTACATGGGCTACTGCACTCACAGTGGGACAACCACCAAAACAGAGGGGCCAAAATCTGGATCTGTTTAAGAGAGGACTTCATTGATAGCCCCTTTTAATCTAGAAATTCATATTTCTTTGTAAATTAAAGGGACAGCTCCCTCAAAAAATGAAAGTTCTGTCATCATTTACACTCACCCTCATGTCATTTCAAACCTGACATATGACAAAGATATTTTTAAGAATGTTGGTAACCAAACAACTTTGCCTCCCATTGACTTTTATTGTATGAACTCGAACCACTATAACATTTCTCCAAATATATTCTTTTGTGTTTCATATTAACAACATAAACAAACTTTACTGTGCAAGCACACTTTGTTGGCACCAACTGAACTTCCGGTACACATTTACAAAAAATAGAAAGCCTGTAGATTTTTTTCTGATAACAATCAAAAGAAACCAAGAAGAACCCTTACTTGGCTAAACTTGTCTCTCCAATATTTTGAATTTAGACTCCGATACAAAGCTCAACCGCTAGATGTCAATGTACCCTACGTTTTGTTTAAATGTGACCAAACTACAGGACCCATTCAACAAACTTTTTCTTTAATAAAATGAACATACAACAAAATTCAACAAATCGTTTAATTTATCCAATTATGATACAGTAAAATAAAAATGCAAATTAATATCAACATAAATTTAATTAAATATAAACAGATATTATATTATTAGACACTAGCCAAACACAAACCGGAAGTTAACTGGGGGTCAGCAGCGCACGTGTGTCCGAATAAACGTCTATATAGGTTTTCAGATTCAAGAGTAAAAATGATAACAAGGAACTTATTTAACCTTGCCTGAGGTAACAACTGAGCCATGAAGACATAAGAGTGAGTGGATCGACAACCCAAGCCAGAAAATTGTAATCTATTATTTCCCTCCATACTACCATTGCTAAGTAAAAATCAATATTCTTTCCACATGTCTAACCTTTTTGTATCTGATACGGCTGGTGGGAAGAAACCAGAATGTTTGCCAATCATCCAGTCTGACAAACAACATCCCCGGGCAATACGACCCTCCAGGTCCAGGAACACCAGAGGACAAATCATCCCCCAACACACACCCCAGCTGAGACACACTTAACTTTCTTGAGCCCTTTCAAAGTCCCCCCCACACACACCATTTCCTCTTTCTGTCTTGCTCACTCCGTTTCTCTAACGCTCTCGTTCTGTGAAGCTTCCCCCCAGTAGCTAGGCTTTCATTTGGTGTCGGTCTGTGTGCGAGCTGCTAGAGCAGATAATGCCAGGCAGGATCCAGTTTAAAGGACATAGCTCCAGGCAATTCTCTACTCTCGCCTTTTCTCTTGCTCTCTCCTTTTCACTTTCTGTCTCTCGACTGATAGATAACTTTATAAATAAGAATATAAAGTAATTAATTCCCTCAACTTCAGAGGCCTCCAGCCCGCAGCGGTGTGAATGTAAAACTGGAAATTGATACAATGTGCATCCTTTCAGATAAACAAACAGCGCGCAGGCATTGAAAAGAGAAGGCTTTCACACCGCCGTAATTTCCTGAACTGTCAAATTATATTTTTTGTCTGCGTGAACGTTTGACGCGACTTGGGTCTTTGTTGGGATTTTTTGCCGATATGGAACCAGGCTCATGCTTAGCTGGAACAAAACTAAAATGTAATGACAATGATCTCTCTCCTTGTCTCTCTTTAAATGGGAGAGGCTTAAATATTGTTTGAACTGTAACTAAACTGATCCATAGAAGAAGACTTAATAACGCTCAGTTTTAATGTCAATGTGATATGTCAATGCAAATGACAATACACATCTATAGAGAAAATTAGGGTGGGGGTTATACAAACAAAATGAGATATCACTTATTTTACATGCAAAAGATTGATAACTGAACCGATGAAATGAAGCTGATTTGACTAACATGAGTTTTACTGTGTGGTAAGGTGAGTCCCTGGCAGATATATATATATATATATATAAAGAGAGAGAGAGAGAGAGAGAGAGAGAGAGAGCGCAGTATAATAAATGTTACACAAACACATGCACAATCTCTCTCTCTCTCTCTTTCTCAAACAAACACATAAACACACACAGCTTAATCTGTCCAAGTCCGGATTTGCCAGAGTGTAGGACACCAGCAGCTCTTATTTCACTGAAACATAGACAAACAGATGCCTGAATGGTGTGAAAATGTCCCCTGCGCAGGGAATGACAAGGGTTGATGTCATGAGGTTACACCACATAATGTAAGATTTCCAGAATTCATCTCAAACTTGCATACAGTAAATCAGCTAAAGTAAACAAGCTGGGATACGGGGGGTGGATGCAGTATGAATAAATTACAAACATAAAAAAGACACATAATATTGGATTCAAGGATTAGGAAACGGAGCACAGTGTTCTCTTGAGTGACATGAGTATAAAACCAGTCACAGACTTTGGCATCACATTTCAAGGCCAAAATCTGATGCAACGCGGCTGTAATTAAAGAAACGCTGACATTCTTTGTCAGGAAGTTGCTTTTCAATGATCCATAATCCTCAAAATCCTCAAAAAACACCCCCAATCCCAGAATCAGACAGCAAACAATGTCAATGCACAACATTGTGAACATAAATGACAATTTGGTGCTTTCGGAACGCCATGATGTTTGTGATGCAATTCCACCTGGATTTGGGCAATACAACAACATCATGACTCAAAGCTGACTAGATCAGAAATGAAAGATGAATTTCTATGCCATCTATGCCATTCTATGCCATTGAAAGTCAATTTGTGAATATTTGTTTTTAAGTACTCAGTTACTGCATCGGTCAAACCATCAGATTGAAAAATAAATATTTATAATTATCATAATTTAGCTGAATTTTTGAAAACACCAAACACACATGACCTCACATTGCAGCATCACCCTATAATGACATCATAACCTTTGGGTCAAGGTAAGAAGACGAAAATACCATCCAACAGATAAAAAGGCAATTTTTTAAAATAAACGCTATTGCATAAAATCAATTACAGCCGGAACTAAAGGTGGATAATTACAAGTCCCATCTATTTAAAGCAATGATCTCTCTCTCTTTCTCTCTCTTGCCCTCCTCCCCTAGTGGCAGAGAGCAGATGACAAAGATGATTTCCTCCGCTGGCTCTGTGTCACTGCGTTAATTGGCCACAGCACATTAATTGAAAGTGAAAAGAAGAGGCCGCCAAAAATGAGGAGGATGTGTTGGCGAGCGGGGAGGGGATGGCTGTGAGAAGGAATGGCAAAGTCTGTCTGTTCAGGGAGTCTTTAATTGTTTCAAATTAGGCATGTGATTGACAGTGACAGAAAGTGGGCATTGACAAGCTGGGGCCAGATGAGAACGATTAGCGTGCAACCAAACAAGCTGTCGCTTCCCGCAACATGTTCGCTGTAGGAAATATCGTGCATATGGCGCTTATAACCCTGTGTAGCAACCCAGGGCTTTGACAGCAAACTCTGATCTGCGAATGATGGGAAGCAACATGCTAATATTAAAGATGACACATTAAGTACAGCAGCTAGAACACAGGAAACACATAGGCTACTTAATATTAATGTCAGTTAACAGATGTCAGTATCGAGGTGCCTTCAAGATGCCACACATTTGCACATTGAACACTTAACGTATAAATCGATCATGCGATTTAGTTATAAATATCAATATTAATAATATATTATTAACAATTGGCTTTCTGAATTTTTGCTGTTACACCATAGGACAAATTCAGCTACCCATATATTTAAGGCCGTTAAATGTTTAATGCCGATTAATCGCATCCAAAATAATGGTTTGTGTGTACATAATATATGTGTGTTTACTGTGTATATTCATTTTATTTATAAACACATACACATACATGTATATTTTAAGAAAAATATAAAATATAAAACTCTAAAATGTTTATACTTCATTTAAATAATATATGCATATAAATATATACAAGCAGATATTTCCTAAATACGTACATGTAAGTGTATGTGTTCATAAATACAAAATAAATATGCCCAGTACACAGAGACATATAGCCTACCATGGAAACACAGACTTTTAAACTGGATGTGATTCATCTTAACGCGATTAATCGTTTAACAGCCCTAAATTTAAGTGACCTATGGTATGGGGAAATATTATTTACGTTACTATAAGTTACTTTATTACGACGGCGTTTAGTGCCACGTTAAAAAGAAACATTTCGACTTTATTCTCGTAACATTTCGACTTTATTCTCGTTACATTTCGACTTTATTCTCGAAACATTTCGACTTTAATCTTGTAACATTGCGACTTCTCGTAACATTTCGACTTTAATCTCGAAATCTTTTTTTTTTTTAACGTGGCACTAAAACGCCGTCGTACTTTACAATAGGTAACTTTAAGTGACAATAATTTATATATTTGAATTAGCATAAAATAAATCGAGTCATCTACCCAAAATGTTTACGAAAAACCTTTCTCTAGGATTTTCTTACATAATACATTTGTTAGCGGCAGCGAAAAACAAGCAGCGTTAAAAAGTCTGTTCATGAACGCTAAATGTGCCAAAGTGTTACAAGGCCTCGAGCTAACCAAAGGTTAATGCTTCCTATCAGTCTCACAGAGGAACAAACTGTGAGGTGCAATCTGATTATTTTATTCAATGTTTGCGGATGTGTGAGATGGATTCAGTCACATCGCAAAAACATCCCCCTCTGACCTCTCATCCCACCAGCAGCTCTTTTCACGCCTCGCGCTAACGCCGCTTTCTCTTCAGCCAAATTAAACGTCTGCTTTGAATGATTTCACGAGGAGCGGCTCGGCATCAGCCGTCGCATCCAAAAATAATGCAAGGTGGATGTGAGAGTTGGCGGAGGCGGCGGTTGGAGGGGAAGCGGGGGTGTCTGTTTGCTTAAAACAGTGGGATGCGGGTCTGGTGAAGAATGTCAAGTCAAATTGTTCTCGACACTGTTAATATCTGCACCTCATAGGGATAATTACATGTAAATAAATAGCGAAATAGCTCTCAGCTGGAGTCTGAGAGGAAAGTGTGCGCCAGCTGGGGACACCAGCGCCACGGTCGGTACGTACCTAAGTGTGGGGATGGGGGTGGGGAAGAGACAGAGGCAAAATACGAAGCAGTAGCCTCCAAGATGCTCAAAAAAGCATCACAGCAAGTGTTCAAGTTTTGTAGCTTTACATACAAAATCAAAACATCCAGACTTGTGATAACTGCAGAGAGTGGAGGCTGTAGTATTAATCATAACTTCACACCTGTCAGAATGGCATCTGGAACTAACAGGAAGCATGTGCATGAGGCCGACCCCCCAATTCTTCCTGTTTTAGGCAGGTTCATAATTGTTGGAAGATCTTTTCTCTGTTTCATACTCTCTCACTGCATACTAAAGCTTACTGTCACAGCCGGGTGGCAATGTGTACAACAATCCATTCTTCAAATATGCAAGATTGCAGCAAATTACAGGATGTGACCTCCACCTGTTCACTCATCCTTTGTGGATGTAGTAGTTTATATAAATGAAACTTTGTTTATATGTGAGGTATATAAGTAATTTTATTTACAAATGCCCAGTGCTGATTTGTGTGTAACGGAAATGCAACAAACCAAATATCAGACTACATTAATGTTTTAAGAAAATAATACTGTATAAAATGTACATTAACTTACAGTATGGACTTTATATAGTAAGAAGACATTTGAGAATTTCACTATTCACAAGCAAATGAGATTAAAGAATTATTAAATCCATTTTATGGATTTTTTTCAAGAACACATTGCTCAAGCACTGCCTTGAACCCACATTGCAACGTGTGTATCAGTCTCAGCCCATCCTTACTATAAATCCCCATCTAGCGGGATTTACTGAAATGTATATTGGCTGCCTCTGTGAGATAAATGTAAATCACGTTCCCTTATATTTTTTATTTATCTACAGTAAATGCATCAGTGCCACAATGCATTTACAAAAAATGTATAACAATGCCTCGCGCGCACACACAAATACCCAAAATTTGAATATCACTTTTATAATATTTTGTCTATGTAAGTGAATAAGGATCCTGCTCTGTGTAGAAAGAGAAAAAAGTTGGAATAGTTTAAATGAGATCAGAGATGATGTTAATGAAGAACAGCCGTATATTTAATAAACATACGCCCTTGATAAAATTAGATTCATGACTTACTGAAATACTGTATATACTATTAATTTAAGAATAATTAAATCTTTCAACTAAAATTTACAGCTGCGGCATGCCAGCAGGAGCCACTACATGTTAATTTTACACATATTTGAGTTTCCTCAACACACACATACACTCAAGACTCCAATTCACTCAGTCTGCACTAAAGAAAAAAAGATACGAAGAGAAACTAAATAAGTGAATGCAGGAAACATTCTGCCAGTGGATATGATTTAAATTCCCCTGATTTTCTAGGCAGCTTCGGAGCAGGTCTTTTTTTAAAGCCTCTTACTTTTCAACTCTTGCCAAATTGAAACAGCATCTGTATTTAAGACGGGTTCTAATTAACAAGTATTTCTCCTCTGCACTCGGAGTACGGGGGTGATGTAAATACGCATTTATTTAGTCTTTTGATTGGTAGATGGAGACTCGTGCCAGCTGACATCGTGCCCAGCGAGCAGCTTAATACCGCAGTCTTAATAATAGCAGAGACGACACACAGATTCATTGATATTCAGGTGCACAATGTCTTCCTGCAGAAAATAAGGGAAAAGGAGTGAACTAAAATTCAATCTTTTTCCCCCAACCTATCTCTCTCCCCCTCACTCTCTTTCTCATATAAATTTGTCTTTTTTGGCAACCCCTGTGCAGGCGTCTTAAATATAATTCATCCAGTTTAAAGTGGCTGTTGTGGTAATGGAAGAGAGGAGAGAGGTTGGAGTCCCCCTCCCTTATCTCTAGCAGACAGTTGTCAGGAATCACTGGTGAGGACTGAGTTGTGCGCGTGGCTCAGGCAGGGAGGCCTGGGGATACGGATCAAAGGAAGTGTTGGTGAGCGCCACTCTGCCTCTGATCCCCCAGTGCTGAAACCCAGCCTATTCGCTCTCCCTTCCTAACATCAAATGCTAGCCAGAGTCCTTCATTCCAAAACACAAATCTTCCAGGTGCATTGAAGGAGGCAAAAAAATTATGGTTAATATTACAAAATATTATTACTTTTTCCTTTTCAGCTCTGTTACAAGTTTATGGTTGTGTTTGTACAAGTATGTTATATTACATTATTTCGGCGGGGGGGGGGGGGGTTGCAATAAAACAGAACAAAACAGAAAAAACGTGTAAACCAGGTATGACTGTTTTAAATACTCATTTAAATATAAAAAAAATATTTTACATATTAAATTATGAATATAAATTAATATTGCATATTTATATTAATTAATTAATTCTTTATTTTATTATAAAAGTTATAAATAATATATATGTATTGTATAATAGAAAAATATATAAAAATAATTATAAGTATTTTTAATAATATTTTTTTTTCAATATTAATCTCGGGAAAAGCAGCAGAATATAAAAAACGATTTTTTTATATAATATGAAAATATCTAAAAATCAGTGGACTAGTGTAATAACAACAACATTATTTTAAGGTACTCATAAAATTTCAGTCATTTTATATTTAGAAGGACACCCATTTAATGTCATCAAAATCATTTTCTGTCTAAAAGAATAAAGATAAATTACTCAAATAGCATGTCAAGTTAATCATTTGTTAATATTGTTAACAATGTGTGGGCAATACTGTGCCCCAGTTATCACCTGACACAGACTAATGCAATAATACTGCAGAGAGAATGGATGTAATGCTCATTAATACTGGCACACTTATTTTTTTTTTGCTAGCTGACTCCAGTGCCTTCAGGCCTGGTGTTGTTGCTAAGGGGCCCAAAACAAAAAGTATATTGATTCTACTGAATAGTTGGTTTCAGTAAAACCTGTTCATTAAAAACGGCTGTGGATTGTTTTCCTCTCTGGTTACGACTACTAACAACAAAAATGCAAACGTCAGACACAAAGCATCTGCTGCACACACAGAGAGTGATTGTAGCAGCCTACAGCTTTATTAACCCCCTCCATTCTTTCTACATATGTCCAATGTTTGGACCGGTCTTAATGTCCACCAGAAGATGAAACATAGAAAAGACATGCAGTCAAGGCCATAGAAATCCATTCATGGCTCTGACCCTCTCCAAAAGTGGGTTTATTGGAGATTAGGTCTGGCATTGCGTAATTTTTAGCCTCACTGAGCTGCAATGCAGTTTAATGTGTTTTCCAGAGGTGCAGTGAGAAAGCGCTCTGCTTGTAAAGGGTGTGCACCTGTTGGTGTTGTGAACCCAGCAGGGTTGGATTTCATTCTGGCGAGCTGCCATTGCAGCACATTTACTAAAACCCACAGGTCTTTCTAGTCTCGGTAATGGCCATAAAGCAGTCCATCGACACAATGAATGATTTTAAAAGTGCATCTGAATATCAGCATTCTAGATGTCATGCCATGAAAATGCTGCTCATATTTTCTCAACTAAACACAGCAGGGTCATTTATAATATAAAGTATACTTTTTATGTCATACGTCTGAATAACAGATCAAATATAAGTCCCAATTTATAAAGAAGTTAATCATAATAGGTTTTTAGCCCATTTAACAAAAAAGTGAACATGGGGTACATTTTAAAATAACAAACAAAAAAGGACATTCCAGTCCTGTCCAGTTGTTAAATCTTTTTCTGATTAAAATTTTTCAAGCAAAACAGATATTTAGTAATATTTTTACTAAATATATAAATAAGTAATATTTTATAATTTACCTTTTTAAGTTTTTATGTCCAACTTGACACTAGTATGTAAATAAGCAACTTTTAATTATTATTTAATTATTAATTTAAAATATGATTTTTAGTCAATTTTAGAAATATAAAGCATATTCATTTATTTTTGCCTATTTCTCAGTAAAAGAATAACAATGGTTTACACACGCATGAGAAAGTCGAAAGCTGGGCGGATACTAAATGTTAAATGGCTGAAAATAAAAGTACTGAAGGAAATTAAAGTGAACACAAATGTTTCGTACAGAAAATCCTAAAAAAAGATTATGCTAAAACTGTCAGTTAAATGTGTCACAAAAATCCGAAAAATGTATTAAAAACAGTGTCAAAGGAGTTTTTGTCAAGACACATAAGAGCGAGCTTTAACACTAACAACTTTAGGCTATAAAGCTTTTTAAAATGGCTGATGGGTTTTCCCGAGCAAATAAACCAAACAAAAGCTCTCTTTGCATTCTGCCGCACAGCCCTCTAATATCGGAGAAATAGGAAAAACAAAAGGAAAGGAAACCGTTCTGCTACATTGTTCAACAAACTCTGAACCACACAGATGTTTATATAAGCGATGAATTAATTAAATTCTACATATCCATACAGAATAATTTAGCACACACACAACATTTGCATTCATTTGAATGAATTGTCGTCATTGAAGATTAAATTAATGTGCTGAAATAAATTACCGGAGGGGGCGATTATAACTAAAAGAAAGCGAGTAGATCAGACAAATGATGGCGAAAATCATGATTTACAAAAACAAGCTTGTAAGATCTGCCATGTGGGCTGCCTGTAGAATGATGGGGGGGGTGCCTTGCGGAGCACTGGCGGCCCTTTCATGGACATTGAGGCACAGTGTGATGCTGGGGTTGAACTATGATACTCCTGTCAAAGAGAACATTAATTTTTCCTACAATAAGGGCCTGATGGAATAGCCACATGTGACATGTGGAACCGGCAGAGTGAGGCTGGACTGGGGAGGAGAGGTTAGGGGGCTCAGGAGGGGTCGGATGAACCATCTTAATTTCAAAACCCACCCAAAAAAATAATTGCCGTTAAAGAAATTTATAATTTCTATAAAATCATTGTTTAAAATTTTTTGTTTTAACACTATTACTGTGAATAGGAAGCAAAATACTGCAGCATATATATATATATATATATATATATATATATATGCAATTAAAATAAACTGAAATTGTAAACGTGCACAATAATATAAAACAAGAAAAGTAGTTATTGTACATTTGACCCTTTTTATAGCAGGATATGAAAAGACACTTTAACCCAATAAACGACAACCATGTTCTATGTTATTTATGCAGGTTTGCAGCGAGAGCATTAGTACTTAAAGCCCCTCCACTACGATTAACAATCAAACATGCTGAGAAACGCTTGTGTTATCCCCAACTCTGCGCTACAAGAGAAAATCTCTTTTTTTGTCATCAAATCCCTAATTCTTTCCTCTCTTTGGAAAAAAAACGAGAAAGAGAGTAATACCAGTTCCCAATCTGCTTTGAGAAATATTTGGCGAGGGGGGAGAAAGTAGCCATAAAACGTGTGAACAAGAGGGTAATTGTGGACAAATGCAGTATTGAATTTCATTTTCAACAACTTACGCACCATTTCAATCTTATTTTCTGCCTGTTAGTCAGATCTTCTTGGTTGTGGTGGGCAGAACTGCCCACTGTTGGTGAATAATTGCTTGTAATTGACTCTTTACCAATGATGTAAATCAATGGCAGTCATTTTTCTATTTAGAATTAAGGAATCATCCCTGAGCGGAGTCTTTTCTTTGCTTTCATTGCTCAATAGCAGGCATGGAACGGATTTTTAACAATCTTGTCGTACACATAAACCAATATTCTCTATGAGAAATCCCTCCAGGAAACACATAAATGAAACCTGTTAACATAATTTAAAAGAAAAAAAGAAAATAAATGTGTTAAAAAATTAAATTAACAATAGCTGAAAATATGGCAGTTCGTACTTATTGAACTGAATGGCTTATGTCTATTTAACTCTAAAACATACAGATCTAATAGTTTTGTGCGATTACTTCCTCCTTTCTCATTGACACACAGGACTCAGATCTTCACTACGTCTTCAAAAAGCCATTATTCTCTTGAGGCTATCCTCTATTGTTTTAAACTCAAGCTGTTATTTTCTCTGAATCAAAGTATTAAAACATTATTTTAATTAGGAGCGTGGATGAAACAAAGGACTATTCATTACAACGCATTATCTTACGAACACTTCACCAACACAAGGGAACACAATTTCTCCCGTCTGCTCGGTACACATGAGACGCATCTAATCACAAAACGTACACAGTAGCAAACAAAGAATATGCAGCTTCATCTTCAGAGAGATCTCGTAATTCCACTTGAAAGACTACTTGACATCAGGCTATAGAGAAGAGCTTTTAAGCACTGTGGCCAGTGACCCTTACTGACCTGTGGAGATAGCCCATTGCTCACTTGGTTCATGTGATTGCTGGATGCTGATTGGCTCATGAAGGAATCGGTGTAGCTAGAGAAACCGTGCCGGTTGGACGAGAGGCCGTAGGCGGAGCTGCTGTCGCTGGTGAGCCCGCCCTGATGCATGGTGGAGGGGGGCAAGGGCTGTGGACGATGCAATGTGCCGCTAACATCTGGCATGAACAACACATTTAATTCCATTACTAAATGTCTCTTATAGTCATCACAGGAGCTCTAAATTAGCCATGTTCTTGGAGCTGATTAGAAATCTTCTCAAATAAAACACATCAGTGATGAAGTTACTGGTTAACTTACCTTGCGGTAATGTTGTTGATGGGTAGGTGGACTCTGGAAGCTGGTATGATTGTAAAGTTGGCATGCCCGTGGGAGGGAATCCTCCTGGCAACAAGTGGTTAAACGCTGCCAGTTGATTCGCTCCTGCTTGTTTACGCCACCTGGCTCGTCGATTGCTGAACCAAACCTGGAATTCATAAACATGTAAAATGTTTAGACAGATTATAAAAAAGTATTATATTATTTTGTATTATTAAAATACAAAAGAAAGAAATGAAGATGAACCATTTTTTGTATTTCATTTATTTTTAAAAGAATTAATAAAATGTTTAGACAGATAATAAAAAGTATTTGAAAGGATTATAAAGAAGATAGTAATACAAAATACAAATTTGAGATGAAGCATTTTATTTATTTTTAAAGAATTCTTTATTTTTTAAAGATTAAACAATCATTTTTGGAGAAAATATGATTAAAAAAGATTAAAAACTAAGAGATGAAGAATTTTTATTTTTTCAGGAATGTTCCTATTTAATTTATAAGAATTTGTTTTCGATTGATAACCCTTTTAATTTATTGTAATGTATTTTGCAAAAAAGAAGCAAAGCGCCTGCCACATTAAGACACGTTTTCAAAGTTTTATTCTAATGTGACTGGCTGAAAGGGAGAGCATGGCCAATAACCTGCACCTCTCAGGGGCCGAGGCGCTGGCCCTGTGTATGCAAAGGACTGAATGACATTGATCTATGCCTCAGAGGGGCCATTCTTCAGACTTTAATACACTGGCAGTGCAGTTAATCTACTGTTGTTTTTCAAATGGTCTCCACCATTGTGAGTGGAAGTGAAAGAGGCTGACAATGGTCCTTCAATGAATCAGAGCACAAAGAGAGGGCGTCCCTTTTTAAACAGCTCCTCAAGAATGAGGCTTTCAGCCAGGGCATTGATCAAGGGGCTGGCATAGACATACTGTATGAGTACACGCTCTTTCCCTCTTTATCCTCCCAGGCTCCCCTTTAACCTTTGTATACAAGAGGAGCTGAATTAAAGATAAAAAGTGTCATTCAACATAAATTCTCAAGCATATTTATGTAGTATCTTATAAATGGGCGACAGAGACCAGTCAAAATATTTTGATAAATGCATTACAGTCAATTGTTTCTTTCTTAAATAGGCTGTCCAATGGTAGTGCCGTGACTTATTAAAGTTTTAAGTCAAAAATATGTAGTTCATTGAAATGGTAATTCCCAAATTGATAAAAACAGTTCCCGTGGAACCAACGCAACAATTTTGAGATTCCTTAAACACCATTCCCATCAGTCTAATAAAGATTAGGAAACACCTTTAAGACCTTCATAATTATCCTTATTAACACACCAGGAGACTAATTACTGCTTTGAAAATGATTAGCGGCAATTTTCTACTTGCATACGCATACCATAAAACACCCAACCTGACAATCTCAAAGATCACACGAATCAAAAATCATAGAATTACTTTATCGTAGCGAACTGAGATTTCAGATTTTTCTCTTGGGAGACATGTCCAAGTAATCATGAATGTTTCCCCATACAGGCTTTCAGATTTTTTCTATGGTTGATCTCAACAGAACCTCACATCACGAATTGTGCTCAGATGTGTCAATGGAAAAAGGTTTGCTATCAAAAGTATGCAGATCTCAACATGAGCTCAAACCAAGAAAAACGAAATTTTCCAAAAACTGTGCCCTCAGTTTTAATGCATTACATTGTTATGCCAGTTAATCTCACTTATTACCAATTTTTTTCCCTAAAGCGTTTGAAAGAATGCTTCTATAGACCACTTCTGAAAATGTAAGCAACGCTAATTCAACGCTGGTCCAGAAGAACTACCCGTTTGAGGTTTTTTACACAAACATTTAAACAAAATACAACAACCAGAACATTTAAACAGAATTCAAATATCTTTAAGATTTCATGATGTATGTAAGATTTAAAAAGAAAAGAAATGAAACCGTAAGTGTTTCTGGACCAGTGTTTACCTCTTGCTCAGTGGTCTATAGACCATAGGATGACAATTAATCACTTCCTGTTCTAGTTTTATTTATTTTACTTAACATATATAATTAGGCTTTAAAGAAGTTTGTTTAACGTTTTTGTTATAAAAGTTTTGTTGGTTGTATTTTGCTCCAAGGTTAGTGTAGCGTTAAAATCAGAAACCGGAAGTGCTTCCATACCAGTGTTATGTACGTCTTTTTTGTCTTTAATGTCTTTTTTATTAATTAACAAATCATTGCGGTGTCACACTACCCCCCTTTATCTTCTCTTCTAACAATTTTGCAACTTATCATTGACCCTTCACATAAACCCCAAGTCGAGCTGACACAAGCCCCATTACTTCTCGTGTCTTAGGGTAGGGTGGCTTCTGGTATTAGCGAGAAGTAGACACACACGAGGCATTAGAAGCGCATATCTCAGTGTTAGAGGCTAGAGTGTTTGCCGCCCCACTCAATGGATCCCCATAAAAGGCTTGCTGTGAGCAGGGGCTCCTGAATGCTCCATTCTGGGACTCGATGGCAAAGGCACCTTGAGCATGGATTTTCTCTCTGCTGTTCTTTTTAATTCCCCACTCTTCTCATTCCCAGCTGTAGAATAGACACAAAGCATACTGCCCGGCCGAGATGGCCGACTCGTTTCGTATTTCCAAAAGAGTTTGAATAATTTGAATGTAGCCACTAGGCAAAACATTTAAGAGAGGAGATATCTTTGAGCTGTTGTCTGATTGCGTTCGGTTCGAAGGGAATGGAAGTCAAAAAATTCAATATACTTCCAATCTCCCAGCGATGCCCAATACAGGGAGAGAGAAAGACAGAAGGAAAGTGGTAAATGTAAGACAAATCTGATTGTGGACTGTGTCGTGATTTGACAATCCCACTTGAGAGATTCGAGCCGAGACGGAATCTCGCGTGCTCATCCGATATCAATCATCCGGCCACCCTATCAGTTCCTCTCCCCATCTGTATCTCTGATAGTGACAGTCATACGTCTTTCTTGAATTTCCATTGCCATGCACGGATTCGTTGGTGAGGAAGACAACAGTAAAACCTGGATGTGATTGAATTTCACAGCAAAAAAGTAGAACATAACAGTGGTTGAGAGGCGTAAAAAAGGCCAACATCGTGCAGAGGGTTGCTGGACAGGGAGCGTGGATGGGCAGTGGCACGGGATGAACTGGGCGGGGTCAGGGCCCTGAAGGTAACACTGCGGCCAGACCCTGTGAAACAGGGCCTCCCTGCAGGAACATCTGCAAAATTCAACTTTTACTGCTCCCAGATGTTTATGGTAAAGACACACACTCTCTTTGTTTAAAAAATCATGCATGTAGACGTACATATGTGTATCCATAAATATAAAACACACAATCTCATATATTTATTTATCCCTGTTTATTGAAGCTCTTCTTTTATAGTAGGACAGGAGTGCAAGCTAGCACGGAATTATTGGCTCCAGATTTTGCCGGGACCGTTCGCATGTGATACGACTTACAACAGTCAACTGTGGGCCGACACTTGTGGCCTGGAAGTCTTGTTTCCAGATTGGATCAAAGGGCGCTAGATTAGAGGGGGGAAGTGGAGACATCTTCACGTCTCCTTGTGAGGAACATGTGGAGGACTAACAGTCCTTAGTTACTCAATATATAAAATAAGTCATGTTTCAGATGGTCATGTTTAGTGGATGACAATTGTTTACATAAGAATAAAAATATATGCTATAAACTTAGGTCATAGTATTATATTTATTTTAGTATTTCATTTTTCATGATACAAAAAGCCACATATACACCCAGAAGGAAAACGTTTTGGCAATAGCGCTGTCTTTGAGTAACTTTCTTCTGTAGAACACAAAAGAAGATATTTTGAAGAGCGTTGGCACCCATTAACTTTTGTAGGAACACAAAACAAGTGAATGGGTACCGTTTAACCACATTCTTCAAAATATCTTCTTTTGTGCTCTGCAGAAAATAGAAAGTCATACAGGTTTAAAATGACAAGAAGGAGAGTAAATGATGACAGAAATTTTATAAATAGCCCAGCACATTTTAGTGTGTGGAGTTTTTTAATGATGGGGAGAGCACATCCCACAGAATATGCATTAGTAGATGATACTAAATTCACTAATCTTACTCTTTCATTTCATGTTGTCACACCATCAAATATGATATTTTAGCACACCACCACTAACTGCCACTACTTAAGAAATTCATTGCAAATCATCATTAATTCATCTTATGGTCCTGTCTTTCTCTAGTCTTACAAAGCGCAGTGATCCAGAAACACAGCAGCAGTGCTGTAAGACCTGGAACCACTTAACCCAGAGCTTACTCAGATATGGATCACTTCCCGTGAGGTGTCACAGACAGCAGTAAAACAGTGGAAGCAAGAGTGAAGTGTCTGTGGTTAAAAATAACCACACAGTGACTTGCTCAATAAAGACAGATCACAGATCTTAGTAAAACCTCACAAATATAAATGTGAAAAATGCCTCGACATCCTCACTGATCCACGTCTGACTTCCCTCTCTAACATTCTCCCTCTCTCTCTATCTCTTTCAGACATCTGGATGCCGTGTCGGTGCAGCTGCATTCAAGTGGGTTGACACTGGGGCCGCGGGGTCTGCCAAAAGCCAACAGGGTCAAACACCTTCCCCTCCACAAAAGCAATGATCCCAGAGCCCTGGCATCTCCATCTGAGCCATCTCCAGCCAAAGAGCTGACACACACGCAAATGTTCATCTGCTCGGCCTCTCAACAACCAACTGCTGGTCTGTGACAGCGCTGAGAAAACCAAACGTAAGTCCTCGAGCCAAGACATTGAGGTTGTGGCGGTCTCAAATGACTTTTACTATAACTTTATTTCGTATGATCTTTGAAATCATTTCTCTCTCCAATCCGATTTTCTTTACATGTTATTAGATCTTCATTTTTTCAAATAATAATTCAGTCCCGACACACGAATTTCTAGCAAAAGGCCACTTCAAAACTGATGTCGCTTTTCAGTATTGTTTATTCACTTGTCTAATTAGCATCTGTTGCCATAAACACACAAAAGGACCTAATGTCCCATGGGGCTGCTTACAGCTCAGGGGCCAAATCCCTGACAGCAGGGTCTCTGACTCTGGCAATAAGAGAGAAAATTTCTTTACTAAAAAGCGTTTACAAGGTCACTGTGAGCCAACTATTTGTAAATGGAGCCATTGCTAAAAGTTTTACATTTATCATCAAATTTTGAGCACCAGCATCTTTTGACGTTTTCCAACCAAATGTATAGGTTGTTATAAAAAAGCTGAAAATAATTGTAAAACTGCTTATTTTATAGAAAATGAGCTACTTTCAATCATGAGATATCATCTGACATACAACTACTGAAAAAGTCAAGAAACCATTCCACATTTTCATGTAATCATCATTTCTAGATGTATTGTGGCCATTCCAAGTCCAATGTCTGTTTAATTTCCACAAAATTCGTTTTCTACAAATATGTGCTAATAGAAAAAATATTTTTATTTGAAATTCGGATAAAAATATTGTAAGTAGCTTTCCTGTGGCTCAATTGTTAGAGCATTGCGCTAGCAACGCCTAGGTCATGGGTTCGATCCCAGGGGATTGCACGTAGTCACAAACAAATGTTTAGTACAATGTAAGTCACTTTGGACAAAATTGTCTGCCAATCCTTAAATGTAAATGTAGTTCACAGTATGAAACAGAAACATATAATTTTACCTAAAAACATACTTACAAAAACTGAAATAATTTTGAAATGGTCTATTTTTCTTTCACGGCTGTATAGAGTAGCTATTTACTTTAAATACAATTAACCTTATCACACAACTGAACAACAAACACACATTGGTTTTAAAGGATTTCCCCATAATTTACAATACACATTACAAGCCCCACAGCATTTTTTTACTGACAAATGTAACTGGTGAAGAGGGATATCCATGAGTGAGTGTGGGCTGCTCTTAGTATAGCGCAAATTTTACGAGAAGCGGTGGTGGGCTTGCAAGTGGTGGGAAGAAAAGATCTCGGCCAAAAGCTGAAGTGAGAAATCCACAAGGAATGTGCTCTCGATCTTTTTATCCCCCTCCCTCGGCTCCCAACAGCTGCTGCCATAACTCTACTGTATTTTCCCTCCTCATTGTTTCAAATATCCACATGGTTGAAGAGCTGTCAGTTGAATCCAGTTGAGCCAGTACCCACACTACTACAATATTTGTGTTTGTTTCGCGCAAACAAATGATTTTATTTAGAATAATGAAATAAGCATTAATTTAGAGGTATAATTTTCTATTCACATGCATGTTAACAGAAGAAGTGCCATGTAGGCCACATGATCGTGTTTCTGTCTTCATGGGCGTCCACTAGGACACAGCTGACAGGAAGGGGCCTACTGTGCTGTTCACGAGCTCTCTTTAAAATGAGCAGTCGCATTGTTACACGCATCATCAATCAGAGGACCTCAGTCCAACGGTTTTAGTGACATATCAGAGCTCTATAGACCTCTAAGCTGAACTCCGACTGAGCTCTCATTGTGAAATAGCATCTACGTCCCATCTACAAACTAAGATCATCAGTCTTACAAACCTTTGACATCCCTAATAACCTTCATACAGGAGCCTTTATTTACAGAATAATGTTGGCAATGACTCTTGATGCAAATTGCATCACATCCAAACCATGTGCATTGCAGGGAGCATTGCTGCGTAGCGTCCTACCTGCACTCTGGCCTCGGTGAGTTTGGTTCTCTGGGCTAGTTCCTCTCTGGTGTAAATGTCCGGGTAATGTGTCCTCTCGAAAGCCTTTTCCAGCTCTTCTAGCTGCTCGGCTGTAAAAGTCGTCCGACTTCGTCTCTGCTTCCTTTTCAGGGGCAGATCTGGTTCTGACTCTATATCCGAGCCTTCATCCATTCGACCTGCCGCAGAGGACAACAAAACTGAGTGTGTTGTTCACGCTAACAAAATTATAGACAACTATAAAAAAATTAGCTTATCAGAAAGCTCACTGCTCACAAACACTGTCATTATATTCATTTTGTTGCTTTGGAGCGAATAGGTGCCAGTGAGTTGAGATGATGTGTATTTATGTGGCTTTTAAGCAAATATTATTTCAATGCACAGCTATTTATATAAGTGAGGCTCTGAACACAATCCCACATTGGCACATCCTATCTGGCCCTGAGGCCATGGAGGAAAAATAAGAGTTAATCTCTGCCGACCACCTTAGCGTTTTAACATCATTCTCGAGAATTAAAACTGGCACTGGTGTTTATTCCATTAAATTGCATCTGCGGTATTCTCAAAACACCAGCAGAGGATTATCATGCAGTCAAGTGCAAATAACTATTGCATTGCTGTTTACTGGTTAGTTGGATAGCTAAGGAAGAATGAATTGGTGCCCATCTGATCTCATGCAAACCAGAGATCTGTGACTATGGGTGGCATAGAAATGGCACAGAGCCATACGTGCTTGCTATACAGCCTATACAGTTGTACTTGCAAAAAGCATTCACATTTTCCTGTTAAAGCATTTAATTAAGAAGGATTGACAAGTACAGCATCAAATAACGTTTAAAAAGATCTACCTTCCTCCCTTTTTATTCAGAGCCCTTTTTGTCATTTGATTTTAGTTAGCTATTTCCACATTGCCTGGAACTGGGCTGAGCCGCATAAATCCCTTCGGCGGTGATGGGGGTCTTGCTCCGCATACACTGGCCCTAATCCAGGCCACGACTTTCTTCTAAATTGATGCGATTTTATATCAGTAATGGCTGAACCCTGACTTGGTATATGGACTCGATCGCTGCCATGGTGGAAGCACTGTATCGTTTCCGATGCCGTGGGCTCAACCCAAAACCCTGTACACCCCATTCTTTAAGAATCACAATTATTTTACCACTCATTGCGTTAATGTTGCGCACAGTCAGATCCAGCAACAGAAGAGTTCAGGTCTAGCCGTGGGTTTAAAAGAGCCGTCTGCCCATAAGCCGCAAGGAGAATGATTGTTCCAAGTGATACGATTTAATTCATCTGAAAAAAGATGATGGACATGACTGCATGTGACATTTCATGCTCATTCAGTTAACCCTTCTTCGATGCCAGACATAGACAGTTCTAGTTTAACAAGCCCAAGGCATGAGAGGCACAAGAAGGAGAGCTGAGCTATTTTTCCTCTATGAACAAATCATGATTCAACTTTAAAATTTCACATCCTAAACACTTGGTTTGTCCATTGAAAAGGTGTACACTAAAGTAAGAACAGTTTTTTTCAGGCCAGGTGAAAAACAAGATTGAATTGAGAGGTATTAAAAAAGCAATAGAACTCATACAGACGACAGCAGATTCTGTTCAAGTTCATTCTGAGTCCACACTACTACCATGAGGACAGCAGTCAGGTGAGTCGAAACAAAATAAGATTGTATAATATGTTTAAAAAGAATTAGATGCAAGAGAATGTTAATGTTTTTAAATGAATATACTGTATTTTTAAAACGAGTTATGTAAATGGTTGTAACCTTCATTTTAAATTGAAACAATTTGTCTATTTTAAATATTTATACATATTGTTTTGAATGTCATTTAAAGGAACAGTTTACCCAAAAATAAAGTTGTTTCAAATCTGTATAAATTTCTTCTTTCTGATCAACACAGAGAAAGACATTTGGAAGAATGCTTGTAACCAAACAGTTCTTGGTCAACAACAACAAAAAACACAGGATTGGAACAACTCGAGTCAATATTAATTTTTGGGTGACCTGTCGTTTGTAATTCTTAATAAAATATAACTTGAGTACCTGACATTGGCTTGATCACAACAGTAAATCCAAACAAAGCCAACACCAGACTACCAAAAGTGTGTCTGCTTGTCTCTTCAGCGTTTGTTTACATGTTTTTGTTTGCCTGAACAAAGGCTGGACATAAAGAATCCAAAAGCAGCCTCCAAACAGAAACAAAACAACGTAAGAGCTATTAAAGGGTCTCAGACTTCAGGCCAGCTCTGTCTTTTAATTAAACAAGGAATTATGGGATTACAGAGAGGTTCCCATTACAGGGCACTTGAGGAGTCTTCTGGTTGATGTCTTTTTGTTTCCCGGTGCTCACGCTCAGGAATTCTCAACGGATTACATGTGGCCGTAGGACATGAGGCCGCATTAATTAAATCAATTCCTTTGCTATTTCTTTGGGCCGAAAACTCTCCGTCCGCCGCAACACTGTGGCAGGAACCTCAAGTATACATATATATTAGAGCTCATCTTTAAATCCTGGTTTTGAAGAGATCGGGACAAAGTGATTTGCTTTTGACTTGCCATGAAGACACTTGAGACAGCAGCATCACTTTCATTTCAGAGACAGCATGGAATTTATTTGCTATCCTCAACATGCTGCCAGATTTTAAAGGCAGGTTCAGCTTTGCCTTCTCACATTGCTCATGTTTTTCTTTCAAACAGAAAAATACTAAATCAGGAGAACAAATTTACCAAAACTCAATTTGACATGTTCAAGTCGGGACACAGATGCTACGGCATGACTGATGAGTATGTATTCTGCCACATCCCATTCTGCCCACGTCACAACAATTACAACCCACAAGCTGCTCCTCAGCACAGACAGAGAAATACTGAATAAGTTTGACAGCACTCTCCTGCTAAAGGTCAGCATAATGGAGACAGGATTATGGAAATGAAACAGACGCTGGCGAAGATACGTGTCTAAACCTGGACCTCATCTTTGTCTCCGTGAGATCCCACGATTGACATGCTGAGTCGCATCATACGAACGCGACCATGGCGAGTACCCAGACGTGTCGAATGTGCTGCAGCATAAACATTATCGAGTAAGACACATTTTGTCTGAGTGAGATCTTTTGAATAAAGGTGAAGGAATCGAAACTTATTATTTCAAATGTTTTAAAAAGAGAGAGCACTTCGCCAAACCTCGTTTTAGAATTTCAATTACAATATATGACGTCACTCAAATATATATAAAAAGATCAAGGGATGTTGATTAAAAATGTTTAATTAAGATTTACGGTGAATAAATTATTCCTCTATTAAATGTGTTTCTCCAGGGATCGTGCAATGTTTCCGACAAAAGGAACAGGATGTGAAACACAGACATCATTTCATAATTGAACTGCATAATCTGACAGTAAATGAGTGTTTTCTTTCTCACAAGCTTCGACAAGTTATGCATACTCAAATCCTACAGTCATCCAAACTTCAAATTGTCTCCCTGCATCCAATCTGTTATTAACATTAACTGCGCCCCATGGGATCAACCTGATTTGTACTGTAGCACTTACACTTCAAAGGCACCTAAACAAGTGAGATTTGCTCTAATGTATCTCAAATATGTATTGAATTGTAAGCCGTTGGGTAAAACTGAAGCCATAAGAATAGCCGACAATCTGAACTGATTCACTTTATTCAGCCAAACTGACTGATCTTGAGTTGACAGCTGAGGGGTAAAACTCTACATCCAGGACAGTGATTAAACACTACGGGTGAGGAGTGACTAAGGCCACAGAAAAGTCATGACCACCCTACATAAGATCTTCTCTCAACATAAGATCCCCCAGACCACTTCCATCAACGATGATCCAGTGAGCAGATGGGATATTCATCATCACGGCCACACTCAGACCTTCTTCCCCCTCTGTTGCCTTTTTCCCCTGTACTCTCTTTCTTGTTCCCTCTCTCGCTAACCTTTCCTGTCACAATCTGTATAAAGAACGAACAGGCCTGGGGTAAAGTGGCCCTCCACAGCTGCACATTCCACCAAGCTTAGCATTGTAGAAAACATTTAGGCATTTGTCTTCATCAGAACTGGCTCTCAAAACAACATTATACCCGAGTAGAGTATTGGAGGAGGCACACAATTGGGTACTTCATTTTTTGACAGTCTGACACAAGAACAGTCAACAAAACTTTCATCAATTTAGCTTCACTAAGCAGTGTAGCAGAGTGTCCTATTTTACTAAAACCGATATCATTTTAAAATAGTATAATAATTTTATTAGAACTATTAGTTGGTACTACTTGTTTTGCTTAATAGTCTATTCAAGCCATGAACAAATTCACACACGTTAACAATCTCAGGCCAATCTCAGGAAAAGGTAATGTATGTATATAATTTTTGTCTTTGTATATCAAATATATCATTTTGGCTTTCCTGTAGCTCAGTGGTAAGAGCATTGCGTTAACAACGCAAGGTTGTGGGTTCGATCCCAGGGGATTGTATATGCCTAAGTATAAATGTATAGGATAATGCAATGTAAGTCGCTTTGGGTAAAAGCGTCTGCCAAATGCATAAATGTAATGTAAATGTATTCTCATATGTTACATATGCACCTGCTTTTGCACCATCTCTGTGGTTTCAGAGTCTCTCTTGACGTTATTTCCTTCATAATGCAAAAGTAACTACATATCCCTGCTGCCCCTTTGAAACCTCCAACTTCTATGTTTCGTGATTTAATTTTTTATTGTTAGTCACCCTTTATGTTTGTCACTGGGTTTGGAAAATATCTATCCAATAAAAAGTATTAAAAAGTGCTTGTTTACTTTGGCAACACAGTATGCAATCATTAAAAAGTTCTGTGTTTTTTCCTTCCTTAAAAACAGTGAATTTGGATATAAATGGGTTCTGAAAAACAGTGCCGATATTATGTATTACCTTTTTGCCGACCTGCTACGCTTAACTAAAAGAAAATTCGCAATTTAAAAACATATTTTTATTAGAGATGCACCGAAACCAATTTCCTCCATTGATATCAATTTATTCATAATGTCTGTCGATACCGATTCTGAAAATGCAATTAATATTTCTTAACTTTCTGAATGTTATTTATTCATATATACTATTAATATTGAAACGATAGCATCCGATAGTGTGAAATGTTATTTGTTATTGGACGATACATCGGTGCATCTCTAATTTTTATTCAAACTTTTTCAAATTACACAATCACATAACATCTAAACCCAACAGACCTGTGCACACACAAGTTTCATTCACTTTCCACTATATCTTCATATTTCTCATTCACTGAATAAAAGGATAGTGTCTCTAAAAGAAGCGGCAACAGTTGCAAACAGAGACAGATTAAGTAAAAACGGAGGGAACGCTTCATAATTTTGGCTCCCACAACAAACAATTAGCCCTCCTTTCTTTTTTGCGGCATTGAAAAACATTTGAGAGAAAAAGCGAGAAGATGTGAGGGAGAAGTGATGGGTGATGCTCTTTTGTACATCTCATCATGTGCATGAAGGCTCAGTGGGCTTTTTGTCCGCCGTGTCTGTGTGAGAGTGTGCTCACCTTAAACAACAGAGAGACTCGGGGGCCTCCATGCCCTTTCAGGCCCCATAGAAGACGCACCTTAGGGGGCCATTTAAGCCTGAAAAGAGGCCTGACAACCCTGTGCAGCTCTGTGGGGCATCAATAAATGCTGACATATTGACTCTCTGTGCCCAAGCGCCAGTGGAAAATGCTGCCTGAATATGAATCCATTTAAGGGCAGGAGAGGGGGTAGCTGCCCTGAGAGATGGGGAGCTAAGGATGGCTTGTGTCTCTTAGGTTTGGAATGTTCTGGAATGTGGAAACTTAGAGTTTTGATAGGGAATCTTCTGATAAAAGGCTAAACAACAGGGGAAAATATGAACGGAGAATGTGTTTGGATAATAAATGTACTTAAGGGGCAATTGCACGAAAGAAATCTAATTTTGCTGAAGTTATCAGATTGAAACATGAATGTGAATGTCAAATCTGTTCTGCTGTATTAGCTGAATTCCACTTTTTCCCTATTATAGAATGAATCTGAAATGGTTCTTAAAATATCTTTAGGCAGTAAGGGGGAAAATAATTTTAATCAGTTTGCCAGAAAGTGCTGACTTGGTCAACAGAAGCTGGATGGAGTTCTAATTCTGTTTCGAGCTGTGAGAAACCGAATAGCAGGTGTCCATTTACATCAAGTTTCATTATTTTCTTTTTCAAGGTTGAGTTTTACATTACACGGTCTTGAGATCTTGCTAATTGAGGTCAAAAGCAATCGGAACCGTGCAACTTAATCAAACATCTAAAAGGTGAGAAAGACGGCAAGATCAGCCACTTAAACTAGAATGGCTATAGCTTATTAAACTTTAATGTGTGTCAGAGAACACCAAGAGGCATGAACATACTTCAACCTTCAGCAAATTTTAGTCAAACGTGTTAGACACGGACGGCTCTACTTTTGATAAAATGTCATTGTGTCTAGTTAAAGGAGCAATTCAAATAACTACGGTGGCTCTCAAAGGCGTTTTTGCTGAAGAAGATAACATACTATGCAAACACGCTCTGTAGAGAAGTTTGTCCGTTGAGGGCTACTGTACAAACAACATGGTGAATTCCATGTTAGGGGACCCGTGTTGTATTAAGATAGAAATATCTCATTCCAAGGTAATAAAAGCCTAACACATCATTATGTAAGGTCTATATACACCTATGAAAACATAGTTATGTTTATTGCATTTCTGACAATAAATCTTCCAAAACATTACACATAGCACCTTTAATAAACACAATACGGGGACATGCCAAATGCAAGCGTATGCCAACCATTAATTAAAAAAAACTAGCAAAGTTCTGGAAAGCAATACTAGGGAACTTTAGGATACTTCATGTGAGGCCTTACTGTAAATACTAAGAGTAAGACTACAGCTGAACTAAATTCCATCCTCACAAAGATGTTTGCGTTATCATGACTTTGTGTCTTAGCAAACTACCATTTATTCAATGCAAAGCTTTTATCCCCTTTAGGCACAGTGGTGGCGTGTGTCTCTTCTTGAGATAAAACAGTTGCATAAACAAAAAATGCTGAGTGTCAATTTCACCACTGATTTAGCTTATGGGAAATAAATCTTAATATAAGTGGACAGCCTAAGGCTTAAATACAAACGCCGAAAGAGAAAATAAATAAATAATAGCAAAGGGCATAATCTTATTTAAAAAAAAGAATGAAGCATTGCGCTGATAAATAATCAAAGATGAAGAAAAAGTGATTTAAAATGAATCCACACAGTGCTACTTAAGGAATGGGTAAGCCGTTCTTCAGAAGTCTGTCAAAATGTGGGTATAAGAAGTAACCCTTTAACATAAATTAGATGCTGTAAACAGTTTAATGGGGTCCATGATAACCGAGCACCGAGACCAGAACAAAACACAAATCCAGTTCGGCTGTTTTTAATGACAAATCTCAAACCAACAGATCCAAAAATATAAGGAAAGAACAGTCAGCAGTGCTTTTGTATAATGAAGGGAAGAAGGAAAAAAGTCAGTGTGAAAAAGTGTAGCCTGAAGAGAAAGCAACAAAGGCCGCAAAAATAAGCCCATTAGTTAAAAATGTACGACAAGTGCCCTGTTTGATGCCTGTGTGGGGAGAGGGACGCGGGCAGACTCCCTCACAGCTGCCTGGCCCCTCTTCAGCTCTCACACTGCCCGCCACATTCAACACTTAAGTTGGTGGAAAATATCTGAGCAAATTTCTGATTTGCAACACTCTAGGAACATGTTTATTGTCTTTGTGCGAGTGCAAAACACACATATAAATAAAGCTAATGAAGAATCTTGGGGTGAGGCCGCTGAAGAGCATAAAATGGGAAATTTTATGGCCATAAGTAGCGTGGGCTGATGGTGATTTCTAAGCTATTGGGCCATGTTGTGTAGCCCTAATTATAGGACTGATGCGGTACAATTTCCCTCGCCACTTAATTACTGTTACCTATTACATGGGCCATGCTTTTATTGTCATATAAATTGGTCTTAACTTTTGTGAGGCCATTCAATTCGTAAGGCTTATTTTGGAATATGCTACTTATAAGCAGTTAGGGTCTTTATAGAATTAAAATCTAAGGTCCATCATTTCTATACATTTAAAACTGTCCTTAAACTTTTATTAATTTAGACATTTTAACTTTTTAGTATATGTCTACACTGTGGGTCAGAGGTAAATTAGACTTTTTCTGCCAAAATTATAGCGGCGTTTGCACTAGCCTTCTTGTGTTGCCCTTAACATCAACTTATTTTAGACATGGACACAAAACATATGGCAAAGTTGTTAAGCGTTCTTGTAAATAACTCCAGGAAGGCAAACAAACAGCAACAACCTTCTGGTTATCTGGTTCCTTCTTTGATACCCATCTCTAACTGCCTCCATTGCTCTGATAAATCTGCCAGGTGGAAGGTCTAATACAGCACTTGCCAAATCTGCCAAGCTGGTGGACATCCCTGTCACTCCCGGTTCATAAATACTTTAGCTGCTAAATCTTTCTTTCATCTTGTTACTTGGTACATTTGTTCTTAACACTATATACTGCAGCTAAATGTGCTTCTGATTCTATGATGAAACGTATTTACCTCTAAATTAAAATTATGATTTAAAATAAGATATGATTAAAAATCACAGAAGAGTGCCAAGAAGTATAACAAAAATGTTCTAAACCAGTTAATAAATAATTGTTTGTAATTTTTGTATTTTTAAATATCATAGTATTTACATTTTAAGTGGGCATTTGAAAATAAATATAAATGTTATTGAATTTGATTTTAAATATGTATTTATGTTATCCATGCAGTGTGCAGTAAAATGTGTAATAATAAATCAATATAAATCTCTTGTCCACATTTTTGAAAAATGTTAACCTTTCCATGGAAGCCCTGTAAATCCTTTTCCAGCATTAAGACAAACTCCAAACCCTACAAACAGGCAATTTCAAGTCATTCACTTGGAAAATGCTCTGTTTAAAATGTCAAAAGGAGGGTGACTCTTTTCTTTTGCGCTTAGATTACCATATTTCTCGCAGCCTTGTGACACCTGCAACCCACCGAGGGCGTGCAGAACATAGGACTTTACTTCAAACAGCCTAAAAGGCTGTGGGTTCGGGTATTGACTGGGACTGAGCCCGTCCAGCTTGGACCCCTCCTACCGCAGATGTACATTAATGCAGAAAATACAAATCTGTGAGGCAAAAAGAAAGGCCGTTCCTTTTAACATGCTGTTGTCTAGCTTGATCGTGTCAGTTTGAAGGAACCCATTCAAAGGTATTCATGCATCTGGCTTTGAGGGACAATAGCAGCTAGTTTATAAACTGTCTCTTTGGGCTGCCTAAAGCCTTTAGACTCCATTGTTTTGCTCTTCTTAATAAACTTTTGGAGGAGTTCATCAACTTGCCTGAATAGCCGACGCAGAGAGGCCAAAGACACAAAATAACAGACGGTCCTTTTTCCCTTTTCTTTCTCTCTTTAGAAGTGACTGTCTTTAAATCAGGAAAGAGGGCTGTCAGACACCAGAATAATTTTTGCTCAAACAATAAAAGGAACCCCTAAAGGAACAAAAGTTAATTCACGCAAGAATGGGGGACTTGACTTTTTAAATAAAACTGATAAAGCTGCACCTGAAACACATTTTAGATTCTCTCAAATCTCCCCAACACCACATGGTGGATTTGTTCTTACAATAATTAATGAGCTGAATGATAATTAATGGCCTTCATTAGGCTAATCTTGATGGGATTTTTGTTGCTTGAATTTAAGTAAGCTCTTTACATGTGTTGAAAAGCAATGTTCGCTGTATGGTGAATAAATATTGGCCTGTTTCCTGCAAGTCTGTTAAAAACATTTTCAAATTTCGTGAAAAAATGATAAAACACATTTTAAAAAACTATAGAAATAAGTTATAAAAAGCACTGTTTTATAATAATTTGTAACCTATATTTTAAATCCATATTTCAGTTAAAATATTATTAAAACACCAGATTAGATTTCTTTATATCATTTAAAGTGACATAATCTGGCGCAGATTGTTTTTTGGGCCATGACAGTGGAGATATTTTTTTATTTTAAATTTTTAGGTACAGGAACATCTTCAGTGTAGGCTATACCACAGCTTGGGCAGGTTCTCAATTGCACAAGCGCATAGGTGTGCCTATGTTTGGACATTTGTGTTCAAAATGTTAGATCTATGAGCAAAAGGTTCATTTTCCTTTGGTCTGTTTATGAGTTCCCTGAACCACGATTGGCAGTCCTGCTTTGTGGATGGATTCCCTTTTGTTAGCTGATCAGTCTCCCATTGGGTCTCCAGACAGGATTCTTGGCATTTGTCGGCAAAAATGAAAGCAGGATTAAGGAATGGCTACTGAACACTCCATGGTAAAGGAGTGGGCAGCAATTGCCCAAATTCACCCCCCTCCACTTTGGTAACTCCTCTTTTCATATATTTGTATTCCCAAAGAGGCCATTAAAGCTGGTTTGAAAGCGATACGAACAATAAGATCAAAATCAACAAGTCAAGTAATATGTTGAAGGTTTGTTTGTTTGTTTCCTTAAATTGCACATTACCTTGTGTTGAATATACAAACTATTTTATATTATTTGGGTTTTTTTATTCGTTATTTTTATATTTGTTTATGAAATTATGATTTATTTTGTCCGATAAAATGTGACTTCATTGTATAATTTAATACGCCATTTCGAACTTTTACGCATCTATTTACAAAAAAATTACGCAATATTACTAAAAAATGTATTACGTTGTTTTTAGATAGAAAACGTATATTTATATATATTAATACCTACATCCAAGTCTTCGTTTGGGGTCACCAAGAGTTCCGTTGACATTCAACTTTAAAGGGACAGAGTTCAGCACTAAAGAGATGGCGAGTCTAGGGCATCAAAAACACTTTTGTGACATCACATAGCCCGGAGGCAAATCTTTTATTAGTGTCAGCGGGAGTTTTTCCTTGTCGTTTGCTCGTTTTGTTCTTTTGGTCCAACAGGATGCCCCCACCCTACAACACAGTGCCCATCTTCTCAAATGACATGTATTTTTGACCACCTAATTGCTCAATTTACACGAAATATCGTATTTTTGTTAGGGCTTGTTTACAAACTTTTGGGGGCCTCTTTATTTTGGACAAATAAATGGGATATTAAAGTGGATCTTTAAAATGAATTTTTTCATTACGAACATGTTAATAGTATATTTAGTATTTTACTACAGGCCAAAATGGGAGATCGAGTCCTTCAAACTAGCGCGCACACACCGGCGCACCAGAGATCCGAAAAGCCATTCAAATAGCAATATGTGCACGCCGGAGATAGTCCTTGTCCCACATGGCCATACTTTAATTAATAGACAGGCAGTCTTGAAAGCAGCACTGCCAGTCTGTAATATGATGAACTCCTATTGTCGTGGTGTCACCACAAATGTTTCTGATAAGGAAAAGCACCCAAGGATCAAAGACTATAAGCCTCTCAATTTCCTCCAGACGCCTCTACTTTTCTGAACCTACTTTTTTCCTCTCTCCCTTAAACATCTGAAACACACAAGAAAATCCTCTTCATAGCATAGGATACGCCCCAAGTTAACAGGTCAGCAAAGCTGTTGAAAATAATTGCTTATGCATATTCTCTGCAAGAGGACATGCGCATGTTTACGCAATTTCAATGTCACTCTTGAATTGTGAACTGTAATGACACGCTACTCTGACACATAGTCCATTCGTTTATATTATTTTAAAGGTATACTGCTTTTGTTGTTTTTTTGTAGTTATAGCTACTTTTACTATATTACATTGCTTTTTTTTCTTACAGTCTATAGAATAAATATGTATCATCCATTAGGAATTAGGGAACCTTTACATCATTTAACCAAAGCGGAACCAAGAGAGTAACATACCACGCTGTCAAAGAAGGAAAAATAAGTGGACAGGATATGGCGTTTTCCCACATTCGATTCGTTCCACGAATTAAGGATCTTGGTTGGGTGCAGGCCTATATTTGTATACAATTTATCTTGAGGGAACGTTTAAAAAACAATTTACACGACAAAGTTAACTACCATGTAATTCAGTAACAGTGCAAATGTTTCACAAGGGAATGTAGCCGAAATTACTGTCGTGATTTTCGGATTAGCAAAATTCACACACAGTAAAAAGCGTATGGTGATTATGATGACCTTGCAACGAGATGTTCTATTACTTCACACCATTGTTACTGCCCATCATACCCCAGCAATCTGTTGTGGGTAGCTACTACTACTACTAAATAATAATTATAAATAATAATAATATGTAATTAATATTACTTTTTTTACAAAAACGGTTTATTTGCACCAAATTGCAACGAAATGTGTTGGGTGGCAGTGCAGGGGAAAGGGGAGGTTAATCCGAGTTTAATACATTGATACAGAGCGCAGGACCGCGCCTGTGATGATTGTGTTATCTCTTCCCAACATTTGGGTCTCCCTCAATTTCAGCCCAGCCAAATAGCTGCAAGAAAGTGTAGATGGAGTGACTCTGGATGCCCGAGGAAAAAATATTAATAGCTAAATAACTTCCTCATACTTTCACTAAATCTCTCTCTCTCCACTCCAGATGGATTTGTTTGAAGTGGTCTCCCGAATCATCCTATGGTCCCCTTTCTTCAAACGAGGCTTATTTCAGAGTCTCTGATATAACTTCATTTTCTCCATACGAAATAAACGGAAACTGCCCACGTTTAATTCGATCTTTTGCAACCTTCTGGAAACTGCGTGTGTTCATTAAACTCGCTGCTAAAGGCACGAGGCAAAATTATGTTTTAATTTGTTCGATTTTATTCTATGTGTCCCGTTTTCATGATTTTCTAAATATTGTGACTGCCATGACTGAAATCTGTTCCATATACACTTTCAGCAAGGTCACTTAACATGTTAATTGGTTAGCGCCAACCTAAAAAATCGTTGACAAAGCATCCACTAGTTTATTAAACGCCCTTTGGTTTACGAAACTGAAGTCAAATAAAGATGCTGGGTTGTTTTGGACCCATCTTTCGGTAAAATATGTACAAAACTAACCGTAGGGTTGTAAATTGCCTTATTTTAGCAGCATATATTATTTTCCGAATCAGTAAATGTTATTAATTGACTAAAGAGTTTTTCATTTGGTTAACTGGGTAGTTTATTGGTCGAGTAAAGCACATGTGGTCCATGCGCCTCAGATGGTGCGTAAAATAGCTGTCCTTAAACGGAGAGTTTAGGATATTCCAGAAAAGGGAAAAAAAAAGCACAACATCAGCACAGGGAGAAAAAAATCCTTAAATGCATCATGACAGGTACGCTTTGGGAACAAACCCTATTTCAGCTAATTTAAAATTGCCCATGTGTCAACCCATACATGATTATGGACAAACAGTTAGTGAGGGTTTTGTTCAACAATGTCATCCTCCCAGTAATACAAAAATGCCCCATTTGTTCAAATAGTGTGCTTGGAGTCTTATTCCGTTTCCATTACAGTTTGCGCGTCGAATCAACTGAAAATAATCCAAGATACAACGAAACAATATTATCAAATAAATATATGAATCCCTAACAAGTGTGTGCAAAACGTAAAATCTCATGAATTTGTGCCGAAGGCTAACCAGCGAGGGCCGTTTAAAGATGAAAGAGAAGAGAAAGAAAAGGCTCAATTTAATCTGCTTTAAAACCCTTCAAAATAACGTAGTGCTTGAAACTCAGCGAGTGAGAGCTGATTGGGGATAAATAAGTTTCTTACTATGCCTGTGAGCTATTACACCCGTCTCCAACACATGCGCATTTTAAAAAGACACGTTTTCATTACAAACTCTAATAAGTCTTAACATTGTTAAATGCCTGTCGAATGATCAGCGAGACAAGCACCGAGAAATGTCCTGAAAAAGATAGCATTTTGGTTCCATCTCGTTGGAATGACCGTGTGAAAAGACACTCGACAAATTGTAAAACAAATGTGGAATGAGATATAGGTAAACATTATTGACATTTACGCAGATGTGAAGATGGTTGTTCGTGGTTCTTGACCAAAATACATGCATGCATCAGTTTTAGGATATGAAGCTTTCATATTCCTAATACACTCGGTGTTTGAAACTAATCTAAGGCAGTGGATAAAATTTCTAATAGTGGATTGTCACTTCGTATATCCGTAATCCAATAGCTGTGACTCTTTCTGCGCTCAACGCCAGGTTATGAATGCGCTGTGTTTAAACGCGCACGCATACACAAACACAAATGGGGTTTAGACAAAGGCAATTCTTTTTTAACTTTATAAAGTTAAACACACGTAAATTGTGCATAATTGAGAGACAACACAATCGCAGTTAAATAAAAGAAAAGCCCTAGTGCAACATGAAACTGCAGTTGCTCGTCATTGTAACACATCAAAATGAAAATCATCTGTCGTTTTTATTGAGTGCGATGACACGAGGGCTCGTTAAAACTGACCTATTCCCTATACGAACTGATGTTGAAATAGCATAAGCATAACTACAAACTGAGCACCCCCTACCTCTTAACCACCTATCCAAACGTCAGCTAAGAAACACAATAGTGATTTCCAAAAAAAGAGCAGTGGGCATTTCCAAACAAGAATAAAACATTTTGCACCCTCCAAATCTCATTCTATTCCAACAGACGATTCGATAATATTACAAAACTATCTACCAGCGGGGTGTATTGAATAATTCATCTCTCTATAGTTCCCCTCTTGGCCTTTTGTGACAAAGTTTTTCCCCCCTTTTACGGAGTTTTGAATGTGAAAAGACGGGTTCATTCCTCCATCTAAAGCCTTGCTTTTAGGCTTTACTTTGTAGCACAGATTATTTTCATTCGCTCAAAAGAGCTTCAATGAAGCAGAGATCTTTAAACCGAAGTTCATCTTCAAGTTTAAGAAAAAACGGTCACAAAATAACGTTTTATAAGTAATTTTTTGTTATATTAGTTTAAATAGCTAAGCAAACAATACGATCGCTGGGGTTTTGTATAATTTGAACAATAAAATTGTCTGACTGCGACGGTCGACATTGGTAAATATTTATTACGTTACCGATTTAGCTTACTTTATAAATGTAGGGGAAATTCTATAGCATTACAAAATTTGTAAAAAATTTAAAAACGGGTTGAAATCTTTACGTGCGAATAAAAGGTCTGTATTATTCCGTGAATCATAGGGCAATGCCGAACCTACGGTCTGTAATTGAAATTGATTGCCACATCGGTCATCTGTCAGTTACCATTTTCAAGGGACCGTTTACTCGGCGTCAAATGAGTGTGTTGTACAAACAGATCAAGGCCTAAATACCATCCGTCAGGGCCAGTATAAATACACAGTAAATCGAATGACTAAATGGTCATTTAACAGGTAGTGTTTTGGAAGACGCGGAATACAGACACAAAAAACGATTTAATGTGTAAACCTCCAAATAATCTCCAAATAAAAATGATCTGAAAGCAGCAATTCGGTAAGATTTTCTGCATTGTAAACTCAGAAGAATGTTTAATTTATTTACCTTTATCTCCCAGTATACCGTCAATGCTGTGCTTAGTTTTTTTCTCCCCACTTTCATCTTTTTTGTCGAAATCGTCATCATCGTCTTTCTTGCCGAACCGCGCGCGCAGAACGCGGCTAATAGAACTTACTGATGGAACAAAAAACTAAAATGAACAACCACGTTGAACATAATAACAACAATAATAATAAGAGTTCAAAATATAAAAAAATATAACCTATAAAATAAAATTGGGGGTAAGTTAATAATAATTAGTGTTATTATCCATAAAGGACATAACATAAATGTGATGGAAACTGCGCTTAAGATCTGAGCTGAATGTGATGTTTGCATGATAGAAAAGGGGCTGCTTACCAGATGAGGCCTCACCTGAGGGAACTGTACTTCTGTCACAGAGACCGTCCTTCAAAAGTTTGTCCCGAATCTCCCAACTGAACATTCCGGGATTTTCGCGCTTATATTCTTCGATTCGCTTTTCCACGTCAGGTGTTGCCACTTGCTTTATATATAATACAGCAAGAATAAAACGTAGATGCGAATAGAAAAAAAGAGAATAAGTGAGCACAATAAATTAATCTACAAAATGTAATACATTAGTGTGCCCAATAAATATACATTTCCTTGCTTTATTTTTGTATTTGTCCTCGACAATTGTCTGTGCAAAATATATATATAATATAATAATAGTATTTAAATACTCACTCTGGGTTTACTTCCCCCTATTGCTCCTGGGCGGATTGAGCCAGTTTCTTGATACCGGCAAAGGATTTTGGACACGCAGCCGTGGGAAACGCGAAGTTGTCGGGAGATCACACAGGGACGGATGCCGTGGTGAGCCATCTCAACTATTTTGTGGCGGATATGATTTGGCAAAGGCCTGCCGTTGATGAAAACTCCGCCAAGCTGATTCACCCGACCTTGACCCAGAGGAGTTGAAACTGTCCGGTAAAGAAATATGAATTAAATCTAACTTTGCCAGCATATTCTCCAGATTTCGTTCATTATTATCGTTTCAAACACATATACAACTTTCTCAAAAGAAAGGTTGATATCATTAAAAATCAAATTCGTTTGTTACAAAGTAACAAGTTAATTTTTATTCCAAAAATACTTTTACTGAAAGAACGAAAATGTTAAAGAACAATCTTATCATTTATATAAAATATTACATTCAATTTGATATTTTAAAATATACATTTGTGTTAACATTTTCCATTTAGAAGTTGTTCAATATCCTCACGCGCGTCGTGTATTTATGCAAAGAAAAATTACGGCTGATTTAAAAAAAAAAAAGATTTCTCTTGAGTGGCGCATTGGGCCTCTAGAAGCAGGACGCGTCCTGCATTATTATTCGCGTTCATGCTGTTCAAATATTAGTATAATCCTTTGATATGCATAGTTCATTTGCGCCAGTAGACCACTTCACTAAATCCTGGACTGACGAGAGGCTTAGAGTTTGAAAGTTTTATTTGAGCCACTTAAACACGAACCTTGGCTGTAAAAGATGCCTTGAAAAAATGCACGCGAAATCTATTACTTAAAAGCATTATGTAGTTTAATAAAGTAAAAGAAAATAATCATTAAACCATTTTGGTAATATATTTTAACCTGTATGAAACGAATTTGGCTATTGCGAACACCACAGTCTAAACAGGCGCTTGCGTAAGAGTACAACAAATTTTAACATATTTGTCAAAAATAAACCAGTAAAGTATAGGCCTACCTGACTTGCAATATTAATTACAACTTAACAAGATGCATCCTACATCTGTCCAACAAACCTTCCAGGGGGAATCCAGTGCGAGGATAGTTCTGTCCTGGAGCCGGTCGCATCATTCTCGGTACTGCTCCCGGTATAGATGACATACTGCTTTTAATAAATGACGAGGCACAATAAGGCTGACGTTTAAACTGAGAAAACGCGTCCAGATTTGATGAGTGTTTCCCTGATGACTAAAATGCATTCAAGTCCTCTCTTTTAAAAAGAGAAAATATAAAAAATATCCAACCAGATTACTGCGGAGATAAGAGACCTCCAAAAATCTAACAAAGATAAACACTTCTGTCGTCTCGTGCGGAGGGGGGCATGAGCAAAATAACTACTGCTGGAACAAGATGCAGCGCGCGCCAGGGAGGGGGTACACTCCAAACGCTCTCCACTGAACAAAGGTTACTTAATTCTTTGCAGTGTTTTCTTAAAAGGTCTGATAGTTTTGGATGACAAAGTCTGCTTAGGGGTTGGGAGTAGCTGAAGTGGACAACTTTAGCGTGCGGTGTAGGAGGGGTGTCGCGCGCGCCGATAGGCTCTTGCAGTCCTCTTTTATTCATGTGGGCATGGAGGGGAACGAGCAAGTTTTTTTGACCAATCACAAAAACCAGAGAATAAGACAAACACACACGCAGTGCCCTGCATTTCATCCACTTTACCTTTAAGCAGAAAACAATTGATTGATACCTATACTGACAAGGTCAAAAAGGAAAAAGAAGTCTTGTTTGCTACTTTTCTTACGTTTTTTTATTATAAAATGTACGCGTCTATATGTTAAAAAAACATAGCCTGTAATGTATTGTAAAACATTAATTCAAGTCAAAGTGATGACAGAGGTTAGTATACACGACCGATTTAAAAATATATATGTATGCAGAGGTTTGTGCTATCGAATTGTTCTGCCAAATTATACAAAAACATAAAAGGATAGATAATCTACATTTGTACATTGGAAACCTAGAATTGTTTAGCACAGTTATGTTTTTGGACGTATTAGCTATTCGTGCGTAAAAGTCGTTTTACGCATTAAAAGTAGGCTATAACACAAATTTAACGCCAACCTTCTTCAGAAACGAAAGTTCGTTGTATCCTTTAATTCAGATTGACTAACAAAAAAACGATTAGAAAATAAATTCCAGGTTCATTCAGATAGTGGAAAGCTCAAAATCATTCGACGAAGGAACATGACATTTATAATAACGTGGAAAAAAATACAGGGTGAAAATGGTCTTGTTGCATACACGTGTCCAGAATAAATACTAATTGAACAATTGAATCAACTTTGCATGTAAACTATAACACCTCATCATGGACTTCATAATAACTTAAAAGATCAGTAATTTATGTACATTCAAACACCTAATATAAAAACACAAACATTTTGTGACAGTTATAGGCCAATCTGTTCAGCATATGTTAGTAAGGGATAGAATACATTGTTGTCATACTGTTACTATAAATAGCCAATATTAAGTTATTTTAATGTGTAACCAAACATTGATTCAGGACCCCGCATCAGGTTATGATACTATCCAAACGTTACCATAACCCTGTTGGTGTAGTTTTATTTTAAGTGTAAGGAAGAATCTTGTTGAATTATAAAATATACGGTTCATCTGATTAACTGCCGGCAAAACTACGATTAGTAGCCTAATTTACAAGAACAAAGGAGTGTTTAGGCGTGCCTGTGTGTGCCAAAATTGTTTAAAAACATCAAACATGGCCATTCAACTTAAAGAACAGACAGGCAGCAATGACTTGAAAGCTGCGCTTTGTTGTTAACAAAGCCATCGTTAATTTGTGTGCATTGCTGGTTAATATATAGGCTACTTCCACATGACTACGCATGTCTCATCCCAAGGGACCAACAACTTGAATGGCTTTGTGGTCTCTTTAATAGAAAAAAGAGTAATGCAAGTGCGGATCTCGAAAACTGTTGTTGTCACAAGTTGGGCAAAGAGTTCATATTTTCAAAAAATCAGTATGCATAACTTATTTGGTTTAGATAACGCACGATGTGCCAAATTTAATGTAGACTGTTATATTGAGTTGTTGAAATGACGACTGGGCCTTTTCAGTGTAACGTTTTACCCTATGTCTATTTTAGCCAATTTTGTTCTCATTTGTCTGATTTGGGGGATAATCAATGAAATAATGAATGAATCGGTTTTACCCCATTGCTCAGGTAGGCCTACTCCTAAATGCTTTACAACTTTTCTGTATACGATAGATAAACAAAAAGGTTGTTTCTTTTTGGACTTGAGCTGAATTAAAAAACATTAAAAACCTTTTGTCAAGGTTTTGCGTGGTTTTGTGACTAAGATAACATAGCCTACTATGAAACACAGTGCACCCCGAAACAATAACCTGAAACAAAAAATTGAAAAACACTTCTTGGTTCTCAAGAATCATACAATATTATAGAGTACAAATAATACAGGTTATGTATTGTTTAAAACTTCTCAATGGAAAATGACGGCCATATTACTTACCACAAGATGGCAATAAAGTACCAAATATTACAATTCGGATAGAGATAAGGTTTTATCTTTTCTGGACTGGTTTGAAATTAGCTGGTTTGCAATATTATAATTTGTTTGTGAAGGAAACATGGTGTCGTTACTGTGGTAAAGGGCAAAATATATTTGAGAAACGACTATTTACATGTTAGAACTGATTGATCAAATCTTAAAACCCAGCAACTCCTCACAACCTTTTAGTTCCTATACGGATATTGTAAATCATGTTTGATCTAATGACCAGATGTTGCAAAAAAAACGAAGATCCCTATTCTAAAGGGTTCTGCGTAACAAACGGAGAAAAAAAATCAGAATCCCTCATTCACAAACATTCCACATTTTTCAATTGGTGTCATGTTGAAAGGCTAAGATATAAAGTATTTAGACTATATTAAGGTAACAACAGACCATATATCTATAATATCCAGAATACACCGTCAACCACACTAAAACCACATAAATTTGCAAATCTTCAAATGTTCAAACTTCAAATGTTATTTACCCTTTAAGGATAAATGCCTATGCGTGGATAGAACTTGATGCAAAGATGTAATTTTAAGTAAGCTAAACTTATTTTTTTGTTTCTTTCATTATACATATTTCTTAATCTTTTATGAATAAATCAAACACCTTGACTTATCCATCATAAAATGAGCAAGAAGAGACTGGTCGAAGAACTGGTATTACCACAGTTATTGCTCATTGGTGAAACAACGCATGTTACAGATTACATTTGGCCTTGCACTGATCAATGTTAACCACCAAACTGAAAAAACTTGATCGAACTCTTCTGCATTTAAGATTAATGAATATCAAACACTACAAGTCTTTAACTTTAACTTGCAAAGCAAGGGGAGCCGGTTAGCAGGTGCACTAGATCACACAAAGCCCACCAGACTGATGTTGAATTCCATATGACACTTTTACCATAGAGGCAGACTAACATTCCAGATGGAAGTATTTAAGGGCATTAAATCACTTGCTTGGTAATGACATTTTGTCCCCATACACCAATGAGGTCAAGGAAAGGAATTTCTGTAAGGTAGATTTCTTGTAAGCATTCCTATCTATTTCTAGCATAGTATCTTAGTGAACTTCCACTATTTAGGTTAAGATGTAATAATATTTTAATAATTCAATTCAATCAAATACGCAAATACTATTATTATAAAAATAAGAAACAAATATACCCATAGGTGTTTAGAGTTATTTGTCATTCAGGCCCCAGAAAATTAACATTCTAGACATCCAAATAAACAAACATATTTATCCACTGAAGGAAATATTTCAGAATTACTGTTACTTCTATGTTATATGGTAGACTAAAAAAAATAAGTACACGCTAATGAGAAAAAAGACTATTCAGTCAGACGGTCAGTTATTATGATTTGATGGCAAGAAGCTATAGTGCATCAAAAGTGAGTCAGAAATGACCTCAAAAACAAAAAGCAAATTTTGTTACGATCTGCAAACCAAAACATAGGGAACGAAATGTCTGGTAATATCCTCTCGAATGCAAAGAAGCTAGCTTTAACAATAAAATAAATAAAATTTCAATTCAAGTACAATGACAGATATATTATTCTCTTCTCCCCCATCTTTTATTCACACATAAAATTCACCATGAAGGCTCTCGGGATGCACCCATATGCCAAGCATGTGATTTCGTCAAACAACACCAAACCACTGCACCATGAACTCGTGTCTGTTCCACTCACACGATACCTCCTCTTTTGTTCAAAGTCTTTCATGTGCTGGTGTGTGCTGTGAAGTCTGATGGTGAGACATGTGCGAGCGTGAATAGGTCATGACCGGGAAGGTCATGCTGCGTGGGGTGCTGTTCTCTGTCCCTAGCATTCTCACTTAACCCCGTATACGCAGGGGCTGTTAACTCATCACGGCATACAAACCAGAGGTCATGTTCAGACATTAAAGTAACCCGAGCTGATTCACAATCACTCTGTGCCACTCAGAACCTGATGCATAATATCATGTAGCTGATAGTACTGGCCCTAGAGAGCAACACACTGACTTAGTCCAGTTTTGTGAGGGAATTAAAAATGAACACAAAGTCATAAATACATGAAAAAAGATACAATTGATTTAATTTAAAGTGCGAGCTGTTGACAATTATTACGTGAACCACATACATATTAACCCTTAAACCCTTAAACAACAGTGTCCAAAAGTGTTCGACCCAATTCTGTATTTTTGCATATTTTTATATAGAATACGATTTATCATATGTTTAATCAATCCTGTAAATGCATTATAATGACTCCTCATAAACAAAACACAGAGATTCGTTATTCATACATTATCTATCTTCAATTAATTTGTTCTCAAAGTGAATAAATCAAAATTGGACCTTTTTGGTTGACACTGGACACCACTGGGTTTGCCAAAAATTCAACATTCAAATTATTCTTGTGTGTTTCGTTCATGAAGAATCATGTTTTCAAAGGTTTTGAGATGGAGGCTCTTCTGACACAAAATACAGAAAACCAGACATTGTTCAGTCATCACAACTGTATGACAGCATCAAATATGCTATGTTTAATAAATACGGTCGTATAGTCTGTATGAAATATTTATCTATTCCTAAATAAAAAACGTGAAAGCACAATTGAAATTCAATCCAATATTCTGAAAAACATCAATGTTAATCTTTTTACTGTTTATCGGTATGGTAAGCTTCATGCAGATCTGAATAGATGGCTCAGTAGCATGCGAGTGGAGGTCACACCCCTAACAAGATGTTTCTCAAGGTTTATCAGCATGTGATAGACTGGACGTTCTTGTGGCGTAATCGGTTTGTCCGGACCTTTCTAGAAAATGTCATAGAAGAAAGAAGTCTGTTTCATGTGGATGAAAGTAACCTCACCAATTTTACATGCTTCCCCAATTGGTTTCACTAAATCAATCTGAAAGACTAACGCATGAAGAGGATCATTTGATGCCCCTTGTGGCTCTCCCTAGCTCTGACTTTTGCCCCTTGTGTGTATTTGCTCCTATAAAATAAAATGGCTTTAACTTAAAACGTCAGTCTCAAAGGTTATGAAAAATCATCACACAAGATACCTATAGCTGCCTGACAACAACAGAACAAAAAGTTCTCTGTCAACTTACATTTTTATCAGTTTCAAGAATTTTGCCACATTACAACAATTGAAGAAATCGATTGTTAAATTACATCAAATGTGATCTGTCTAGAAAACCTAAACATTGATTTAATCCCCTTTTTATCCAAATTAGTCTGAGTTAGCTGGCAAGCATTAGACAGGGCATCAGCATTGAATCAAATCAAATTACTCTGTAACATTTGTCTCCGTTTAGTTACAGCAAACGCTGAAACACAAATGTTGGTTTAAATGATAATCTAATTGAAATAGAGGAAATGTTTCTCCATACCGCTCAAGAAGGCCTCGGTTCATATATTAGAGAGGAAAATTATGGGAGGTTCTAACCTTGTCCATTTTTTTAACAACACTCCTCAAAACATGCTTCACGATGCCAAAGAACAACCATTTTCGGCTGAATGATTTAATTAGGAGCCTTTAACATCCAAAGAGCCAATAATGCGTTTTAGGATGATAAAAAGGGATTGTTCTGAGAAGAACCTTTAAGGTTTTTTGTCTTTGGGGAACCAAATTAGTTCTTATATGCCATTATATATATATATATATATATATATATATATATATATATATATATATATATATGCATTAGAGTACACCTTGTCTGAATTGTTGAATTGTGAGATATGATGTTCCAAAAATGCCCATCATTAAATGCAAAGGGTTTACATTAGGAAAGTGTGTAAACCTTTCACAGAAATTTCACCAAAAGTTTACCACCAATTTGTTTTACACATGGGGCCATATAAGCAAGTAAAATCAACCCTTCTCTTTCAAACATGCAAATTCACTTACTGTTTTAAATGATATTATGCATATTTATTGGGTCCAAAAACTAAATTTTCAAGTTTTAGCATTTTTTTACTTTCATAAATAGACATAGTGTATATAGCAATCAGGCCAGCCTAATGAATAATAAAACATTTTCTATATAGCTTATAAAACACACAGCCTTGTGTTCGCAAAGGGTTGTAAACATAGCTAATTTAGTATGGTGGGTTATTTTATGCGCTTGATGAAGTTTTATCAGGTCATCCCAGCATCTCTAACTTGTTTTTTCATACATGATTATGACTGGAACAGACAGCTTTGGAATCCAGAAGAGCATGAGACCTTCATGCGGGGATGAGCCACCTCCGAGATCAATGTCTGCATTTTGTTGATCAAGGACTGCAGATCCACCATGCAAGATGCATTTTGTTTGCTAAATAATTATCTGAAGTCTCTATTCATTTGCTGATTTTTCACACAAAAACAGAACGCATGATAATGACGTTGTATGGTTGAATAACATTTCTAGTCTTTATTTGGCACAATAGGTGATTAATGGAGCGAAATCGCTTCTGGTAATTTTTCCCTTTACCGCATGCATTGACTTTTAAGATCATTTACGACTGAACAGAATGCAGAAGCTACTTTTAAAATCGTTCAATCTGGTTTAAAGGATGTCAACTACTGTATAAGATAACGAAACTCGCCTTAATATCCTAAATGTATTTCCTTACCATGGGTTAACTTACTTTATATTTATCAGTTATTGTGCAAACAGCATTCTTATTACTCTTAAGAGTTTTGTGTGGCTTCAGCTTCAATACAAACAATATCCTAAGAAATGCAAAGCCTGTATGGTTCTCAAAGTAATAGCCTACTTCTGAGTTTGTATATACTGTCCATTTATTATTACCACATTCTGGACTAGCAATTTACATGTTTATACAATATTTATTTAGACTTTATTCATTTTTCATTCAACAAATCCAATAAATGGTCTAACACTGAAAAAAATTAACAAAATATTAAAAAACTTCAGTAGCAGTTTCTAAAAAATTTGTAAATAGTTATCTATTACTACAAATATGTATTAATTATAATGTTTATAGTTGCCCGTCATTGTTTCGTGTTGCAAAACACAACACGGAGAAAGTAAAAAATAAAGTATTTTACTGCCATCTGCTGGAAAAATCAAGAGCTACATTTACCTTAATTCAACAAGTTGCTTTGATGCATTCAAGCAAAACGCTCGGACGTTTCCAAATGAATAGTGGATCGAACTGTAGAGCTGAATTACCTTTACAGTTTAATTAAAGAGGCCCAAGAAGACAATAATCTTTTATTGGCTACACAGTACCAAATATCTATAGGATAAATACGAGCATATTAATATTATTATTAAATTAAGTTAACGCGAATTTAAAGACATTTAATGTAGGGAAATTGAGAAGCTCCATGTCTCCCTTGTAATTCTAGTTGAGTTTAACGTTATTTTATGTGTCTAATAAGAATGAGAATATAAAAAGAAATATTACCTCATCCGAGATTAAAAATGATTCAAATGTTGACTTTCGGAATTCGGACACAGAGGATCCCATCGACGTTGCAGGGAGCAGGGTGGGGTGCAGGGTGCAGGTGCAGAGCAAGGCTAGCACAACTGCAACACGAAGTCGAGCGTTAACTGCCCTATGTATTTAACACAAAAGAACAGATTAGTCAAAATAAAATGGATTATATCCTAACACAAGATGCACCGGTTACAGAGAAATCCATCGACGTCTCGGTGTATGCAGAGACGCCAGATAGCTGTTAGTTCAACACCAGGTCAAGTAAAACAGGCCTATGGGTTTAATCCAAAAAACAGAAGAAGGGCCTCAATAAGATCTCTGTATTCAAGATGTCTTGTTTGTTAACAACGTTATCAAAATTTGTTAGATTTTGCAAATCAAACTTATGTTCCCTGCTCACCTAACGTTATACGACTAGTTTTGAAAGTTGCATGGCAACATGGTTCACACAGACAGGGTGTGGAAGAACCCAAGACATTTCCTGTTACTTTTAGATTACAAAAAAATACATAAATTATTGTCTACAGCAAACAGTTGGAGATTACACTGCCAAGCTGGGCAATTCCGTGAAAATGTCACCTTAGCCAACCACGAAAAAAAATACGTTTTTACCAGCGGGTTTTACTATGGTAACAGCACAGATTTTAACATTTGGTGGTTCAAATACCCATATGAGATCTCTCTTCAACTTTGTTAAGCATTTGTTTTATTTTAGTGCATGATTTTTCATAGTCAGGTGCCATTTTCAGGATTGTCACATCCATAACGGTGCATATTCCTCATGAATGGACACATGAAAATTAATATAAAGTAACTATTTTATGGTCTATAAAGAGTCATCCCTTCCCCTGATAGCACACATACAGCTGTCTTACGTCTATTGGACGTCAGCATTTACATCTGCAAGACATCTACAATACATAGTTTGCTCATCTGCATTACGTCTCGGAGATGCCTGCTGTGAGACGTCATGTAGACATCTAGAAGACGTCTGTAAGATGTTTATGATTTAGAATGGATGTAAAGCTGCTCTTTCTAAGATATTTAGTAGATGTTTTTACGCAGCAGATCTCCAAATCTTTAGCAGACGAATAACAGACGTTCTGACGTCTCCGAGACGTATTGCAGATGAGCAAACTATGTTTTGTAGATGTCTTGCAGATGTAAATTCAGACGTCAAATAGACGTAAGCCCGATGGATTGTGCTATCTGGGTCTCCATTCATTGGGTATATCGCTTCAGGATTGTGTATTTAATTTAAATCCTACAAAGTTTATCGTCTGCCAAAAACCGCGTCCTTGTTTTGTCTAATCCATAACGCGTGTTAATTTATTTCCCTTTTTTTAATATATATTTTTTTCATAGACTGACATTTTTTATGTTTAGACTCTATCGAAGAGGGTTCAGTAAAATATAAACAGATGGTTCAATGTAATCGAAACAAATTCACTCTCTGAGCATTTTTATGTCACGTCCATAACGCAAAATGTCACGTCCATAACGCTGGAATTGCCCTGCTGGCATATGATAAAATGGATAATGTACTGTAGCCTACTACAAGATTTGCTGATCTGATTTTAGATAGCCGTTATGAGCATTGAGTACTTGGTTAGTAGGGCTGGGTTAAAAATATCGATTCTTCGATATTAATCGATTTTCAAGCACGGTAGCCAATGGACCCCAGCGCTCAGCGACCCCAAGTCTGATGTGTGGAAGCACTTTATGTTTAAAGGCAATGAAGGCGAAGGTGAGGACGAAAAAACAACTGTGCCCGCAAGAGCTACGATTTTGCAACAACACAACAGACCTACGAAAACGCCTGTCGAGTCTTCACCATGACTATCTGGTTTATGCGATTCAGGACTGCAACGGCTAGACATTGATTTGGCCTGCAAATTACAGTCAGATTACCTCGCGCTAAAAAAATAACTGATGCTATAGTAATGATGATTTGCAAGGATTTACGCGATAGTTGAGAACGAGGGATTTCACAATCACAATGTTTTGGAGCCGAGATACGTAATGGTGACACGCAAGTACCTCAGTGAAAAGGCATAACAAGTCACTATATCCTGGGCAGTGTTGGGTGTAACTAGATACTAAGTAATTAGTTACTGTATTTTAATTACTTTTCCCTTGAAAAAGTAAAGTAAGGGATAACTTATATGTTTTCTGTAATTTAATTACAGTTACTTTTGATGTACTTAAACTAAATACTTTGTGAAATATATGCGTGTGCAATAGTGTAATTGACATCAAAATTCAAAGTCGTACTTTAAAATCTGTGCTCACATTTGTAATACTTTGGTCAGTTAATAATAATATTTATTTGAATGAATTAAATAAGCCGTTTCATGTCTATCCTTGAATCACTTAACTAATCAAGGTCGATGTAGGATATAGAAAGTAATTAGTAATGAGTAACTAAATACTTTTTGGACAGAGTAATTTGGACAGTAATCTAATTACAATATTGAATATGTAATGAGTAACTAGTAATTCATTACTTTTTCAGAGTAACTTACCCGACACTGATCCTGGGATGCACATAAGTGGTGCGCATGCGCTACCAAAATTAAAAATGCGCTCTCTAAATAAGTTTATGAGTTAATTCCCTCTGTGAATGTCAGGATCTGCACTGCGCTGCACGTCGATGTGCGGTCTGAAGTGCAGTTCCCAGCAACCTGCCAAAAACCAAAACGGTTGTCGTTTTAGGTTTCAAATTTGGTGTTGAAAAGCAAGCATATCCTTAAATGTGGATTTAATGCATGCAATATTAGCATTTGATTGAAGTAAGAATAACTAATCGATATCGAATCTAAATTGAATCGAATCGAATCGAAACCATAAAAACAAGAATCGAATCGAATCGCCACTTTGGTCGCAAAACCCAGCCCTATTGCTTAGGCATGACTGTGGACTATTTGTGTGCACTGTGAAGGGGATTGATTTGCTGAATAAGAGCCCAACGCTCAAGGTTTTAAAGGATATAAACACTAGGTCAGTGTTTTTGACTCATCAATGGTGCACACATCATCTGTTGATCAAGATGATTGAGTAAGGAAATGCATGCAGGTATGCACGAAATTTTAACTTAACTGCAATTTTGTTGTGCTTTAGGTTATATGGCATTGCGGTTTGTGCTGTAAGTCATTCATAATCAGAAATCATGTCTAATAGTTTTGTCACCCTGTTCTAGATCATTTGTGGAGACGTCTGCCAACCTCACGAATTCAAGATCTCATTGAGGAATTGGCACACCACATTGTGTCATGTTCTGAGTTCATACAGAACATCCAGTTTTCATGAGTTCATCATTTCCTAATTACTCCTCATTATTTTTGCATGGTTCACTATTTATAATGTATTCTTAATTTATTTATTTCATAAATCTTCTCTTTGTTTATAGCTCTGTGTTTTCTGTATTAGTTTGTTGGTTATTGTCTTGCCCTTTATGCTGTAAAGCTGTTGCATTTGCATTGGAATACATGTTCATTATCTTTAATTGAAAAGAGCTGCATCCTGGGGCCCATTTCAGAAAGGAGGCTGAGTGAAAAGTCTATTAAGTATATTAACCTTGAAATGAGGGAAACTCTGGGTTTTCCGTTTCAGAATGTGAGGTATGTCAAACCCGAGAAAACGGGGTAACTTAAGCCCATTTCTAAGAGAGAGGTCACTTATACTCAAGAGTCAGTAACCATAGTGACTTACTCTGTGAACCTAACCTGGTCAGAGCAGGCTTTCTTTGTTAAACCCGGAGCTTCTTTCCATCTCCTCCCCCTTTTTAAAGCACAAGTGGTGTAACTCATTTTTTTAATGAATTAATTCATACAGTCATTCATGGAACACATTTTGATCACACAGAGACCATCTCTAGACCAGGATCTGTGAAGAGGCTGCATTCATTTATAGGGATGTTCTTCGATTTCAGGAGAGCAATTTAGAACCAGAGTGGAATTTTGTCATTATCCTGTGCATTTTTATTAAAACTTAATTTTTCATTACAGTGAATTAGACATATCAAAATATATCTCATCCATACTTACATCACATCAACCATCGTGGCCGTGTATTACTTCATAGCAGACTCTTTCCCTTACATGTTCTCACAAATGTTAGTTTTCTATGGAGGTTATGAAATGACTTAATAAAGAGTGTAAATAAAGTGCATGAATAAGGAATTTAATAAATACAGACAAATGCAGAAATGAAGTGATAAAGGTATTAAAGAATTAATTTAGACGAGGAGCCATTCCTACTCAAACTGTTTCTCTAATTCATGCTTTTTAATTTAAAGTCTGCATTGTAGTACATAATCCTGGATGCCCCGTTTGACTACTTTTTATTAACATAATGTGAATTGTACTCCACCAAAATTTTAATATAGGGTTAAATTTCGCCCTTTTACTCTTACATATTACTATGACTTTTATGATAGGCCTACAATTATTCTGATAACATGACACGTTTCAGAGTTTAGACAGGAGGTGGTGCTGTTAGACTGTTTAAATCTGACTCTCAAATCTCTCACAGAAACACTCATGCAAAATATATTATTGAAATACAAAGTATAACCTTCCTGAATTTTAACTTGATTGTTAGATCATTTAAGTCCTGTCTATATTGCCTAAGTCTATAATACATATTTTCCCATTAGTTAGGTGGTCACATGCATAGTAGCCAAATGATTCTCAGTTTAATGTAAACAAAAAAAACATGCAACAGTGGTGACTCAATGTGAGCAAATCTCTTTAGAAATATTCCACATCTCTGTTACATCTGATATATTGATTTGTTGGTTCTTTAAAGGAAGTGACTCAGGCTAAAGTTTCGAAAGATTAACTTTCTACTTATCACTGTTTCTAAGAAACAGCACAGAGATATGACACACAGCATCCACAATAAAGCTGATACCACTAGTGTGAACACGTCCTCCATTCTGTTAAGGGAGTGTAGTGCGATACCTAAATATCCAAAAGTAACTGTATAATAAGAGTCCTTTCTTTAAAGATCCAATACGTAATTTTTAGGAGGATCTATTGACAGAAATGCGATATAATATACATACGTAACTGTCTTTAGAGGTGTATAAAGATCTTACATAATGAAGCTTTATGTTTTCATTACCTGAAATTAGCCATCTCTATTTCCTTAGAATGAGCTATTTCTATCTACGTACACCGAGGGTCCCCTGGAATTCGCTGTGTTTTTTCTACAGTAGCCCTAAACAGACAAACTGTTCTATAGAGCGAGTTTCATAAATACGTTATTTCTTTCACCAAAAGAAGCAAAATCGTGATGACATTTTAGTTCTGTGTCAGCCACCTTAGAAGGGTGGGGTGGAGTGAGCCGTTCAGGCGCGGATTAACATACAGGCTTGCCCAGGCTGCAGCGTAGGGCCCCATCGGTTTAGGGGCCTCTGATTGGCCAGATTCTTTATTTTAAATTTACTTCAACTCGAACAAAAAATAGACCCTCAGTGACCCATAAGAAATATAACAAAAAAATAAGCCAGTTAATGGATAGATGTGACATTTGGGTCACATCTGTCCAATCAGCTGCTGGTGAAACCATATCAATAGTTTTCATTTACGTCACTGCTATTGCTAAACGGTATAGCGGCAATATGTCTGAAGAAGGTACAAAAGTGGAGCACAAAAATGTAAAATACAAAGGTTAAAAGAACAACGTGACTATGACAGCAACAGGAGGATTAGTAGCTTGCATTGGCTAACATCGGGGCTGCGGTTATAACAACTGCAGTGGGATCCAAACCAATAGTAATGATAGGTAGACCCACCTAACTTGCATATACATTTGGGCGGTCTTTGTCAAATCATACCACAAACTGACATAGATTTGTGGGGGTGTGGTTGCACGAGGCGTTTCAGGCAGGTCTGGGTGAGCATTTGCTTTTAGATAGATTGCATCTTTTTTTTTCGACGTTTAAATTGTAGAAATTTTTCGTACATACATGTGCCATTCATTTGCCGCTCTGATTCCACTCGAAAAACCGTCAGGCTCACTCTTGCTCAAATCCAAGGTAAATAACAATTGTATCTTCTCTTACATGTGTTTTATTGAAGTAAATGCATTGTAATCAGCTGAAGCACTGCTTTACAGCTTTTACATTAGCCATTTTTCATGCAAACCGTGCCCCGTTCCGAACTAAACTGCAAGCATGAAAGGCACCGGAAAGCCACCTAAGGGGGGCCTCACCCAAAGAGCAGACTAGGAGCCCCTGACCACCTTATCCACCCCTGGAGCCGTTGGTTGTAACCTCACCTGCTAGATGCTGCTAAATTTCATACAATGGCCCTTATTTGAACGCTTGCCATAATCAAAAAACTTAAAATACATTGCACATGTGAATTCACCATGCCTTAAGAAGGAAACAATGCATGTATAAATAAGTTACTTTATTTATTTAAATAGATAGATGGTGTCAAAAACTACACCAATACTGTACATTTTAGAAATGTTTCCTCTGTGTTCGAGACAAAGGTCAGTTAACAATAAGCATCACAGAAAACAAATGTAAATCTGTTGGACAATAATAATAATAATAATAATGATAATAATAATAAAATGTAAACAGTTATTGGTTTGATAATTGTAAGATCCTAAAAAGGTCAAAAGACTAAAAGGACATTTGGTGAGAAACAAAAAAACACAAGGTCAGGAACAACATGGCCTTTCTAACCTCCTTTCATAATCTCTTCTTCAGTAAAACAACTTCATGGTGAACAAGTATAAATATACAGTAAAATACCATTCATCAACTCATTTATGTCCAGCGTTCTGGACTCCAGATGGAGCAGTGGCTATACTGCCCCTGTAACAGACGCAACTTCGAAAATTATATTGCTCTTAGCAAACATAAAGTATCACTTCTGTTCAATTAAAATTATATTTTGTCACATCTGAGAGGTCAAAAAAAGCAGCAAAGGACAAAGATATCAAAGACAAGATGTGATTAACAAACCTCACTAAAAACGTCTAAAAATCAAAATCTATCCAATCTTGTCTAGTGCGCTTTTTTATGTTTGATCAATGCTATTGCTACAACTTTTTCAAGAATCATGTCATTTGTGTGCATAGTCTTAATAGGGACAGCTTTTTAATTCACAATAAGACCAGCTTATACTCAGGGTACCCAACAGTGTTAAGAGTGTAACGGAGTATCCCATTCCTTCATAAATGGATACTGCACACTCAAATGTAATAAAAACACACACACACACAAAGTGCCAAATCCTCCATAAATGACACATCCAACAGAGCTGCCCTGCAGTGGTAAACTATCAATCCTTTGTAGTTTTTTTGTGTGTGTGTGTGTGTGTGTCGAGTCCAAGAACACACTGTTCAATTGCCAAAAAGGCCAGTTAAGTGAAACACTGCAAGAATTCATTCAAAAGTCCAACAATATTTTAATCTAGCTTCTATATCCTTCTTTTTCAATTCTAACTGTTCCACTTTGGCTTATATCCATTACGAGCGGAGTCGGACTCCTTTCCAACCTTTCCAACTTGTCCAAGTATCCGGGTCGATGGGGAAGGAGGAAGTAATGGGTATTGCTAACTTTTTTCCCATCCTCAATGATAGGCAGTATGCAGGGGGTACGGGGAGCTGTCAGACCCTCACAGCTCGGCTTTGGTTGAGCCTTGCTGACGTACTCGGGATATGGAGCGAAGCTCTGAGTCGGAGGCATTACACCATTGACATAAATGGGGAGACATTTTGGACTGATGGCACGTGGTATGACTTGAGGGATGGGCTCCCTGGGTGGAACTTCAGGGGGTTTGTCTGCATCATCGTCATCAGCTGATGGTTGTCCGCCACCCGTGCGCTCCCCAGGGCGAGGACGGATCGGAATGCGAGGCGGGACTTCGGGTTTCTCATGTGGGTGGTTCTGGGGCGTGTGGTGCCTGAAGTTGCCAGCCTTAAAGGATCTAGCAGGTCCAGAATGGGAGCGGTGAAGCCTGCACGGAGGTCTTTCATGCGGTCCGTCTCGGTCTTCCGTTACTGTCTGCTCCACTTTCTGTTGTTCTTGTATCCCTTCGTAATAAGCAAAGTTAACCTGACCGTTTCCCCGGAAACTTCGCCTGCCCGGGAAGCCGTACTGGAAGGATGAGGTTTTAGAGTAGCGCGCGGGCACCAGACACTGGTTTTCAGAGGTGCTGGAGAAAAACTCTACCTCGCTGTCGTCTGCTTCATCAGTGGACAGGTCATCCATGTCTGGGAGGGGAGGGAGGGGTTTGGTGTTTCTCCTGAGTGAACAAGGGGGTATGTGCTCGTAAACAGAAAGTTTCTCTAATGATGGAACAACCTGGTCTCGCGCAGGTGGGTGGGAGCGGGAGGAAAACAAGAGCTGTGTAGGATTTGATGTCTTGGGAGACAAACACGGAGGAGAGCACGAGCCAGACATCCTTCCTATCAAAATACAGAGAGAGAACATAAATGAGAATTCAGGCCATTGTATATTGACGCATTTGGCAGACACTTATATTTGAAGACTACATTCATCTATGAGCTTGTGCATTCGCTGCTAGGTATCAAACCCATGACATATGGTGTCTATAGTGCCACGATCTACCAGTTGAGCTACAGTAACAGTATACTGTTCTGTAATGCCCACGTAAACCAACCGAGCCATAAACATCATTCCAGCTGCACCCTAATGGGAGTAATTTTGCAACGGCTTTATCTCCCAAGATAGTGTCAGCCACAACAAGGGGTTTATCAAAGGACTTGTTTATCAGCAGAGCAAATAACAATCTTACAACTTCCTATAACCTTCTCCGCTTCCTGGGATACATGCGTACACATGCTCCAAGAGCAGAGGGTAACTAGACTGTGATACGCAATATTAAGGCGCTGATAGGATTGAACATCAAGTAGCAACTTACTTTCAAAGCCCACGGCAGTAGAGCCTTGCTGATACATTCTCAAGCTGTGATCCATGGACTCAAAACACAGTCTGCAAAACACAACATAGGAAGGCTGTTCAAATCTTGCGGTGACTAGATAGGTTCATAGAGACTCATTGTCATAACACAAAATTCACACTTACCGGTCCATGGTGTCATGGTGTTGATCCCAGTATGTTTGGGCAGAGGCCATACCATTGAAGAGAGTGGAGGACAGTTCTCAAATCGGCAGAACTCATAATTTTCCCATCAGTAAGCAAAACAGGCCTTATATACTCTATTACAGCAGTTACAGTATCTGTAGGGAGAGAACAGAGTTACATTCAGGTAAAGGTAAAAGTTATCCTTAATTGAACTGACAAAACCTGTCCATTCAGTTCAACACTGGATCTTTCTCTACTTTAAAGAGACAAGTTACCCAAAAATAGGGCTGTCAAACAATCACATCCATAATAAAAGTTTGCATTTACATTATGAACACACAAGTAAAATGTATATATTTTTTAATATAAATATTAATATATACGTGCATGTCTTTCCTTTTATAAATACAACATAAATATGCAGTGCACAGTACACAGACATATTTACATGTCGGTTTATTTATTTGGCAGATGCTTTTATCCAAAGCGATTAACATTGCATTATACTATACATTGTTTCTGAGTATGTGCAATCCCCTGGGATCAAACCCATGACTTTGGCGTTGCTAGCACCAAGCTCGAACCACTGAGCCACAGGTAAGCACATTAAGGATATATTATGTAAACAAAAACGTGTATTCTTGATGTGATTAATCGCGATTAATCTTAATCAGCCCTACCCAAAATCATATTTTTTCAATTATTCACCCTCGAGCCATTCAAAACCTGTAAATAATTATTGCATCTGTGAAACACAAAAGATATTATGAGAAATTTCTCAGTGTTTTTCTGTCCGTACAATGAAGGTTAATGGGGTTAATTGTATATCGATGCATATTTCCCCTTATAAATTATTCTAGCACTTGTCATGACTAGAAAAATGTATATTCGTTCTAAAACATAGAAATAGTTTGATTTTTTTGTTTGTAATTCTTGTTTTGTCTCATAAATAGCCAATAAATATTGAAAACCCCTTAGACGTTTAAGGCTAACTAAAAATCATGCTTCCAAAAATATTTGTATTAAAAGTAACATGTGTACATCTTTAAATAATTTTAAAAGTATATATGTACGGTTGTATACATTGTAAAATATGGGCAAGCTGATATAACAAACAGCTGAGCTGAGGCTTCGGTGATGCAACTTCAGTTCTATTACACCCAAACACAATAGGGCATCTGTGTTAGAAAACAAAACCATTCAGTGAGAAATGTGCTGGAATGCTGGGCACAAGTCAAAATATAATCAATGAAATACCCATGCAGCCTCCATTATGCAACACATCACATGTTGTGCCTCAGTCAGAACCGTGAAAGGCAGAAAGTAACAATCGTCAATTCTCCAAGTAAGAACCTACATGCAGATGCTGCGTTAAAGCATAAATAGTCGCTTGTGCTTTTGCTTTACAGCATCGGGAAGCTCTTATCCGTGAGGTTAAAGCCCTGCCATAAGGCATGAAAGAGGTGTAAGGTAAAACGTCATCCAGCGGCTGGGAGAAGAGCTAAAATGGACACACACCCACTGTTGAGTTGAACTGCGCCTACACTATGCCAAATGATAGGACGTTGTAGTCACGTTAATTAAATCCTTCCCTTTATTAAATACGTAATGCTATACAAATTAATCCTATAAACACGCATCCGGAGCACATGACCGTCCCAAATCCAGCAAAATTACACAAATGCAATCCCGTCTGAAAATACACACTGACGGACTATGAGAATTCATTTTAAATGTAAGTCCTTTCCTTTAGCAACATTACTAATGGTTTCATTAAAGTGAAAGCGCGTACGGTACGTGACGGATCGATTAGCATTTTATTGCCGCAGTTTTGCTACAAACACATACTAAATTATCAATGTGTGATATAGTTAATAGCATCGTTGTAAATCATGGTGATTTCATAAGATCTATACACAACACACATATATTTATCTCGGTTTATGTGTAACGCCAATTACGATATGATTTTCGTGTGTGACAATGAAGCTATTTTCTTTATATTTCTACGTAATCTGCTGCTGTAGGAAATAAAGATAAATCGTATAAACGTATGCAGAAAATCGGTTGTTAGCTAAATCATGTTTGACAAACTGAAGCTAATTCACTGTATAATACGTGCATGTCGTCAGACATCTGGTGGTAAATGATAAACTAGACTACTACAAAAGAACTGGTCGTACTCATTCACGCTGTCGGTGGTGTTGTAAACAGATCCCAGGAGTGACGTGGGACGTGTACGAAAAGCACAAGATCGCTCCGATATGCGGACAGGTTGTCAACATCTACTCCGACACACACCCACTGACAAACCCTTTATGCTGCGTCTGACTCGGGTGCGACTCGTCTCAACTTTATTCCAGTCCAAAGAACAAGCTCGTCTGAACAAGCTAAAATTGTTCTTCACAATATGTTGACAAACGTCTCTGAACGCGCCAAAACTCATACACAACATTGAAGTGTACTTACTAGTGAGGTAATTCTTAAGTGGTCTGTTTCTTGTGTCTTTCTTATATCCAGTGTACAAGGGGACGAGTAATCCCACCGTATCGCTCCCAAAATCAAACAAAACACACGTGTGAGAGACGATTCTGCCGCGCAACTTGCCGCTTTCATCATGGAAAGCTGCGCGAGCTGGAAACTATTTATGTGAGCCTCTACGTCATCCTGCAAGCCCCGCCTACCGCCTTAAAGGTACCGTTTAGTGGGACTTTACGGCATCGTTTGTTATAGAAATAAATCGCGCTTTGCTATCGGAAGTGTGAAATTGTTCTTCAAACCAAACAACTGTGAAGACGTTTCTTTGAATAACCTATTTCAAACGTTTCAAGGGAATCGGTTAAGGTACACGCAGATCTGTCAAAGCATGTGGGCGTGGAGAGTGGGCGTGCGAGGGTGGTTCCGTGGAAGTTGCGCGTTTCCGCTGGTTGCGTCTGTCTTCCACATGAAGTGTGTGGTCTTGAATCACTGCTCTAGAACGCAGGCGAGGCTAAATTACAGTTATATTAAAACATCTCCGTGATTACTGTCATAAAAAGTCTTTACATAACCTAATGATAAGCATGAAACATTAGACATGCATTTGAATCATGAGAATCTTTAAAGGTCTACGTGCACCATGACAAATATTGCATGGAGAACATAATTACATCACATTGCTAAGAAATACTTCAATCTAACGTAGCAGAAGAATGTTTGAAGTATAAATCATGTTGGAAAACAACCCCCTTTATCATGAACTTGATGTGCTGTACTGCTTGTGTCCATAAAGCCTGTGATGATTGTTGAAAGAGGTTGAAAGCCACAGTGGGACTGAACTCCCTAAGAGAGGGTCAATTCATTTCCTGTCCCTGGTCCCACACAGCTGCTGGTACCATGCGTCCCAAGTGAACAGCCTCCACGGATATATTATATCAAAGCAGACCTATATCAGCTTCAGTCAGAGAAACAAGTGGTTACAGTTCCTTTTTCTTATGCTTGATATAACATCACTGGTTAATCTTTGCCTTAAAATTTTAAAATATATTTAGCTACAGAAATAATGATAAAACAATAAATAAAACAAATGAAAAAGCATGTTTGAAATAGAAGTTTTAAAGAGCAAAGGTTCTTTTACATTTTCATCACTTTCATCCGCAAAGAAATGTTGCAAGTGTGAAAAATAGGCCATGATTACTTATGCTACATTTTTTTTAACCAAAAAAGAATAAAAAACATAATAGTTAAAATAGTTTAGCGTATTTGTAGCCCAACACTATCACAGCCTTTAATGGGTAACAAATATGCAACAGTAAGAAAACTAACACTAAGAAACGAAAGCAATTATTTTACTGTGCATTCAATGTGGGTTTTTTTTAGGTGAATCACAAGATATGGAAATAAACTTGAATATCATTGAACTTTATCTTGAAAATGTTTGACAGGTGTGATCGTAAAATTGCTTACATTCCTAATCAGGAAATAAAATTGTTTTATTGATGAGGAAGGACTGAACTGTACAATCAATGATCGAAGTAAATGGGTTATGAGTCATGATCTGAACATACAGTAACTGAAAATCGACCTACAGTAACCTACAATCTTGTGGTAGTACATATAAAGACCATATAATGTAACTCCAGTCTCATATAACTCTTCTAGCAGTATCCCACGTGAACCTCTTGGTCTTTGTGACTTAACCAACTTCCTGTGAAAACCATGAACAATAGGCACCCCGTGGGCCTCATATCAACCCTAAAATCAGCCTTCAGAAACACCATATCTTGAATATCGGTCCTTTCGGAGAATCAGCTGTGGGTGTGTGGTCAAAACGAAGTGCTCCCAGGTAGGCGAGCACAGTGCATGACTTTATCTAAAAACCACTAATGATTTCTCCAGGAAAGAAATATTTAAATATTATGTCTTGATGTACAAAATTGATCCAAATTAACCTGTTATGTTGTCTGAAGCGGAGCATAAACATTTAATCATAAATAAAATGTACAGGTCTATCAGAGGCAATGGAGGAATTACGTGCAATAAACTTCAAGGCGAAAGTTTAACAAGGACTGCTCTCCATGCATGTTTTGTCAATTCACAGAGTGTTCCCCTCAACATACATGCTTCTTTTTAGTTTATGTTCCAGATGTTCTGGCTGAGTTCTCTGATGCATGAGTGATGGCAGCTGGAGAATATTTTGCATGGCAAAGGGGAAAAGAACATCCAGGTGACCATAAGCATTTCCTACAGCCGGATTTTGTGCTCTGGAGACATTCTTTATCTCTGGGGCAAAGCTGGATCAACAGAAAACAACTGAATGGAAATGACATTATTGAACAGTATGCATGTGTTCAAAAACGTTCACTTATGCAACATATGTTTTTCTAAATTTCCTGTGCATAAAAATCATATTTAAATAAACAAATGAATCGGATTGAAAGTAAACATCAGGTGTTTTAATTTAACCCCTTACCTGCATATACACTTTAGTTTGATTTGCCGGGTATTAGAAATGCAACTTCTTTTTTATTCATTAATTTATAAGATTATAAATTACATTGTTTGCTTGCCAGGATGTCACCATCTATCTGTTTCAAAAGAAAGAAAGAAAGAAAGAAAGAAAGAAGGTAAGCATATTTTTCCCTTTTTTACTTGATAGACCTGAGTTAGTATAGGTGGCTGAACCTGAATGGGCTGTTGAGTAGCTTTTTGTCTTGTTGTTTTAATAGGCCGCAGCGGCTCAGATCACCCACTGCATTTTTTCTTATGAGTAAGACTCTTTGTAACCGAGCACACCAATAAGCTTCAGGAAGGCGGAGTCATGCAAAGACACTGGATGCCCGTCACTCCATGGCACCACTGTACTACTAAATATCTGCTCACGTACACACACACACGTGTAAAGAATCTATAAAAAAGACCTAAAATGGATAAGAAATTCGAGAATGCCATTTAAAGAATATGGTTATTGTAAAGACTCCTTACTCAACTCATATACTAATGTATATAAAAAGAATAGTAATATATAGGGATTTCAAAGTTCTTTGTGTTGTTTTTATTCTTACATGGCAAATAATTAAAGTATTACATAAAATTGTATATATTTTAAATCGTTTTTGAAGGTTTGCTTCTGGTATCTTTAGCATAAAAGGTTCTTGGCGCACTGTCAGCACTGTAGAGGAGATCAATTCAAAGGCTCTGTTTAACTCTAAAGACAATCTGAAACTCACATGCTTTAAAATAAAATCAGGACAGGTCAAATTAGTTTGCCCTTATGTGCTTTTAGTAAATCAAAACAGCACCACACTCAAATGTGTTGTAAGACAAACAACCCAAAAGCTCAAAGTCCTGTTTGCATTTCTGTGAAAGAAGGTTGAGATGTTCTAGAAACAAATCAATTTTTGACCAGAATAAAAAACTAAATAATATATAAATCTGTCCAGTCACATTAAACAAACTGTTTTTAATGACATTGTGGGTTGCATGTAGGTTGATAATGATTTGCTTTCATGAATAAGCAGTTTTATTAGGGGAGGATTCATTTCCGACGTATCTGAGTCACTCAGATGTGACCTTGAGTAGGGAGGCAGCTGCAGTGATAGTAAATGCTACAATATCAATCATGACAAGCAGGACCAAAGAGCGAATGGAAGTATAGATGTTTATTTTTATACCAAGCAGCTGTTATATAGATAACAAAAAGGCACTTATTGGTTTCCTCCGTTCATTCAAATATTTTACGCTATAAAATCACAATGGCCATGTAAAAGCAACACTCCAAAGGAGTTTGGGACACACACACACACACACACCCACACACATACCCACACACAAACACTGAGCTCCAGTCACACAAATACAAGGCCATCCATTCTCAAGTCACGCACACTTTCCCAGGATGCTGACGGAACTGAGACAAAGAGAGTCATTTAATTGAATAAGTGTGCTAGGAAGGAGCAAATGATTTGAGGACAAAAAACTAATGATTTCATTTATAACAGAAACTATGAAAGAGCATTTAGGCTGAAACGTCGAAAAGAAAGAGGTAATTACTTTTGTTTGCCTGGGATAAGGCAGGACGGGTCACTCAATTGCCCATGGATCCAGGCAACAGAAGGGGCATGAGGTTTACTCACCCAGAGGGGTGCCTTCCGCAGTGCATTGTGAAGAAAAGGCCAGCACATTAATCTTCTCAAAAAGTGCTTTTTTCTTTAGGCTGAGCTCCAGAGAATCAGATCTCCAGAGAGGAATACAAAAGAGGCAGATATAGAGGAATAAGAAAGCAAAAGATAACTAGGATCATTTAAAGTAATTCATTTACTTGCATGTGTTGTGTTTACAGAAAAGGACACGTTTTTTAAACATTATAATTAATAAGTTTTAATTACAATAGTGTCACAGTAAGATTTTTAATCGCGAAATGTGATGATTTAGAGGGCATTAAATGACCATCCTTTATATTTGTATCCTTTATAGTTTCACAGCTTTAGCAGGTAAGCTTTAATGCTCCTGAGCATGCAAAATGAGAAACAAAGGAAACTAAAAATCAATGTTCTGAAAGAATTTTTAAACATTTTGTGAAATGATAATAATTTTCACTGACTTTATCACAAACAAAAATCAACAACATTGATGTCACGGAAGCACTTTTCCTCTGTATGACTTTAAGATGACAAAAATTATCGGAATAATTTTAATCACATTTATTTTCTAAGTATGTTTATGCTTTTTAAGGCCAGAAGAGATAAGAGGTAAGGGAGTGAATACTCATGTGTGGAACTGACTGTATCCGCCTATAAATACGGAAGCAGTCTTTCTGTTTAGTCCAACTAGTTTCCTCTGAGGTCCCAGCCAGGAACTTGTTTTGGGATCCGGGGAGGCGACTGCCTCCACTCACCTCACAAGCTACATCCTGTGACTCACCAAATCAGAGTCATGTTTAACAGTAACTCGAATTCCTGGCCCTGCTTTTTGCTGATTCCATCCTCTCGACGCACATAAACAATTGAATGAACATAGTTTCACAAACCTTCCAGATTTTTTTTAATATCTGTAAAACTGCCATAATAAACGGCAAGATAATAAAACGACCTGCAACAAAACTATGCTTTGATTTTGCAATGTCACATAACTCAATACAAACGATGCATGCATGTATAACCAACTCATCAAGAATCCGATCTAAAAAAATCTGCTTTTCCAAAAATTCTTCTTTTGTATGAGTCAACAGCTGTGTTTGATGAACCACAAGGTTCTCTAGCTGAGCTCACGATGATACATCCTGATTTTGGAAACCATTTGGTCTTGGCCATTCAGATTGGTTTCTGTGGGCTCTTTGGCAATTATACAAATAATCAAATCCATCTTTATAATGCTCATGATAAAGGTGGGAGCTAAGCCGTCATCTGATTCATTACTCATTCAGTGAGTTCATGTGTGTACCCACCTTCAAAGTCATAACAAAACTATGCAAGTTGTAAAGTGGCCAGTGAACAGAGTGGCACAATGTGGCTAATCCTGTATTATAAACGTTACGTCAAGAAGACAGCGTTAATTTAACATGTGAGTCAATTAATTGATCAAAATGCTTGCAGAGGTGTCATGGCTCTCAAGAAACATAAAAGGACTGTAACAGAAGAAAAGCCATAAAAAAACAAGTACACCAATCTCCAAACAAAACACATATCGTGAAACTTTGTTTAAAAAAATCTGTGTGTATAGATATTATTTTATGATTCTAAACAAAATATATGAAACAGACAGTTATACAATTTTTTTGTATAGTAAGTGGAATTTCTTACCCATGGATGTCTGATGTGTGTTATGTGTAATTGTTTTGTAATCTGTTCCACTGAGATAACCAGCCCACAGAGGCTGTAAACAGACAGTTGGGAACTGTGTGGACAGACTGCAATGTTGTGACTTCAATATGACGTCATGACTGTGACACTAAACTCACAGTCCTGTCAAAAATCCCTTTTCTGTTGACTTCTTTCATCTGTATCTTTGGGGAAATTGTTTGAAAAGCTTTCAATGATCTCTACAGCAAACAGACTTTGTTGTTTTTGGTGCTAACTCTGCCATCTACAGGACGTTAACAAAATTACAGTTACAATGGATTTCATAACCGGCAGGACAGAAGGAGTTTAATTTTCTCCCTTTAGTCCTTTTATTTAGACATTTTTATTTCCTATGCAAATGAAGAGAAACATTTAGATAATTTTTGTTCATCAAAATGTATTTTACTTTTCTATTATTCTGTAAAGTGCATCTTTACATCAACATTTGAACGCCAGCTAAAAACTATTAAAATGTGATGATAACATCTATTGTAACTATATAAGCTTCCTTCATTTTTATCAGTGCTCTCATGATTAATAGCCTTGTAACTGAAATATGAAACAGGCTTTGTTATTGCTTTTATAGGCCACATCAAGGATGTTCATGGTTCAAAACAGGAAATGTTATTAAAAACGTATTAACTGATTTAGTTTACATTTGGTCCATTTTTCAAATCACTGAAAAACTGACAAGAGATTACAAGTCACATACAGTACGTTAACAAAATAATGTTTGCAACAAAGTGAGTGTGATTTAGGAGTGAAGTGTAAACATCTTATCCATTCATTAGCTCTTCTGCTCATCACAGAACACAACTCTGTTCTCCAGTCGAGCACGTTCAGCCGCAAACACAAGTTTATGACTTGCTAATGTCTCCTCAGGACCGGATCGAATCAGAGCCGGGTCTTTATTCTATATTGATGAATTAAACATTAATATTTAAACATTAGGAGTTAACAAATTACAAAAATTATGAAGAATAGAAAATGAAATGGCAAATGAAATGACTTTGAAATGTATGCAATAAGGTAGAAACTACATATATGTGTATTTGAAGAGTTTGGTTCCAAATTAAGACTCTGTTTTCAATTTCTTTCCAAAATCATGTTTTTTTTATTAAGTTATCATGCTTTATTGTGTTTTATTGTGATATTAGCTGTATTTTTCTGGTTATTTTGACTTATATCAAAACAAACCATCTGCAGTTTGATTGATATTATTTTGGAAATGCACAATAAAAAACATGATTTAAAAAATAAATAGAGTAATCTCATTTTAGAACCAAACATTTAATTTATCTTAATATAAAGATGAATCACATTGCCATAGATCTGTGTTCTGATACTGAGAATAAAGTATTTTTAACTATGACAATTAAAACAGTTAAATGACAACATGCTGAAATGATTTATGAAATTAAAAAGGACACTGACTTAAAAGAAAATGTGGGTAAATCTTACCATCACAGCTGCAATAAAGGAATCGATCAGGTGATAATCTGCAGACCCATGACCCCCTTTGCTAAAGTTGCCTGGAACATTCATATCCGCTGTTTGCTTTGTTGTCTTAGATGTGAGGAAGTCAAACACTTTGATCTCATGTCCATCATATGTCAGTTCCCCCTTGTGTGAGGATCAAAAAATACCACAGATGTTTAGCATGATTATACTCATAATGAAGTGCTGACATTTTAAAAAATGATACTCACCTTACTACCATGAATGCTGGTTCTGCGTTTACAAATTTCTTCTGTAAATGCAACCATAGTTAAAGCAGCAGTCAGGCCTCCTTCAAATTCCATGTTTACCACCTGGAATAAAGGGCCATTAATACTTACTTTGCACCTTATATTCTTTGTTTATGATACACACGTCTACATTTATAGGTCTAAACCAAAGGAAACATTTTATTTATATAAAACATTTTATTTTATAATAAACATTAAATTATCTGAAAATAAGCAGAGAAAGAGGATGATATTCCAACCTGATTTGAGCAGACATCATTATCACATTCATAGACACAGCGCCCATAAGGTCCAGTTCTGAGGGCTTCAGTGACAGATTCAATATCAGGAACTGAGTTGGAACAGATCACCGATACTGGCCATCCATTATGCCCCTAATTTATGATTAAAATAACACTTGATGAACTTCTCTACAAAACCATGTCATACGTGATCCTGCTAGCAAAACCCCAGCTTGTTTGGTTTGTGGTTTCATTTTTGTGGTTTATTGTTTTGTTCATAAAAGCATCTAACATAATGTAAGTAATATCAAATATTAAAATCATAGTGAATTATTGGTTGAAATCAAACTTTGATGCTATTATCTCATAATTAGATTATGAGACTTTAGTTGAGTTTTCACAGAGAGGGTCACGTATACATTGTGATGATGACATTTAAAAAAGCAGAGAAAAATAACTCATGCATAATTACTGTTATAAAAGATATATTTTTACTTTTTTCACTCGATCCAAATAGATTTTCTTTGCAGAGTATGCACAATCACCCTCTACATGGCAGTCTAAACATCGATTTCCTGCTCCTGCTGGCTAAAACAGCAGAATAAATGTTAACAAAAAGCTCACATTACAAGCAGAATTTTATATTTAATACTTCTTGGCATAAAGCCCAACCTTGTTCTCTTTTCTGAAGTGGCTAAGGGATCCAAAAGACGAAACTTTGATGCACCTGTAGAAAATACATTTCAATATTAAAACAATTCTAAAGATTCCTGATGATCATTTGTGGCGGAAGAAACATATTGTTAAAAGCAGAATAAGCCTACGCTAAACTCAAAATTATTCCAGTCCAGATATTGTGAAAAAATAACAATCCGTCACACAAAAAGTATCAAAATATTATCTAAATAGGTTAGGTAAGATCAGCACAGTACAAAAGCACACTCTTTTTTCAGCTCAACATCACTAAACATGCAAACGTCATGTTAAGCACACCTTCGTCCACCAGCCCAATGATGAATGAGGTCCAAATCATGGCAGGACTTGGCTAACAGAGCAAAAGAGCTTTCGGCTTCATTTCTCCAGTTCCCTCTAACAAATGAGTGAGCAAAATGATAAAACCCCACCTGTTAGAGAAAGCAGACTTAACATAAAACAACACTGCAAGAAGCTCACACACTTACAACACATCTGTAGTTAAGTACATCCTACCGGTTCCAAATGCTGAATGTGGATAACATCTCCAATCACACCTCTGTCAATTAACACCTGAATACATGGCGGAAACCATAAGTATGTCACATTTTTTTTTGAAAAAATTATGCTCATTCATTCAAATTTAAAGGAAAATGTTTTACTTTAATTTTGTGAATCACAGGGTCGTATCTGAGGACATGGCACACTGTCAGCATGACTTTACTCTGAATGCAAGTCTCTACGATCTCTGAGCAGTCGTCCTCAGTAACCTATAAACACGTTATGAACAAATGTTTATTAATGTGTTCATAGAGCTTCATGGTCACAGATGCATATGGAAACTTACAGCCATTGGTTTCTCCAGCAGTATATGATAGCCTTTCTTGGCTAAAGCAACAGCAGGATCCTGAAGAACAATAACATAGTTGGGCAGTGAGTCCAAAACAGACAACTTGTCGTGCAAGATATTTCATTACCAAGTTAAGGAAAGAGCTTTGCATACAATGTTGTTCTGCCTGACTCCTATCATGTGAACACTGACCCAATGAATGAGTTCCCACACACGTCAATGAGTTCAATGTCTAAAAATGATGTCAGTTTTGCTCTCGACACACATACCTTATGGAGGCGATCAGGAGTGCAGATCAAAACAGCATCTGCAAACTTTTCTCTCTCCACTATACAACGCCAATCTGCAAAAACCAAACAAGCACTTTAAAAAGATACAGATGCAAAACTTTTATGTAAAAGCACAAATCTGGGCAGCAAGGATTGGACATACCATCAAACGTGTTTTCACTGGCAACTTTGTGACGCTCCTGGATTTTCTTTCTAGCAAAATCCCTTGGGTCGGCAATTCCTACTAACTTTAAAAAATTCAAAATAAAATGTTTTTATTCTAGTGATGATGAAATGACACTTAAAATGTTTCTCCTGATATGAGATGAAAACCGTAGAAGTCATACCCGCATGCGGTCAGGATAAATCATAGCATAGTCGGAATAGTTTTCTCCTCTGTTTCCAACTCCAACCACTATAACGTTAACAGGTGATGACATCTCTGCAGAATGCTGCAGATTTACAACACACATCAACATCTTACACATTACAAATATTACTGTATAAATCAGAGCATGTTAAGGCTTACCATGCGAAACGCCTTTTTCGAATGCAGGCTGTCAGATCGGGACTTAGCTTTATAGGTTTTGGCTTTCTATTAACTTTACATGAATATAAAGGTCAGTGTGAATCATGTCATGATGGTGTGAACACTAGTTAACAGAGTAAATCATTAAGTGAAACGTGAAAGCAGCTTAAAACGTTTAAAACGAATCTTTGCAAAACAAAAACAGACTTAAGAATAACAGTAATATACAACTATGGTCAACTTGTCATTGTGATAGTGTCTACAAATGGAAAGGACCGAAGCTTTAGCAGAAGCAATTACATCAATCTTGTTGATCATTCATCTGGTAAAGTAAATGATCCAGTGAACGCATTATTACAGAAATGCCATACGTTGCGATATTTATGTACAGGAAGAGTACAAAAGACGGTTTAGACGGGAGCGCTCAGCTACTCATCAGTTACTTCCTTGTTTACGTTTGCGCGATGACGTTCGGATGACGCAGTAGCAAAACTGGAACATTAAGATCATTTGACCTCCAGTCAGTTCAGACGCACATTCTGCACCAACACTTAAAATAATCCGTTTTGTTGGCAAGATGCATGACGTGCCAGACACAGAGCTTTTTTATTATACGTTTTTTCCCCAGAACAGAGAGTATGAGTCAGTCTACAGAATTCGTGCAAAAAAACACATTTAAAAAGCATTCAAGTATTAAGTTGTTTACTAAGATCCTTCTATAATCTATCGAAACCCACAATAATATTTATAATAGGCCTATCAGTAAGCTTAAAATGCTGTATTTAAAATCATCATTTATTGGGTACTTTCAATTGGGAGACGGGTGTCCCGAAACCCAAACCCCCAGATTTCAATTTATGAAAATTGTAACAGCATTTTTTCCATTGTTGTTTCTAAATATATATATATATATATATATATATATATATATTATTTTTAAATTATTAAACTTTATGTCAAAATTGTGTCCTTGATTTTCACCGAAAACAGGGTATGTTTTAGTCTATTGGTTGAGACTGATTTTAGCCACACCCATACATTTTTGATCAAGAAACATGTCCCTCTCTCTAATAGCTACATGGTTAATTGATCGGTCTCATTATGTTGAAGCAAACGTTTCCAAAAATCTCAAAATCTGTGTGTACTTTATGGAACGCTACTACCAAACATCTTTGTTCTGCAATTAAGCAAACTTTTTGGGGCGTTATTCATAAAATTGTGTTTTTATGTGTGTACATCTGTTCAGAACTGTGCACTTGATGAATAGCATCTTTGAGATAGGCTCAAAAGTATTCAAAAATTGTCATGACCTAAACATATAACTGGGTATAATTGTTTCGGTAGTGACAAAATTGTATCTAGTGAGAAAAAGGTAAACTTAATTTTTTATTTGGGGAAATAAACAAAACTCTGTACAGTTATGCAAATCACAAGTATTTAGTTTGAGAATTGATATTATATGTGAGTTGTAGGTTTTCTAATAGAAATTTACTGCCAGATGCGTCTCTGCTACATGTGCTGGCTGGGTATGTCCAACATGCCTAGTTAAAATTGTATTAACATAAAATGTCTGATTTTCAAACTTTAATATTGTGATCACTGCCAAAACATTAATATCACTACTGAAAATGTGTGTTTCACGACCGCAACATGGGGCGTTTTGTCAAAAATAAAGTATATTAAATTATCAACGAAGATGTAATGATAGTATTTGGTTCAATGTACAGTATATATTAAACTTATGAATCCTTAACATAGAAATCGGTATGATCAATTTTATGCCTTTTACAAAAGAAAGATTGGATTCGAAATAAAACAAATCTCATAAATAACACTTGAAATATTGTTTAAATTGTAACTGTTATTGATTAACATGTGGAAAAAAAATGCAAACAGCAAAAAAATACTTAAACAGTAGATTTAAACAAAATCTTAATATGTAAATGGCAGCATGTAATAACACATTCTGTTATGCATTTTAAAACTAATTTTTTATCCATTGTTACTCAGTGTTGGGTGCAAATAGTTACTAAGTAATTAGTTACTGTAATTTAATTACTTTCCCCTTGAAAAATAAAGTAAGGGATTACTTTTTCCCTGTAATTTAATTACAGTAACATCCGATGTAATTAAACTAAATGCTGTGTGTAATATATGTGTGTGCAGAAGTGGAATTGACATCAAAATTCAAAGTCTAACTTTAAAATCCGTGCTTAAATATAATCCTCACGTTTGTAATCCTTTGGTCAGTTAATAATACTACTTTATGTCGTTTTACATTATTTATTTGAATGAATTAAAAGAGACGTTTCATGTCTATCCTTGAATCACTTAACTAATCAAGGTTGATATAGGATATAGAAAGTAATTAGTAATAAGTAATAAAATACTTTTTGAAGAGAGTAATTTGTACAGTAATCTAATTACATTATCGAATATGTATGAGTAACAAGTAATTAATTACTTTTTCAGAGTAATTTACCCAACACTGTTGTTACTTTAATAAAAAAAAGTATGTTCAATGGAATTTCATAAATGTGTTTTTGATTGTTATCAGTATTACTTGACAGCCAAGTGAATGACAGAAATGTTAAACAAACAGGTTAAGGTTTATTGGTAATATTAAAGACTCACATTACATATATTGCTTACAATTGTGTGCAAATCTATTATGTGTACTTTATTTGTCTACAATGTACTGTGTCTGTAAATGTTAAAAAAAGATAGCAATATCGAAAGATTTGGTTGAAGACAGCAATACAGGGGCACTCGACTATTTGCAGGATCTGTGTTATTAATTATATAAGTCACGGTTCCTGATATCTTTAGTGAGATTTTTTCGGTATCGTATGTATACTTGTTTTACTTCTGTTTCTCCAGTATGATGATTTAATTGGTCTTTACTGTACCGCTCTGTATACTTTCAGTTCACAGCTCAATATCAGTGATAACTCCAAAATGGGGCCCCGGTGACGTGAATAAACCCATGTGTCTTACAAAAGCCGATTCAATCATCATACATTTTCATGACCATAACCCAAAGCTGCAATTCTCATCATCATCAAGGGACTTTCCATTAGCTGTCATAATGAATCATCTCAGTATGTGTAATCTCTAGTGGACTGTACATGGACCTGAGACCTCTCGTTTGATTCTAGCCTTCAGCCTACGCAATTCTGCATGATCGCCCTCTACTTTAAGTCCGTTCTCTGTCAGAAGCCAAGCCTTGTCAAGCTGCTGCTCTCCAAAGTGCTGCAGGGCAAAGCGCAGAAACAGTTCAGCCAGCCGTTGTCTTCCGGGGCCAGCCTCCACACACAGCAAAGCCTGTTCCTCATGCAGGTCCAGGGCTTGAGAAAAGTCTTGTAAGCTGGACTCTTCGCGGCGGCACAGCAGGAGACTGCGGCCTCTGCGGCACAGGTCCTCTGTCCTGATCGCATGTTCCTCGCCATTGTCATAGCTGTGACCTTCGATGACCTTGTTGAGATCATACACAGCCCTTTCATGAAGGCCAAGGTGCGACAGACAGGCTGCACGCTGCCTAAGATAGCGAAGCTTCTTATCGTTGACCGCTCGTCCTGCCAACGTCAGCAGGGCTAAAGCGTGTTCCCACTTGCCGCTTTGGGAAACACTGCTGGCCTGCTGAGATGCTACCTGGAAGTCCGCAAAAACAATCCTTGGCATTCAAATGGTCCGTATCCAAATCATCAAATAAATGTATGTGTAATACATATTTGTTTGCGCTTGTGATTACCTCTGCCACTCGTTTCCTTTGAGACATCTGCATAAGACCGATCAGAAAGTCCAGTGTTGCTGGTTCTTTCTCAGCTACCTCACTCAGATAGTCGGCTGCCATTGTGTAGTCCTGGTCCCAGGCCTTTACCACACCCCACCTGGCTTTAGCTGTGGCCTCCCTAGGCTCCTGACCAAACACTTGCTTAAGATGTCCACCTGCTGCATTCACCTCCCCTTTGTAAAGGACAATACATTTTATATCAAGTTACATGATTTGTTTTCTACACGAGTGACATTTATATCTTCTGCACCACTTACCTTTGGCAAGTAGTGTGTCTATGTACAGGAGGTGCCACCTAGGTTCCCTGCAGTCAGTGTTCATTAGTGCTCCACCAATCAAAAAGGCCTCACGAAGATGCTCCTCCCTGCAGGGTACAGGGTTGGCCAATAGGATCTCTGCTAGGCTGCTTTGACAGTGTTGGCCCAACCATTCACTAATGAGTTTTCGGGCTTTGTCTTTAAGGGACAGCATGCTCCGAGTGACCTCTTCAGCATCGGACTGTAGGGCAACCAGTATGTCTTGAGTGCATTCCTAGAAAATTACAATGAGAGTTGACTATGAGTTTATTACACGAAAATGCATCAAGCTGTGCACTTTATTTGTGATTGTATGCCCTGGGATCAAACCCATACGCTTGGCATTGGCACGGTCTGCCAGATGAGATACAAGAAACCTCATGATAATAATACCTTTTGCTGGTTTAGCATAAGATAAGTGAATCCTCTGCCACACAAAGCCTGCACATGATCTGTGTGCTCCTTTAGGATGGTAGTATAGTCAAAGATTGCCGTCTTCCATTGGCCCAGTAAAGCATAACATCTTGCTCTCTCCAGCAGTGAATCTACTGCTCCACCACCTAAGGAATAGACAGTATATTCAATTGACATGCAGCTTCAAAACAAGTTATATTTTCTTAGTTTACTGTATTCTTTCTGTTTCATGAAACTTGCATGAAGTGATTCACAGTATGAAAAAAAGGTCTGAGGTTGATTTGGTTGAAATTCAACAGACAATGAACTGGTAATAAAAATTTGTAATGGTCTCTTAATTTTTTCCACGGTTGTATGTTTCATCCACTTCAAATCTAAGTCTATGTACTGATGAGTTTAAAAAAAGTCCTTAGAATCAATTCCAGGAGACGAATATTTACAACAACAAATATTTATCCGACAAATATTAGAGCTCAAGAGGAGGCTTTGTTTTAAGAGAAAAAATGTCATTTAGATAAAATCAGTAGTGTGAATTCCTGTAAGCACAAAACTGCTCTTTTTTTCTGTGCTGGAATACATGAAGTCCTACACAGATTCATGTAATCTAATTATCTAACGATATTTGTTTCCTGCAAAATCATATAATTATAAATAACATATTTCTAACATATACCTGAGGCCATAATGGCGATGGACAAATAGGCCACAGCTTCCCTAATGGCAGTTTCTGCTTGTTGGCCACACAGAATACGTTTTGAGGCATTGTGACAATGGTTTTCCAAAAGGACTCGGTCTTGCGTAGATGTTACGGAGAGAAGTGGGCGCAGACAGCTAGTGTCTCCAGAATTAATAAATTTTTTCAAAAGCTGTAGGGCGAGAGACAGTTCATTATAAAGAGGACAAACCGATAAATTGTTGTTGTGGAAGCATTTTATTTGTTTAAATTTGTGTTGCTTCTTAAGAAAAACAATACGCAACCTGATAGGCATCGTAAAGGAAGCCGCGATGCAGCTGCAGTATCGCTAGGCGGGCGAGAACAGGAGGCCGTGGAGCTGTGCGCTCAATGTTAAGGAGAAGCCGGTAAGCCTCCTCAACCCGACCCAGCTTGTACAAAGCATCTGCTGTAAGAATCTGAGGTCCATCTGCACCAGGTTGCAGCTCGGTTAGTAGAAGGGCGAGAGCGTGCACACCAACTGCAATCCTAAAGCATGCACAGGAAACCAAATAAGAGATAAGACAACAAAGATAGCGAGACGTTGAGAACCTCATGTACCTTTGACTGTTGTTGCTGTGCTCGTGTTCCTGTACTTGTTGTGTTCTGGGATCTGAGTCAGCTTTCTGCTCGCCGGTTCCCTCAAGCATAGCTCTCCCCTGTTCCAGCAACACGGTGCACAGCAAACCACGGTAATTCCACGGTACCAGGCACCTCACGGTTAAAGCCGTGTCCTGCAGCTGTAACCGGCTCGCTGTGATATAATCCAGAGCCGTCAGGTAATGTGAGCCGTCCATCATACGGAGGATACCCCTACCACATAGTGCACGCACGCAGCTGGGGGGATGAGGAGCATTGTGCTCAATTACGGCCTGGAAATCCTCAAGAGCGCTTTTTTGGTCGTCGGTAAAGAGATGGGAAAACCCTCTTAGGACTTGCACCGTGTTCTGATAGCTTTGTTGGGCCGGGGCTGCGGTGGCTAGCTGGCTGCTTATGGAAAGGGCTTCTCTATGTTCCCCACGCATAAGGAGACAATCTGCCAAACGTACGCGCAGTTCCCTACCTCCTCCACCTGACTCTAAGTGACAGAGAGTTCGTAACTGTGCAATGACGGGATCCAACAACTCCACTCCTTTGTTCAAGCGCAGGTCGGGCCTCGTAAGAATAGCTTCTCTGAATTCTGTCACACCTTTCTCTGCCTGTTGACGTAGTCGGATGCAAGCTGCCACCCCTATGTCACTGTCTGAGAAAAGGCGTTGGAACTGCTGTCTCGCGGCCGCTGGGTGAAGTCCAAAAGCATCACTGAGGTCTTTGCAGACTTCATCTGCTCTCCCGCCTGCTGAGAAAAGGGCGGCTGCCCGGCCCACCATTAAACTAGCTCTTTTCTGTGGTGACATCGGATGCTCCAGATAGCCATTACATGTGTTCGTCTTGGTTTGGGGTTGAAGAGTCAGGGTCAAAGCATCCACACTTTCCACAAACCTTTCTGATGAAAACAAAACTGCTGCTTGAAGCTCTCTTATTTGGATGTCATCTGGTGAAACGGCAAGCAAAAATTCAACCGCTTCATAGGGATCAATACGTTCACTTTCCAGTGAACTTTCCAATTGGTGCTTATCACTGAAAATACAATATCTCTGCGACATTTGCTGGTAAAAAGCTTTAATTATTACAGGCACATGCTGCTTTTGCCTTTCTTTGACAAGTCTAATGGTTTCCGATTTATTTCCATGAAAGGCCTGCAGATAGAGCTGAGGACCTTCGGGATTTCGCAGGTCTGAAAGCAAGCAGGCCAGTGCTCTTGTGAGCTCTAGAACTAACCGTGTTTGGCCTCCTGGTCTGGACATTTTTTTTCCCTCTAAAAGAGTGGAGCACCGCGCAAAGATCTCATCCGAACCATGACCTGCTCCCTGCAGGACAGACTCCATTTTAAAAACAGAAGCAGAAATATTATTGGGGCATAACGTGGACAGGAATACAGCCACAAGACCTTTGCTAAGCCCCTCAATTGAGTTAGGGGAAACTACATTAAGCCAGGCTTCCAGCATCGAGATCACCTCCTCCAAACGGCACGGGTGGAGACCGCGCATGTGTGCCACAGCCGATCCGGCATGGTTTTGGAAAGCATGGGTGTACAGAGCTGCAGCTTTTCCAGGATCACCAGAAAACAATATTTTGTCGCCCTCTCTGCACAGTTTAGCAGCTTCTTGATGGATGCCATTCATGTCTTTTCTCTATTCACATTTGTATTTCCTCCACAAGGGTCCTCGAACAACTTTAATTAAAAGTATATAATTAAAAAGCATTCCTTTTTTATTAACACCAATGATGAGACAGTTAAATGTTAAAATAGCATTCAAATAATATGATATAAACTGAGATGCACACAATTCAACACACGTTTATAAACTAGGACAGAATCGGTCATAATTATTTCTATTACTCACCAATGGGGAGAGAGAAAACAGTACACGGTGACTTAAATTAGTGAAACATTTTCTGTGACGTCAGAAATATACTGTCCTTGTCGAATAATAGTGTGGCATTATTTTAAATAATAGTGTGGCTGTTTGGTTAAAGAAATGCCTCAATCTGACCAGATGACGAGCTTACTGAAACTCTATATGCTGACCCCATGAGTGAACGACGATAAGACACAACACAAAACACGATTACATGGAGAAAACAAAGTTAAACTCTTAAAGATGGGATATTTTTACCGCGTTCGTAGCGTATAAACAACGCCTCAATGACGGAATTCAAAGTTTTCTGTAAATGCTCGTTCACTCCCATATAAAAATAATAGTAACCAAACTCGAGACAATAACAGTAGCCTATAGTAGCAATCTACATGACAAAACTTTATGGAGAAGTTCGCTATTATTAGCTATAATTAGCTATTATCGCTATTATTAGTCACCTGTTTAGTACTTTGTAACATCCAAATTCCAAAAGCCTTGACTACATGACGCACGCGCCGCGGACAGCATGTGTTCACTGGTTGCTATGGACACAACAAACTAACGCTTCCCTTTTCCTGCTGATGTCACTTGTTTGACAAAATAATGGCTCTTTACATTTCCAACAGAAAATTCGTTTCCAAGAATCTGGCTATAATCATAGATGATTTTACCATTGTGCTGTTGTACGCATGGAAATGTAGAAAGAACGAAACTGAAAAAAAAGAAAACAAACAAACAAAAACCTAGTCAAAATGCGTTTGATGTACATTGTGGTTTAAACTGAAGTTAGATGAACCTCAAAAGGAGGGGAATTTCCTTTTCAATAGTTCAGAGGCCTCAGTAATTGAGTGCTGACATTCAGCAAACGTAATGTCAGTACTTTTCTTTGTGTGTAGAACTGCCAAACACTTTTCCTGTCACACTTTCCACAGAACTATGTGTAATCTCTTTACTGTCAAGATCTGAGCCATACTTATTCCACAGATTCATCAAGTGTATAGATTTATTTCAAAAAGGGAAAATTAACACAACTGTGTTGGTGAGTATGCGATACTTACATAAGAAATTCATGGATACGTTCAATATGAATGATAACATTTAAGCACCTGTGTTATCCTCAAAGCCATTAGTCTATTAGTATAAAAACACAAACATTTATTTCTTACAATGTTTTGAACCATTCAGTTACTCTTGAAATATTCACATCTGTACAGTTCTGTGATATTAACTGAGACAAAGATTATTATCACTTTATACAAAGAACTGATGAAACAACACATTAGAGCCAAATAACTTAGAATTGTTAGTTATGAGTGACATGTCAATAGCACAACGTCTAATGGATGTGCTAACATTTATGTGAAAAAAACGCTCTCACACATGAGGAGATGAGGTCAAGATTTCACACTTTGAAAGCTGCAATTGCTCCAACTTCTCTTGCAGTTTCTGAGCGCAGCCTGACAGGTTCATGTAGTGTAACGTTGCATAAATGTTCTCTAGCTTTGCGTCGCCGCTCTGGCTCCACAGACGAAGCATCATGTACTGCTTTTCTAAATAGGACGGGCCTGCCTCCAGTTCAACTCGTTCTATCTGATCATCGGACACAGAAAGCAGTCGTAAAAACTCCTTCCAACGCTGCACAGGGATCTCTCTTATGACGGTGTAAAGCACCGGTGCTGGCCACAACTCCTTCTGCAGTATCTGCATCACTGTGAAAAACATATAGATTTGGTCTTTAGATAAAGATATGGTGTAACTTAAATGTTGTATGAAAGGTTACGAAACGTGATGTGTCAACAGTGTCAGGGCTTATGTTCCTATGCCTCCTACGAAATAAGTTTAGGCATTTAAATGACTGAAATTACACAAAAACTACAATAAAACTAGAAATGAAAGAAATAAAAGAGATTTTGTTATATTAAAGCTTACTAGGCACAAAACTGTTGAAATATAACTAGTAAAAAGACCAAATGTAAAAAATTTAGAAATTCAGAACATTATTTAAACTACAATAAAAGCCATAACTCTGCTCATATCTGATCGAAACTTGGTAAAAACATGAAAAACAGAACTGTTGGGCCCTTTTTGATGCCTAGTCATAATAAATAAGAACCTTTCTAAGAAATTTCATATAACCTTATACGATAAACCCACATAGTTTTTTTCCCATAATTTGAAAATTATCAGTGTTATTTAATCTGCAAGCTTTAATGTTGTCCTGTAAACGTGACGCTGTAGCCTATTCTGGGACACTACCTAACACGTGAGACTTATTAGAAGCTTGAACGCTCTGCCCTATCTGATCAGACAATTCTCAGAAATCCTTTGACTTTGATAACCTAGCACGAAAACTTTAACCCGCCTACATGTCTGACAAATGGATAAGAGTTAGAGTTGACAAGAAAGACTTGTCTTTACTATTAACTGGGAACAAATTGGCAATTACAGTGTAATGTTAGGTTTTGCTTATATAGATTTTTTATTACATTTTGGGTCTCCTTTTGCAATCAAGGGGGTCATGATACTCTGCAGATCTCCATTAAAGAGCCTGTGTGGGTGTCTGGTCGCTGGATCTCTAGAGGAGGGTTTCAGGTGGGGTTCTCTGCAGGCTGAGTCATCTTTCACCTTTATGTGCAAACAAGTGAATATCATCAAACAACGCTTTATTCATCAAAAAGTCAGAAAACATAGACATTCTACAACAAAGAAAAACAGCGTTGCTGAAAATACAAACCATTGTTGAAGGAACATTGAACAAGTCATTAGGTTGATCTGAATAAACAAAGAAAGATAACATTCACTACATTATTAGAATGGGAAATCTCCAAAATGGCCGATAAGAAAAGCACCTCACTCATTTAAATAAACTGCATGTGAGTGTATTCATACCTGGTTGAACCTCAATGCCAACAAGCCAGTTTTTCGCTTGCCAGCAAAACCTTCTCCGTCTGCAGCACCATATGGGGAGAAGACACAGAACAACGCCCAACATGACCAGTATTATCAAAGACAGCAGCAGGAGCGGGACAGGATGAGATGGCTCATCTAAAAAACACAACATTGCACCATTGGTACTCAAAAAATGTGCTTGCTACATAATCAAATAATATTTCTACTTAAAGGGATACTCCCCCCAAAAATGACAATTCTGCCGTGAATTACTCAAGTTATTCCAAACGTTTATACATTTCTTAGTTCTATTGAAATTGGAAGTCAACGGTGCACCAGAGCTGTTTGCTTCCAACATTCCTCAAAATATCTTCTTATACAATCATTTATCCTACTTTGGTCAATGGTGCCTCAGAACTGTTGCTCAGATTCTTACAAATAACTTTTTTGTGTTCAACAGAACAAAGAAATGTGCAGGTTTGGACTTGAGGGTGAGTAATTCATGAAACAATTTTGAATTTTTGAGTCTATTCTTTAGGATGTTATAGTTGTTACCTTGTTTAATACAAAATGATTTACATGCCTCGCTCTTACAGCCAGATCTGAAACATCAAAGAATAATACATGAACAAAGACAACTGATTGTAGTTTCAGCTCAATACACTGTTCGATGTGCTGGTGAAAGTTATATCATAACAGAATGAATATTTTTAGGTGTGCTGGATATTGTCATATTCGGTTGCTATATCTTGGGTGAATAGCAAGGAGGATTATCAAAAATACAGGAAATTCTGATGCTTATTACGCTAACCTTTGCACAGGAAAGCCACAACCCAATAACCTAAATATTTGTAAGCCTTAAATAATTAAACCAAAACTTTTGAAGATCATTGTTGTTGATATATTCCATTATACTTATGAATTCAGTACGTATACCGTATTTAGATTTCTACAATATACATATAAAAGTAGCTTGAATTGTAAAACAGCATACTTTGTACACTCCTGGCACTGTCCGTCAACCAGAAAATAGCCAACCTTACAACTGGTTGTTGTGGTTGTAAATCTGTTTTGTTGATTGCATTTATCTCCACAGCTAATACCTGAGGGATATAAAAGAAATCACATACAGTATTTAGTTTCATGTCCACAAAAGGTTAAGCTCGGCATATTGTATATTTACAATACAAATTATTTTATTTTATATACATTAAATGATACTTACATTCTGTGCAGTTCTGACACTTTTCACAGGATTCGCAATAAAATGTAGATAAAGTTTTCTGGGTTATATAATATCCAGGATGACATCCACACTCTCTGTTTTGTGTTAATGTACAGGGTAGAACTTCTATTTGATCAGCTGTAAACCAGGACACTCCTTATATCTTACATCCAGATAATTTTGTCCGTTTTGATTATTTTATATTAAAAAGCAAAAACTACATAAATTGCATTTATGCAACTGTAGAAAAATACTTAAAAATGTTCAGGCATTAACTGAGTCTTCTGTGATGTTCAACCTACCGCCAATGTTGTCACATGATGTGCAATCCAAACAATAAGGCAATTTATTTCTGAACTTTGTATAAGTACCATTCCTACACAAATGACATTTATTTCCGGAAACGTAAGATCCTGTTAAAAATGAAGATAAAAGCTTTAGCACTTGTTATGATAGTGAAATGTTAAAGACGCTATAAAAATGTATATGCCAAGGAGGTGGAGGTCAATCTTTTAGGAGTGTTTTCCTGTGGTTTTGTTATTATTTTAATGAGTTCTTGAAGACTCACCTGCTGGACACTCAAGGATGTTTTTACTCTGGCATTGAGAGTTTACAGATAGTATAAATATCTGCAATGAAAAAATAATAAGTGGCCTTGAAACAACACAATGAAAACATGACTTTAATATGTAAAGAGACATTATATATATTTTTGAGAGAAAACATGTTTCGAGCTGTTGCTTTTAAATTGTGTTTTTAAAAGCTGACAACGGCAATTTTTTATACAAAATATTTAATATCCTGATCACATTTTATTTAATTGTATGCTTTTCTAACACTTGACAACTTCATTGACAAAAAAATCAATTTTGGGACACCAAAGTTCAATTTTGACAACTGATTTGTGAAATCAACTTACTATACATAGACAACACATTATTTTACTGAAATTACAAGATCCAGTAAACCAAAACAATGAAAAAAATCCACAAAACCAATTCAGAATTTTGCTATAAAAGCCTACATAAAACAAATGACCTATACATAGCACACATTACCTGTGGCATTTGCAAAGGATAGTTTAAATTCATCACATTTGGCAGTTCAAAGACTTTCAGCTGTACAAAACTTACACAGGGTTGGACAAAATAACATAAACAACCATTGCTTTAGGAATAAATATAATTTTGTACTGTGAAAAAAAAACATTGCAGTTAGTTTTGTTGCTATACATGTTGTATGGGATGTATGCCCTAAAGAAGTGTTAAACAAGTTGTGTTTAGCAGTGGTAAGTAGCTACTAGAAATTGATGAAATTGGTGACTATCATGTGGGAGAACTGTGGTTGCCAGTTAAACAAGAGCATCTGCAACATTTAATATTATTTAGTCCAACAACCAAACAATAGCCAAGTTAAATCCTAAAAAATTCAGCTTGTATGAGGAGTAGTGTTTAAGAGGGAGGATGTTTTAGAGAAAAGTAACAGGTCATTCAGACCAATTTAAAGCCTAAAATACTTTCAATCAAGTTAGCCAGCATAAATTCCTAAAAATAGTGAAAATGCCCAACAAGTAAAATTCCTTAAAATCTTAATTTTCAAATCTAAGTTCTCTATAAATCCCTCTTTCTCATCCTTAAGATTCAATGTTTGTTTATTTTATTTACACATTAATTCCGTTTCAGCTAAACACTACAGATGACGATTTCACACACAAAAACTAAGTAACTAAATAATATTACAAAAACATAATTTACCCTTGGTATATATGGCATCTGCCAAATGCATACATATAAATGTATATAATATGCTTACATAAGAATATGTCCAAAGATATGATTATGTTTCTTGATTCATAATGTACGAAAGATATAAACATTAATAAATTAGAGATTACTTATATATAATATTTTATTATTAAATAATAGATGTACTTGAAACTGTACTTTCCAAATCAGACATAAAATGTGTATAATGATAAAAACAGAAATTATTGTAGCATTTCTCAGCAATGGTAATCTCAACAAAGCTGTTAAAAACTGGTACTTACCAATTTAAGACACAATGTAGACACAGTCATGATAAAATAGTGGTTTAGATTCAGCTCAGGATTTAATGATGATAATTACGATATAAAAAAAAAACAGCATTGGATTTTACAGAATGGAATGATCCAAATCTACTACATGTCAGCATCTGTGGCATTCACCTTCTATCTCACTCTCACACAGCATCTGTTTAGACAGGAAGTTAAGTTAGCAAACCAGAAAGCTTTACGGTGAAGATACAAGGAAATGTGAGTGATGAGAAACAGGAAAACACGTCACAATAATAACCTCAACATGCTATGATTGTGTACAGGTTTCATTTACATTATACTCTATTTCATATAAAGTAAATACAATTAATCTTACTTATGTGCATTATATATTACATTTGCATTGACAATATAGTGTAACAACAATATTAAAACAACATATTGATTAAACATCGAAAGAACACACTACACAAGTTGAAACAGTGACATCCAGTAGAGAACAAGAACCATCTTCACTTTTTATTCTGTTGCATATTTAGGTGAGACATTCATATTAAAATGAAATGCAACCACATGCATGTTTAATGTTCTACTGTAGCAAAGCAAAAAGGATAGATTGACATGGCCACAAGACAACTTATGGTCATCTTGATCTAGCTAGCTAGATGCATATAGACCGAAATGGTCTCTGTATTGGTCAGCATCCGTAATTTTACTTTCACACTGAGTAAACCACTCGGAAACGAAGAATGATAACCACATGGTGACTAAAACACTGCCATGTATTAAGAGAGCAGTTTTAAATCTTACCCAAAATAAACCATTTTAGTTGCTGCCTATCAGGGGACCCCATTTATCCTACATGGTAACACAAGTGTCCATTAAAATCGATGTTTACACTTTATTGTACAGTGCCCGTGTTGCAGTATTATACTGTATTTAACTTTTGAGTAATAAAAACTACATGTATTTATAGGATTAGGGTTTGGTTCAGGGTAAATTACATGTAATTGTGCATAATTTATAGTAAATACTATAGTAAATACATGTAACGTGTGTAACAAAGGCAAGGCAAAGTGTAAAGTGTTGTCATATAGATGATTTGTTTGATGCGTTACAATGAATATAAAATCTAACCTTAAAAGAAAATCACATATTACTGTGCAGTATGGTAGAATGAGAGTATCATACTGTTTAAAATGTGTATTTACAGTAAGAACTGTACTTATTGTGATGTACTTTAATATACCACTGTAACTTTTTACAAGAGAAAATTCCCAAATGTCTGCGTATGTACAGTATATGTGACAAAAGGAGCACGAGTAAGTGCACAACGAAAAGAAATGGAGAAACCCCACAAATCAAATAAATCTCAAAGCAAAGCACCACATAGTCACACGCATTACCAGCCCCAGATCTCTGCTAAAACGGGAGATTTTGGTGTACAGTACCCAGAAGTGAACAGGCTGACCCGGAAGCTGTGCTATCTGGAGGCGCATAGAGAACATCCAGCCTCTTTTCTGCTCTATTAAAGCATCTCCTGCAAAGAAAAACACACTGCGACCGCTACGAAAGGTTTGTGCCCATATGTCGTCTTTTCTTTCTTTTGCCCACACGGAGTCGTCATGTACATTCTGCATGATACAACAAGTGACTGTCTGACGGGCGGCAATTTATCGCCTTTGATCACCACAGGTTGCGAACAGCGGAATATATGCGTGTACATTTCATTTCGTGAACGCATTGTGCATCCATATACGTGTATGTTGTGTAGAGATCTGTTATAAAGCAGTCGGAATAGTGGACGTGGTGAAATCACACAGACGATCGCCGCTTGTAAGACGTTTTGCACGGCATGATTGTCGGAAGTGTCATTTTTTTCAGAGGGGGGCCGGGCAATTCAAAGGTGCAAGCCTTCATAAACAAACACACACATAACCACAAACATCTCGTTCGGCGATCGTTTACGATCCTATAAAAAACCGACCGAGTGTGAATTTTAGGGTCTGCAGAATATGGCGCCCTTATGAAAATATAACAGGCTGCCATTTTTGTTTTTCTTTTGTCTGAAATGTTTTTGCTTTAACTGCAGGAATCGCATCGGTGTTTGTCAAAGAGCAACACTGACTGTGCGGATGCAGAAGAGGGACATTAGAAAGTTTCTCAATTGCTGTTTTCTTCTAAATAAGCGAAAGTCTTTTGTCGTTTTTGTGCGATCTCGCGTGTGGTTTACTTATAAAACAATTGCTTATGGTTAAATGTGACGCTAACGTTAGAAAGTTTTGAGAAATGATAACTAAAATTTAATTTATTTGGTGCTGTGATTTCAACTCAAGAGAACTTAAAGACATTTACCACAACTTTTAAGTTTGACTTTATACCTCGAAACATTTGGGCAACGATTTACAATATAAATATATATATTATATTGTAAATCTATTATATTGTAAATCGTTGCCAAATGTTTCGAGGTATAAGGTCAAACTTAAATATATATATAATATATATAAAGTTTTAGCTAAATATACTTAGTGCAGTTTTTGCTACTACAGATACAGTAAAACTGTTTAACTTGATAATATCCACTGTCATGAAAAAAAACTTTTCACAGTATTTAAAGGGACAGTTGACCCAAAAGCGAAAATTCTTTAATGAACGACACACACTCAAGTTGTTCCAAACCTGTGTATGTATTTGTTTGGTTGAACACAAAGAAAGATATTTAGAATAATGTTAGCAACTGACTGACAGATCTGGGGCACCATTGACTACCAAAGTAGAAATGATTATTGAATTATTGTTACTGTTGAATACAAATAAACTATTTTGAAGAAGGAAAACAAATAGTTCTGGAGCATCTTTGACAACCATTTTAATGGTCTCAGTGGCTAAAATTCTTCCAAATATTTTTCTTTGTGTTCAACAGAACAATGAAATGTATACAGGTTTGGAACAACTTGAGGTTGAGTCATTCATGACAGAATTTGCATTGTTGGGTGAACTATCCCTTTAAATTAAAATCCTGAATATGTTTTATGTTTTGTCTTTTCTTAAATCAGCTTATTCAGCGTTTTAAACACATTCCAATAACTGTGACTACTAACTGTACAATGAAACTGTAAAATTAAGATTTTTATATTATATTATATGATTTACAAACACTACAGTTGTGTATTTATCCATTAAACCGTGGTACTAAAGATGCAAAACTAAACTATAGAGTGCTGGTCAAAAGTCCTAAGCATGTTAGTATTTTTACCCCAAAAATTATTTTAAGACAGCTATTTGTACAAAATATGAATGTGACTTGCACAGTACTGTACATGATTATTTACATAAAAATGTATTTATTTTAGTTAGAGCTAGGGCTGTCAAAAGATTATTCGCGATGAATCGCACCCAGAATAAAAGTTTGTGTTTACATCATATATGTCTATGTACTGTGCATAGTCATTTTGTATTTATAAATACAAATACATACACATGTATACATATTTAAGAAATATTTACATGTTTTTATTTATATTTACCAATAATTGAAATCTTAAATATGTGCATGGATGTGTGTGTTAATAAATACAATAGTATTATGCACAGTACACAGATATCTATTATGTAAACACAAACTTTTATTCTGGATGCGATTAATCGCGATTAATCTTTTGACAGCCCTAGTTAGAACTAATGTATGTATTCGGGTTGTTGATGTTAGATATGCCTTATGGTGTACTAATTGACACTTATTCTGTTTTTATTAGAAAGATGGCAGAGCCTCGATTCAATAATCCGTATTTCTGGCCACCTCCTCCCTCTATGCCTGGTCAAGTGAGTATTTTGTTTGAAGTAGCAAAATTAAAAATGAATTCCAGACCTTTACTTTTTTTCTTCATAGAGAAAAAAATAATTGTAATAGTTCCTTGAAGCAAATAGTATGTCAGAAATTTCATAACACACATAAAATCATAGTAAACAGAGATGATTCTTATATGTTTCTTATTAGTCGTGATAGAATGCATGATAGAAAGTGAAGTCGCAGGCATGTTTGCAGGTTTACATTGTACCTACCAGTGCGGTTTACCAAAGTGCATATCGAAAGTTCCCCTCCAAATTTTCCCCCATGTTCTGCCTGGTACAGTGTCGTGACACGATGCCCTTTCAAATGTAACCCTTGACTTTTACAGCTGGACAACCTGATTCTGATCGACAAGATCAAAGAGCAGCTGATGGCAGAGAAGATAAGACCTCAGCATTTGCCACCCACCACTCTACCCTCTCAGCAGTCCCTCTTGGTGGCTTCAACAAATTCAGACGGGGGGCAACATGTGATGTCCATCCCCAAGCTGCAGCAGATGCCGGGTCTTCAGGCCCACAATTCCTCTCAGCCTGACATCGCCCTGCACGCCCGCCCAGCATCCAGCATAGTTTCAGGTATTGATATCAGGTTCACGTAAAAGTCTATATAGAAGTATTATGAATGCATTCACTGACTGTTTTTACTTCATACATTTAGATCTGAACATTGATGACAAGTCAAATGTAAAGACGAAGGGATTATGGGAAGACTGGCACATGCGTCAAGCAGTGGATCAAGCCACCCGAATACACCATCGCTCAGGTGGACCAAAACAAAAACACAAATATGTTTTTAGTATGCAGCAGACGAAATGTTATAAACTTATTTTCTATACAGGTCTTACTTTGTCATCCCGCACAGAGAGCCACAACACTTCCGAGGCCATAACGCCCACCACCCCGACATCAAGCAGTCAGAACCGCTTGGGCGGAGCACCATCCCTAAACACTATCGCCGGCCTGGCCTGCGGTCCTGGAATGGAGCATGTTAAAAGCGGAAGCCTGGTGGGGATGCTGGGACCACAGCCCAAAGCTCCACGGGGTCGCAAGAAGATTAAAGCAGAAAACAACACGGGACCCCTGCTGGTGTTACCTTACCCGCTTCTGGCCTCAGGTCCCGACCAGGCAGTCACCATTGCTAAAGAAGGAAAAACATACAGGTTTGAACTCATTTTATTGAATGAATGTCATCATCAGCAGAAGGTGGATTGAGGGTCAATGTAATTCTGTTTTACGTGTCATGCAGGTGTAAAGTTTGTCCGCTCACTTTCTTCAACAAGTCAGAGATGCAGATCCATTCCAAGTCCCACACGGAGGCCAAACCCCATAAGTGCCCTCACTGTTCCAAGTCTTTCGCCAACGCCTCGTACCTCGCACAGCACTTACGCATTCACTTAGGCATTAAGCCTTATCACTGCTCTTACTGTGAGAACTCCTTCCGCCAGTTATCACACCTCCAACAACACACCAGGTAA